>NW_023458559.1:64874171-64915461 GCF_013731165.1 Rhagoletis pomonella | reverse complement strand
TCATTTCAGGGCATGCAAAGTAGAATGTCATACTATATTTTTTTTTTTATTTCGCTTCTTTGTTTCATTTTGGGGAATGCAAGGTAGAATGTCCTATAATATTTCTTTCTTAATTCGCTTCTTTGCTTCATTTCAGGGAATGCAAAGTAGAATGTCCTACAATATTTTATTTTTTTCGCTTCTTTGCTTCATTTCGGGGAATGCAAAGTAGAATGCTGCATCGTAGTCAGCTGAAAAATGGAATGAATATCCAAAAAATCTTTTTCTACCGTTAGTTTCTGTGGAAATTTGTCTCGCGTAAAAATCATGTTTTGCTTTGTTCAATTTGCAGCGAAGTTGAAGTCAGTCAATGAAGTGAAGTACATGAGTGAGGAAGTACAATTTTAAGCTTAATTAAATATGCATGTATGTACATACCGATTTTAAGTAAACTCTAAATACCCAAATACATACATATGTTTGTATAAAAACTGACTTATACAAATTTTAATTAATTTTAATCTTTTAAGACATTTTCTGATTTAATATAAATAAGTGTGTACTCATCTGGGCATTCTACATTAGTTTCTCTGTGAGGCATTCTTTGTTCGCTTCTCTGGAAACCGGTTTATCCATGAGTTCTCCCTTCGTTTGAAGGTAATGCTGCGGGTAAGGGATTACCGCCAATGACATGCCCATGTTAAAATAATGCCTTCCTGAAGCGAAAGGGTAAGCGATTCCCATCGCCTAGCTCGTTTCCACTTTCGCTTCTGTGGTAATCGTGTTTTTTTCTGGGTATAAACACATTTAATACAGCTACGTCGAATAGAATAGAGGCACAAAGGGTGTACCAGATTGCCTTCAGAATGGTTTTCGCTGCACGCCCTTCACCATCGACTCTGCTTCAGACCCATTTCGCCCGCGTGTGGTGTTTAGTTACTCTACCAGAAGGGGTTAATGCCAAAGATTATAAAATATCAGCTAAGTATGACTGGTTATTCTCCGAACTTCTCTTTAAAAATTAGTTTGCTGGAAAATAGCTGTGGAACCGCCGATTTTTTGCATATCTATTTATGAACCGTGTCGAAGGGGGTTGTTGGTAACAGCATTTAGCGACAGTAAAATATAGCTGCCTGGTCTCGACGACAACATGGAGATGACGAAGCCGTGTGCTTTTACTTTCAATTACGCTATCGATGATCTCTGTGTCTATTGTAGAGAATAGCTCTAGGCGATTACTGTCGATGATTACCTATGTATATATAATTGATAATTCTTTAGTGACTACGGCAAACATTGATTAACCTTTACTAAGTGGCAACTTACTGTTTCCAATGGCTTTGCGAGAGACGGTATTGAGTAAGTGGCAGGACCGCTGGGACAATAGTTCCAACGGCCGCGGCACTTATGAGTGCATTCAGAATTATTTCCGTGCAAATTCGGATTTCAGATTTTGTCTGAGTTCGGGTTTTCTTCTGACCATACAACAAGTTTTAAATTTTCATTGATGTGTTTTTATTTTGTACGTAGAACAATGGGGACCTATAAATTTATACACAACAAGTCGTGCGTTAAGCCTTTATCATCATAAAAAGCGTATCAATTCAAATCAAATCTAATTAAAATAACTTAAAATTTGTGTTAAAAGAAAAAAGTTAAAAGACAAAATAAATTCTATCAAAGTAAATTATTGCGAAAAAAATCCACATATATTTCCACTAAAATATCGCTTTGTTCGAGCCAGGCATAATTTGCCATAATTGGATGCGTAAATATTTAAATAGCTCAACCGCAAATAATTAAAATAACAATGCGAATTGATGTTAGCAACAAATGTGCGCGAAAAAAAGTGTTGTAAAATGGCGAGTAGTTGCTAAATGACTGCCATGATTTGCAACAATCACAGAGGCAATGAAAAATTGTTTAAAACTTAATAGAATTGCCGAGGATGTTTATGCATGCAGGTATGCACTCGTTTAACCCAATCATCGAAAGTATGCATAGTGGTGTTGGTATGCGCGCATTTCACCTGCCAACATATCAAATTGACACTTGCCAATAAAAAAAGGTGTTGCACTCAAATAGCTACATACATGCAGGCACATGCGTACATAAATACATACACCCATGTAGAGTATGTACATCTACGTATGTCCAGCGTACAACCACAAAAGCAATTAAATTTCAAATTAAATTTAATTGAAATGCGTCATTACGAATTATTTTAATTGTTAATTAGGCATTTTGCACTGAATGTGCGGCTAAAGGTAGAGAGCCGACAAATTGTTGTCTCATTGTTAATAACGGAGCAGGGTAAAATGGTAAAAGTTTAAATTTGACTAAATTTTGCAACATTTTTTTTTTGTTTTTGAGTTAAAATTAAAGCCTTTGCGCCGACAAAAGCAGACTTGGAAATAAGTTAAATAAGTTACGATTACAACTGCTGCCTGATCGATTATTAACAGCAATTAGTTGGGTCGATAAGTTTGGCTAAATATCTGCCATCGCTAATTGCATTTAACTAATATCTGTGAATTGTAAAGGGAAACATGCTCTTGAAAATGCTTTATTATTTGTTTAATTAGTTACCTACACGCACGCAACCCAATACGAAAAATCTAACGTCAAAGATGACTCTACTGTCATTAGCAATGTGATTAACCATGTTGCCTCTAAAGAGTGCAACATTCCTTTAAATTAATAGGTCTTTTAACGGAACAACATAATTTCTAAACTAAACTAAACATCAAGGAAACTAAAAATCAAGTTGGGCTTGAACCTTTCCTGGCACTGAAACGAGCGAAAATCAATAAGAGGGTACCTCCATATATCCACTGACCACCAACAATGGTTTAATGGTAAGGATTAATGTTTATATTTTTTTTAAGCAATGGGATGGTCAATCTGTTGACTTGCATCGTCAGATTTAAAGCATTTTGATTTCTATAAGTATATTTCGGCGAGTATTTAAATGGCCAAATATATTGGGGATCATAATAGTATGTTTATTTAAGCCATTCCTTGCAGCTTTTGAACTTTCATTGAGCTTTTTCGTAGATCTTGAAGTCATTATTAAGAAGACCGCAGCAACAGTTGTGCTTTTTCAACCCAGCCGTATGCTTTTTAAAAAGCGCAGTAGTACTTTCATACAAAACCACAGCTATTACCACCCTTGAAGTTGTGGAAGTTTCGTGGGCTGAACTTGGCGTATTTTAGTAGGCACACTCTCCAGGGAAATAGCTTGAACTCAGGATAAGAGTCAGCTGAGTAGAAAAGCATGGCATGTATTAGTAAAAAAGGCTCATATAATCTTACCTTTTTGATGGAAAATTTACTTCAGGTGCAAAATTTTGTAATAAGCATGAAGAATTCATTCTTACAAAAGCTCTGGCATGTATTAATACAAAAGCTCATGCAATCTTACTAACCCTTTTTTTTAATGATCAGTCAAATATTCCCTTATCGAAAGCGCGACTTATATTTTTGTTAAAGCTCTTGAATTTTTAATAAGATTTCTTAAAAAAACAACTCAATTAAAACAAATGACTAACAGAAAAACGCTTTTATTAGATGCGTGAAAAATCATATAATTCGGAAGAATTAAAAAGCGTCTCCAGTTTACAAACCTTAGCCAGTCACTACAAAAAAAAAAATCCCGTGTGATAAGCTTTCTGCAAATTACCTCGTTACTGCGCAAACCAGACTCGACCAAAACATTTTCCACGCAAAAAGCTTTTAAAAGTTTTCTATCTTCTCTCTGAACATGACTGATGTATACTTTAAACTGCCGGCCAAGCATTGGCACCAATATTTCTGAATGTTTCGGGATTAAAAAATGACATCTGATTTCTCTATATCAGCGCTGAAGATAATTGGAGGTTATGTATAGAAGAAGGCTAAACTTATCTGGAGATCACGCCCAATTGGAGGTCAAGCCTAATGTAAAATTTCTTGCAAGACCCTATTAGTGGCTCTAGAAGAGATTATCGAAACCCAAAAGGATAGGCCATTGCATTGGCTACTGCTGCCACCCATAACTATCTTAAGGGAAAATTTTGCCAATTTCGTGCTTGATTTTCTCCACCCCAGCAGCAAAATTTAGTTGAGTGAGCAAAAAGTACGTAAGCACTCAAAAAGGCCACACACACAACCGAACTCTAGTAGGAAAAGGCAAATTAGTTCCGATTTTCTTGCTGGGTATGCATTCATACACTTGGAAAATATATGCGCGCATTCGCAGCAAATGCGCCACCATCGCCTAACCGATTTATGGCCACTTTGAATGCTAACATTTTAGCACTAATAATGGTAATTATTGATGCGCAGCATTTGGCTATACGTACGAAATTTTCTATGTCAATGTTGTTACAGTCAGCCAACACTAACATATATCTACACTTAAAAATAGCAACATTAACTGACATTTATGCTTCATTTGGGCAATTTTTTCGACGATTTGAAATTCGTTTATCGCTGCCATTCGACAGTTCCATTTAATAGTCTTTTCGGCCTTGCGCAGACATAGGACACTAATTTCATAATACCGCCACATAGTGGACTGCATAAGTGACAATAATTATTGGACAAAACTAGCAACGACAGACAACAGTTCACAGAAATTCTCGCATCCTTTAAACTTATTTTTCCAGCGCATGACCAGCGATACGCAACTGTCAAAGGAGTTCATTGAAGGACATGACTATAAAATCCTCTTAGCCCGTGCAATTACCAATGTTGCTACTGCTGTATTTTTGGTGGTGTGTTCGTACCGCAAATGGACGCACGCATACTCACACAGGCCTCATATATCGGCATATGTGGCCGTTGTTTCGCTTCACAAATTCGCATGCAACGCACATTCGGTAAACTGTTATCACGTTCGACACGACTGGATTTACAGACAAGTGTATGCAACTCTGCCTTAAACTCGCTTCTCCCCTACTTGGCTTTATCTGTATCGGCCTAGCATCCCAATCATTTTATTGGCTAGGTGCCTGCCTCTTTTGTCAACATACATACATACGAATTCGAATACGAATAATGTGTTGATTTCATATTCAATGCATGTTGCAATTTCGCTTGTTGTTGGCAACTTCGATGTTTGTGTTGCCTTAAAATGTGCAGCTGCACTGCATGCAGATGCTGAATAATATTTTTTCTGTGGTTGTCTAGTAAATTCTTTCACAGCAGTCGACTATTAAGTCATTAGGTGATTTAAATTTTGTATGCGAACGAGTTTTGAAATGAAAATTAAATAACTTTATGATGTGGATGATAGTTTTTGGATATGTGTATGTACATACATATAAAAGCGCAATGCGGGAAATGAACAGAGAGGAAGTTTATTCTTTGAAAGAACCCCTAATTAAATAAGAAATTGAATTCCAGTTGTTAGCAAATTTTTAAATCATTCGGACCCTTGGCATCTCGGTAGCTATTTAAGCGGACAGTTCAGAATTTTAATAAAAATCAAAGTCGAGGGACTACAAGGCTGCACTCTTCCCAGCGATACTGGACCTCTTATTTAACCATCAAAGCCAACTCCCCCGTCGGGCATTGCTTGTTGATGCTAAAACACTTGGATCCGGCGGTATTAGAAAAACTCACTATGGTTCTCAACGTATCGCCGTCCACTCTTACCGACCACTACCAAATTTCCGTAAAACCAGTCAACAAAGGAAAGTCTCATCGCCCGATAGATAACTCCAGTAATGAAGAGGCGCATGAAGATGGCTTGCGTATAGTGCAGCGCACCACCACTTCACGCAATGCCATAAAATCAAAGCTAAACGCCCCTGAGAGAGAACTGTTCTAGTAGCGTAGCACCTAATGAAAACCGTTGAAATTTTTTGTCATTTCACGCTACAACAGAACATTCAGTTATCCTCTCCCCTCAGCGACTGAAACGTTGGGACAGCGAATTATCTATGAAATTGTTATGAAATTGATGACCTGTGGGTTGTGTGGCTGTCGCTGAGATCTTTATTGGTTTCTTCACTGCACGAAGTCTTACCCTCTACCTACAAAAACAACGCGTGACTTTTAAGCACATGGACAAACAAGGTATCATACGAGGAAATTAGCGGGCAGGTTCTGATCTATACTGCTCAAGTGTGATCACCGAATAGTAGGACACAGTCGATGTAGTTACGGACCAGCCTGAAAACCATAACATCGGAATGCCTTTTGATGTCAGCTGAATCTAAGCTACCTCGAAAAGCGCCAATAAGACCTGGAATAGTCCTGTTCTTTCAGGGATTATTGAATATTCATAAGTTCAAAAAAGGTGGGTAGGCACTGTGGCCAATGGTTGTTATAGGTGAGTACCACCTCTGCATGATTGTAAGTCAAGCAGAGTCCGCAAAAAACTCCGGAACAGTGTCCGGAGGATGCACCAGACTAGGCCGAGCATATCTTGAAGTGTCATCTAGTAAAAACTTAAGAAAGTTCAATTACATGGCAGTTGAGAAGTGCATGTGCAAAAATTTCATAAATTGCATAAAGGAAATTTTTTCCCACGCAGCAGTACATAGCATACATTTAGGCGCCCGGTGTTAGCAGTCGCGCCTTAACTGGCTTGTTGGAGAAAGAGCTTCCTTCCAGGTGCGCCACAAACTTCTTTATAAACTCACGGCCAGAATCAGGCCTACGCCGCGCAAGCACTAGTCCCAACGTAGTACAAACAGCCATAAATTGTATTCACCAAGAGGCAATCACCGCCTATAGCTGACGAAGAGCCTAAGCTTCTTTGACGCTGCTAAGATCAAGATACTGTAATCGACTAAACTAATCAGGTTTTAACATTCGACCCTGACATACTCAATAAAGATCCACAACGATTGAGCGACTACCATTTCCCTTTTTTTTTACAAAAATCTCAACTTTACAGAAATGTAATTTGTTCGACTAAAATCCGACTCTAAATTGCCAACGATTTAAAAACGAGCTAAACAGAAAAGAAATTAAAATCAAATAAATGCACTCTCGACTTACACATAGATTTAACGGTAAAATATTGCAATGGCCATACATTAAACCAAAACAAAAGTAAAACAATAACAAAAAAAGGCAGCATGCAGCACTTAAGCTCCCGAAAAAATATGCGCATGAAAAATATCGAAATGAAACATTGAAAAACTTTTTGTTGGCAACACTTGAAGCGGAAAATGTGCCTCGGCCAGGCAAGCGGTCGGTCGGTCGGTCCGTCATACAGTTGACCGGATAGAAAAAGCTCAAATGGTAGAGTGCGACAGCGGCTGTTAGGGTGCTGAAATGGAGCGGGAAGAGTGTGTTGGATGACCAAGCAGCAGAGCCAGACAGACAGACAGATGGACGGACAGACAGACAGATGGACGGACAGACAACTTTATTGGGAAAAACAAGGGTCAGCAGCAGTATGTAGATATGTCCCTGAGTACACTTGTAGTTGTATGTTTATGAATGTGTTGTACAGATTTTTTTATTTATTGTATGAGTGTGTGTGGCCGTGCATTTAATTGCGTTTTACCATACACGCTGAGCCGAGGCGTTTAACTCTGATGCCATATAAAGTTTAATGAGCCGCAATTAATCGTACACGACGATGACGGCGAGGGTGACCGACCGACCGCTGGACGCTTATGAAAAAAATGAACGAAAGTTCCATGTACCAACATACATAGATATCAGTGTGAGCAGGTTTAAGGATGTACATAATGACTGGCGTGGGAGTAGGCTGTCGTACCTATTTGTGTAAATACATATTTGTTATGGGATTCGAGCTCATACTTTCGAAGTGAGGTATAGCCATAGCATTTTTCTGGTCGTAAAAGATTATATCGTCGATGTTTTTGCAAAACCGCTCATCGACCAAGAGCAAAACCGCCTAAATCGCCACTGTGACAAAAATGAGATTCGGTAGCTCTGAACTCCAGGCATTGAGACTTATGCATAGAAATCGTAAAATAGTTATTAAAACGACAGATTTGTAAAATAATAGCTAAAGAAAATACCGCCTGCCAGGCCATGCCTTCAAAGAAACCCCGTTTTTTCGCTCTCCCGTAAAATTTAAGTGCCGTAAGATAGGCGGTTTTGCAAAAACATCAACGAAATGTATGTGCACATGTATTGTATACCTACAACCACTCAACCATGGATTAACGTAGGGGTACGAAGCCGAAGAGAAGCTGACATTTTACTACTATGTTTTGCTCAGCTACCTGTTCGAAGCAAATTATTCTCTGAGATAGCAAATTCTCAGTCCAACAAATCTGTATGCCCATTTTTTATCCCACACACAATGTATATATGCTTAAATGCCTACATATATGCATACTTTAACTTTGTTAAGTATTCGATTGCGCTTTATTTTTGGAAGAAAAAGTTTGAAAAGCTTTAACATGGTAAATAATTAAGCGAGGCGGGCGGAGCGCAAGCCAAGCATTCTGTTATTCATTGATCTATTCCTGCTGTCAACAAGGCACCCAGTAAGAAAATTTTCATAAGAGCCATGAAAGTCTACACTTTTGTGGTAGCGAATCAAAATGATTCAATTTTTGTCTAAAAAATACAATGGTAGACATTTTGCTTTATAGAAGAAAATACGATTGATTGAATCACCCAAAAATTACTGTAGCCATTAATTTGCAATGATACATCTTTAAAAAACAGTGGTTAATCTTTCATTTAGGTGGCAAGCCTATTAAAAAAAATTAAATAAATAATAAAACAATGTCTTTCAAAATATCGTAACCGTTACTAAAAATATTGTATTTATTATACAGACCGCATGAAATGTATAACAATTTTATGTTTGTTGAGTGGCAACCCTATTTAAAATTTACTATATTAAAAACTTCAGAGTACATATCGTTGAATACCAACATTGCAGTACACATTTGGAACAATTCAGCTATGTAAAAATTTTATTTATTTAATTTGTCAATGTTATTGTGGCTTGTTAACATTTTATTTTTAATTTTTTTATTGAGCTTTGTACCACGATTGTTTATTGGGAAATATTTAAAAAGCAACAAAGTCTTAGCGGTAGAAGTTATAGCACTATTTCGGAGATCACCACATCTCCTCATCAGACTTCTTTTTTCTAGACTTCAGCAGGGATCGAACCTGCGAATTCGATGTTCAAAGTCAGAAGCGTTAACCACTGAGCTATGTACATCCCGTAAACTCTTGTTGCTAATTCATTTTCCTTATTCAACCAACTACTATCAAGTGCAGCTGATTTGCCGCTATTTAAACTCGACAGCGTGGTTGTTGTTGTCAATTCTGTACATCCATTTGCTTATTTGCTTTTTTGTATAGTTTCAGGCAGGCTCTTCCTAAACTATGTATGTGTCAATGTTATTGTGGCTTGTTAACATTTTATTTTTAATATTTTTATTGAGCTTTGTACCACGATTGTTTATTAGGAAAAATTGAAAAAGCAACAAAGTCTAAGCGGTAGAAGTTATAGCACTATTTCGGAGATCACCACATCTCCTCATCAAGAGTTTACGGGATGTACATAGCTCAGTGGTTAACGCTTCTGACTTTGAACATCGGATTCGCAGGTTCGATCCCTGCTGAAGTCTAGAAAAAGAAGTCTGATGAGGAGATGTGGTGATCTCCGAAATAGTGCTATAACTTCTACCGCTAAGACTTTGTTGCTTTTTAAATATTTCCCAATAAACAATCGTGGTACAAAGCTCAATAAAAAAATTTATTTATTTAAATTCTTGTTTTGCGGCAACCCTAGTAAAAACTATTGTTCAGTTTTATAAACCATAATAATAATAGATTGGCGCTTACACATATGTGTTTGACCGAGCTTCTCCTCCCATACCATACCCATATTTAATTATTTTATGAAAAGTACTTTTATTTTGAACTTACTTTATTCGCACATATGTAGCTAAGAGGCAACACTATTAAGAAAGACATCTTTATTAAATATTTAAGCTGTAACTTTAAAAAATAATCTCAAGAATATGTAATGATTTTCCCGTAGTTCACGAAATTTTTTGAGCTCGAAATCGTACAGTGACCTTCAAAGAGATTCGAGGTTATTTACAACAGGGGAAAATCAGAAATCAATAGAAGAGGAGTCTCTTGCATACAGCCCATTTGAGCTTAGAGGAACGCATTTGACTAAAACAATAAAAACTATTTTACGCATTCACTTGAGCCGTACAACAGTATAACAAAACAAATTCTGCCTTTAGAAGAAGTTTTTCTTAAAAAAAAGACATTCTCAACGTACTACGAAAATACTTGGTATTTTTCAAAAATACTGAATAAGGATGTAGGGATAACGTTGGAAATTCGTTCAAATATTTAAAAAATTCCAATATTTAGTACTGGCCTTGGACGATAATACAAGTTTATATTATTAAATAAAAAAAAAAAAACTAAATAATAAAAGATTACCTATAAAGTAATAAGTGTTTATACTTAATTTTTGTTTGAAACCAGATAAACGTTGACCATTGTAGGTGGGCCAAAAGTTGGCCATTGTAGTAGATGACTACGAAATTCCCCACAGGCTAGACATGTATATACATTTTTAAATGCATCTATGTAGATGCTCTAGGAAAATTACTCATATACAGACATTTGGTTCAAGGACACCGTGTGATGTAAGGATTTCCTATTGGGTATTCTCTCCGCTGCATTTGGTAATACAAAGTAATCGTATTTTTAAATATAATTTTTATGCGCTTTTAATATGGTACTTAAGCAGATATCACATACAGATGCACACATACAGATATAGTGGTATATGACTCCATATAAGAACAAATATACACCCATGCAAAAAAAAATTCGAAAGTCTACATTCAGAAAGTAACGTAAATACATATTTATGTATATATAAATAATATCCTTCGTCTCGTGCGCCTATAATATTTCTGCTTTATTTTCTGACTCCCCCTCTCTTCAATGCTCTACATTTGTACATATATCTTCACTTCAGTGTAAGACACATTGCATTACATTGCTACATACACATCATGGTCATGGCCATCATCGTGCGTATCCTCAGCAGCGCCATCGCACACATCATTCATTGTCAGTTTACCGCCTAGCCGCCGGAAGTTATCGATAAATGTCGCGATTTATTGCGGGTTTACTGCATTTTTATACCGAAATTAAGTAGCGTTCATATATATACGAGTACATACATTTATAGCGATTGGCAGACAGTGGGTATTCTTTTTTTTTTGTTTTATGTTTTGATTTTCGTTCACACCACTTTCGATCTTCGCAATTACTCATGGGCTCGTTTATTGAGTGTACTTTTAAAATGTATGTATTTTCGTGTATAGATATAGATGCATATGTGAAGCAATGAAATCGGCGTATTTTACACTAAGCTGGGTTTTACTACAATTAAAGTGGGTTGTGTAGTTTTTAAATTAAGAAACAAAGAGTTTTCGTACTAAGGGATAATAGTAATATTTTATTATTGCGACTACACTTTTACTAAGCGCTTGGCCGAGCTTCTTCTCCAACTTGTGGCCTGTGTCCTGATGTTACAACATATGTAGATGGAAGGACCTACTGTTGTGCGCCACCTCCGCCCGAGAAATGGGTTTTATTGTTAGCTTTTTCAAGGCAAAAATATACTCGGGGATTTATCATTGCCTGCACAAGTCCGATCGCTGTTAGAAAGATACCTTTTGAAGTGAAACTTCTTTATCGGCGGTTGGTTGGTTGGGAGTAAATTGGGAAATTCAACGGAAATTGCACACGGAAATGGTGCAACGGAAATGATGCAACGGAAATGGTGCAATGGAAATGGGGCAATGAAAATGGTGCAACGGAAATGGTGCAAATGGTGAGACTTCGAAGCTGTCATAACGAAGTCCCGCGGCACAGTCGTCATCAACATCTCCGGAAACGAGGCTTCTAAGTAGTTATGCTGGGTATCTCTCCTCTAATCGAAACTTTCTACTGAGAAATGTGTGCGATTAATAGCCAGCAATCGGGTCGTCGTGGTGGGGCATGCCTGCCGTATACTCAAACTCATCTCGACCATATAAACCCTCAAAAGTATGCACGGCTTAGTATTAAAAAATCATATCTGACGTGGCAAATCGGTTGCAATTCTTAAGCTGGACATGGGCTATAATGAATTCTATAGAAGTTATAGCAACAAAACGTAACGCGGAGTAGAAATATCGTACTAAAAAAGCATATGAGTTCAAATGTTTTTTTTTGCAAGATTTGAGTATGGAAAGACACCATGAAATTGCTTTTAGGGTTTCGCCGCCTTTATAACCTAATAACTAATAATATGCTGCTATGTTACTTTTTTTATAAAACTGATAAAAAAAATTTTCGGGTTGAACTTCCAAAATGCTGGTCTCATTTTAATGTTATAAGTTTTGAAACAAAATATTTTGGTCTTTTTGGAGCCTATTTCTTGAGAACTGCAAACTGATTTAAAAAATTTGGAAATAAAAAATTCATTTCCATTTTTAGAATTTTTACCTTTTTATTTCATTTTCTTTAATTTTTATATTTTGTTATTTTAAATAGAAACAAATTTCTTTATTTAAATTTTAGAAACTAATTTTCTTAACTTTGTAGCATTGTGATTGAGTTTTGTTTTTTATTTTTATTCAATTTTTTTTTACATTAGAAAATAAAGCTAGGCATTCGAAAGATAAAAAAGAGCTTTCAAGATACTCGCAGCTGCCAGAATCGACAATTGTTTTACAACCGACTTTTGTTTTTTTGAAAGACTGGTGACTTGAAGTAAGTTGCCAGAGTTGCATTGTAAATTCTTTGTTCAATAAACACTTGTTTAATTAATGGACCGATTTTATTGATTTTCGTTTAAAAATAATAAATTTCTGCTATTGAGAAGCAATGGGATATTTTCTTCATAAAATTTAGGAACAAATATTTTGGCTTGAATTGTGTTGAAATTGTGTGATATATTTTTTGTTTTACACGAGCTTATGTTAGTAGACAATTTCACTGATCTTTTTTTTGCTGGCAAATCATGTATTTGTCAGTTATAATACTCAAATGGATTGTAGTTGAAAGCTCTCTTTGCTTATCACTGATCTATTTTATTCTGTTAATTAAGAGGCATTTGCTACTCCTTCTCAAAATTGTCTTTCTAAAAATTGGATATATCCTAGAACATCGAAGAATTCACAGACATGCAAAATTGTATTCTAATACTTTTGCACAAAAATTGTCAAGTCAAATTGGATTGGATTATCACACTTAATGAAACCTTAACTTAATTAATATTTCTATAGCAATTTAGAAGTGCCCGAAAAAATATTCCACTGCCTCTGTTGGTTGAGCGTAAGCCTCAACCAAAGAGAACCGATGAAAAAATTCACCTTCACGATTATCTGAGGCATAGTTATTAAAGCTTGAATGCATTTATGAAACCGAGAAGCATGCATTGTAGCTTATTTTTTTTTTTGTTTTTGTTTTGTACGTATTTAAAAATTGCATTGTCCTGCTACGTTTACTCGATACTCGCTGCTGCCCTGCAATAAAAATAAACGCTCATACGCAAATCCTTAAATCCGATTAAGCGCAATTATTTTTTACCCACATGGCGATAGATGGGAATAACAGCAACAGGGACGTGACTAAATGCCAGTGCATATACAAACAATACACACATATGTATGTATGTGTGTGTGTGTGTGTGTGTGTGTGTTAAAATGCATGATAAACCAAGGCCAAAAATACCCGCCAGCAAAATACATAGCCAACAAACTGACACCTGGCTGGCTACAATGCACCGGTGAAGTGAGTGTGGCGTGTGTATGTGTTTGCGTTGACTATATCCTTCTAATGGAATGTTGGCTTGCTGTGACACCTGCGAGCTATGTACTCACACATATGTACGTACATACATACATGAATGCATAATCGTTAGCGCCAGGTTGACTTCCTACTGGCTGCTTGTTGACTGGTGAAAAAGTCAAAAATATGAAATTGTAAACCGCTTAAAAATGGCGCGAAATATTTTGATAACTTTGCGCAATTTTTTTCTTGCGTTGCAGAAACAATTATTATAATTTTTTTTTTTGTACGAAACTTTGATACTCAAAAATATGTTTTTTTTTATAAAATAAGAAAATAAATAGACGCCTATTAAAAATATCACGCGTTCATCAGTCGAGTGGTCGCGCCAAGCAGTGACATGAACCTTGACACAACACATGCCGCACACATGCAGTTACAACAAAAATAGGTGGAAAAAATTTCAACCAACAACAACATGCAGCAAGCATGCGAATGCCCGAACAACTACAGCTTTAATCACAACAGCGTCAATTATTGCTGCCGTTAGCCGCATTCGAAGGCAAGCAAATATTTTTGGCTTTTGTTTTTGGTTCACCTCTTGCCCCTTCGCACTTTGCGCTGTGTCGCGTTGATTGCATGGCATGTGAATGCGATATTTATCCCACACGGTTGTGCAAATGCGGCATGGTGTACCTTTCTGTATAAAATCATAATAACTGCTCCTCAATCTACCCTCGATCGGGCGTTTTTTTTTTTTGTTGCCTTGGTTGTTGACACTTTATTAAGCGCTGAAATTTAGTTTTCAGCATTTTGGGACTAACTGTGAATCAAGTTTTAGCTGCCGACATCTGGCATAGGTTTTAGAAATTCAAAATAAGTGTGCGGCTTGAAGACTTACGCAATTCTGAAGTCAAATTAATACTAGCTGTTAAATAAATATTTATCTAACAACACTGTAGAGAAAATTGGAAAATTTTTGAAATGATACAAAAAACAAGTAAGAAAGTCTAAGTTCGGGCGGAGGCGAACATTAAATACCCGGCGCAAGTATTAAATATATATTTTTTCACCTTTCCGAAACCTTCCGCTAGATGGTAAGCCGGGGTGTATCAATTATGAGTAAACTAGCGTCCTTAAATTTCAAAATATCGAAGTTTCAAGCATTTCTGAAATTTACCGTTATATGAAAAGCGGCCGTAATTTTAGCCCGATTTCAATAATTTTCAACGTTTTGCTTACATGTGGCAAGCACAATAATCACACCGAGTTTGGTACAAATTGGTAGAACGGTTACCGATTTACATATTTGTGATCATAAGTGGGCGGTGCCACGCCCATTTTCCAAAATTTTACCATAAACGTTTTTTTTGATAAAGAGTTGTTGCAAGCATCAATTTTGATTAAATTAGCTTCAATATTTACTGATTTATCGAAGATTTTGTATTTCTCTAAATTACCGTTATATGGGATGTGGGCGTGTCGGATTTTAAAAATTTTCGGCGATTTTGTATGCTGTACCAAGGCCAACAACTGTGCCAAGAAATTGGTGCAGCGATTACCAAGATATACCATTTCCAAAATTTTATAATATTCTTATTTTTCGTCTAAAAATTATTGTAAATATCAATTTTGAGTGAATTATCTTCAGTAGTTACTAAAATATCGCAGTTTTCGTATTTCTGGAAATTACCGTTATATGGGATGTGGGCGTGGTTACAGTCCGATTTCGCCCATTTTCAATACCAACCTACCTTGGATTAAGGGAAACCTACATACCAAATTTTTTTGAGATATCTCAATTTTTGCTCGAGTTATCGTATACACGGACGGACGGACAGACGGACAGACGGACGGACAGACAGACATGGCTTAATCGATTTCTTTTTTCATCCTGATCATTTATGTATACAATTGTCTATATCTATCTCGATTCGTTTTGGCTGTTACAAACAACCGTTATGTGAACAAATTTAATATACCCTTGTGCACAGGTGCGCTCGGGTATAAAAAACGCCGAAACACGTGAGCTTATTATTTGATTCTAGATTATGGATCTGTATATTTTCTAGATCAGGTCATTTTCCCAAGCCATTTTTATTTATATGAAAAAATACAAACTACAAGGAAAAATTAAACAAATAACAAATCTTTTTCAGTTGTATTACAGCCTGTTCTTTAGCAAAAAAATCAAGCTACTAACGATGCAAATCGATGGAGAAATAAACAATTTGTGAATGGCGAAATGAAAATTAATAATTTTGTGTGTGAAATAGGTGCAGGAAAAAATGTTACTCATACGCCATGCCGTACATGGGCCAGCTCGTACATCAGCGTTGCCAATTTAGCCGTTTTCAGGCTAGATTTATCCGGTTGCGGTAGCAAAGAGCCGGAGAAAATTTGATTTAGCGGGCAGCCGATTCGTTAGCCGCTTTACGGAAAAAAATCAGCCGTTTTTAATCGATTTGGCTATTGGCCTTTCTTTCTTAAAATTAAAATATGTTTATATGTTTCCATTTTTACAAATTTAGCGACTCAAAATCTAATAGAAATAGTTATCCTTTTCTCGGAGAACATTTTCATGTCGGACTGTGCTATATAAAATTGAAACACAGTTTTTTCTAATCCGAAATTTCATCAACATTTTTTACTTTTAATCAGCATCTTTAAAAATTCAAAATTTTGCAGTTGATTTTGTGCAATTCTTTTGTTGATGGTGTTCCACTTTTTTCTTATAAAAATATTATCGGACATACTTTCTATGACAAAATGCGTAACACCGCCATTAAAAAAAAAAATGGCAAAAATCAACCGTAAGTCCTAGCTAATTCAAACTCACACTATGTTATAGTAAAATTTAATGGACTACAAAACTGCGTACCATAATTTTTGTAAAGAAGCTGATTAAAAAGTTACAAATTTTGGTGAAATTTTGCAGAATTTTCATAATTTTTGCACAGAGTATGAAGTTTGGATTTATAAGATGTATTTTTTCCAAAGAAGAAAGGTGATTTTCTTCTTAGAATTTTTGTTGTATTATTAATTAAAGCGTGAAGTGTTATTCACAAAACTTAGAAAATAACTAATCAGAATTAAAAAAGTCACGATTTTCCCATTTAAAGAAAAACTCACTGGGAAGACAATGGATGTAAATAATTTTATCAGTCATTTTCGGCGAGTGAGCAGGTCATTAAAAACGGCAATTTTTCGAATATATGGACAACAAAATAAAACTAAATAGTTTAATTGTTTCCAGGTTTTTCGATATACATACATAAAGCAATGGCGATTTCTTTTCCCGAAAAAATTGTGCCCTTTTTTCCTTAGCCCTTTCGGCTAATCAAAAGTGCAATACTCTCTACTAATATTGCCATTTTGCAGGACAAAGAGTAGGCCAGTGCAAATGTTACAATATAAGAAGGCACAATTTTTTAATAAAAAAAACGTCATAAGTTTGTAATTGACCTCTTTCTTTGTATTTATATAGGGATCAGACCATAAATGAAGGTTTTGGAAACATATGGACACCCACGCGACGTGCTGGCTAGATTTTTTGTGGAGGCATTTCAAATATGAACAAAATCGGAATACAAATACGGGATTCTAAAACTCTGTATAAAAATGCTCGTTTTCTTTCCATATTAAGTAATACTTCTTCCTTCGCTTTTACTTTAAAGTTTAAACAATCGAATCTATATTAATTAAAGTCAATACCAATCGCATCAGTTGAATACCTTCAAAAATTCCATATCCAGTCAAAGTTTAAACGCAGTGCCGGAAAGCACAAAAACTAAGCGAAAAAATTGCCCATAAACGAATGAAGCTGTAAAGCAATAAAGATGGGACATTTCCGCAAATAAAGCGCGAGCGAAACAGTGAGACAAATAACAAAAGACAAACAAATAACAAAAGACAAACAAAAAACACACACAAATATAACATGTAAAAAAATTACAATTCAAAAAGCGGCCATGGCTCGATGGCCAAATAAAAAATCAAATAAAAGTACAACCAAAACATCGATATTTGATTTTTAAGCAGCGCGTTGGCGGTAGCGCTGGTAGATTGCAATCCAATAGCAAGAATAACAACCACAAGCGAACGATATGCACTGTAGAAAAAACAACAACAAAAACTTTAGCTACAACATCACCGCTGCAGTCGATGCAATTGTGAAAGGTTGCCCGATGTTGGTTGGTGGCAATTTTGCAGCACCAATTTCGATGGTTCAATATTGAGGCTTACAGACTGAGGCTTAACGCTGCTGATGAACACATTTTTTTTTTTTTAATGGTGAAAAAAGAAATTTGCTATTTTTTTACTGAATTTACTGCTATCACTCGCATTTGTCTGATTTCTTTATCCATATTGCTACGCACAGTGGTTCAGTCAAAGATAGCTACGGGTGCTGAGCGGAAAAAATTCAAAAAGAGAAAGTGGTTAAAACTTCTTTTTGTTCATTTTTTTCGGATAGCTAATAAGTTCTTAAAAATCTAAGCTGAATTCTTTGGATATAGCAAATATCGATGGCTGAGTGAAAGATCGACCTACCTCTGCAGCCAGTTCAAAAACGCCCTATCTCAGAAAAATTTTTAAAGAACGCCCCACTTCAGAATTTGATTGAAGAACGCCTTACCTCGGCAGCCAGTTCTAAAATGCCCTATCTCAAAAGAAAATACATTGAAAATGTGACGAGATAGTGCATTTTGGAACCGAGTTCTGAGATAGGGCATTTTTCAATCAAATTCTAAAATTGGGCGATTTTCAAGAAAGTTCTGAAATAGGGCGTTGCTGAAAATTTTTCTGAGATAGAGCGTTTTCGAACTGGCTACCGAGATTGGCCGATCTTACACTCAGTCAACGATATAATCTCCAAGAAATAGTGATCGAAAGACTACTTTAAAGATTTGCTAACACGGAGGTTTTAGTGTTGTACTGTTTTTCTTTAAGCAATAGGTTTTCTCAAAATTAAAATAAATTAAAAATATATGTACATTTTTCTTTTAAAAAGAAAAATTAAAAGCAATAAAACATTTAAAAAGCAAAAAAAGGTATTCAGAAACCGAAAATTAATAAAAAGGGTTTCTAAAAATTATATTAGAAAACTATGTTTCTTTTAAAAACGCAAAATCTAAAAAAATAATGAAGGTTAAGTTACAAAAGTAAAAGTAATGATTAAAGAAGAGAAAAGTAATTTCCTAAAATTAAATGGCAATTAATAATATTATTCTTTTATTACAATAAAATCTAAAAATTTAGAGAAAATTACATTTCAAAAAAATAAAATCTATTTGTCTAATAAATACATTTTTCTTTTTAAATCATTAAGATTTAAAATGGAAATAACAATTTAATTGAAAGTAGAAAAAATAATTAATTAAATAAAAAAAAAAACCTTTTCGGGTTCGAGTCTCGGCCAGCGTTTATTCTTTTTTATTTCATTTTGATCTTTTTTATTTAATCTCTTCTAAATTTTATATTTTATATACTTATATTTATATTTTTTAATTTAATTTAATTTTGGAAACTTACTTTATGCATTTCTTCTTTTTTAATTTAATTTTTTTCTTTCTTCTAATTTAATTTTCTTTTAATTCTTAGATGTTCTTTCAAAAAGAAGAGTATTTTTTTTATTTAATTTAACTTTAAGGAACTTATTTTATTTCCCTCAAATTTTATATTTAGTTTTGCTTTCTTAATTTTTTGAGTTTATTGTTTAAAAAAGAAAAATGTTTTTTTAAAATTGTTAGAAACTTATTTTATTTTTTTTTTTAATTTTAGATTTAATTATTTTTAAATAAAATATTTAATTTTTTAAGTTTTATGTTCTTTCCCTTTGATTTAGTATTTTGTTTTTTCAATTTATTTTTAAAATTTATAGTTTTAAAAAGAAAACATTAATTAATTTCGTTTAATAGATAAAAACAATTTTGTTTATTTGTATCTTACTTCTTATATAATTTTCTTTAATTTATTAGTTTTTATTGTTTTAAATAAGAGAATATATAAATTGTTTCAATTAAATTCAATTTTCTGTAACTTGAGAAATTTATTAAAGCATTCGTTTATTCAATTAAAAATTGGGTAAAATTATTAAGCACAGGAATAAGTAGTGGCCAACAAAAAAAAACACTGTATTTTGAGTGAAGAGGTAAAGAGAGGTATTCGAATACACTCTTTCTTCCTTAAAAAAGACAAAGTCAAAAAAAGAATTATGTATTAGCAAAAAAATATAAAAAATAAATTAAAGGGAACAATAAAATTTAGAAAAATATAAAAACTTTAGTTTTAGTCTGAAGTTTTGAATTAAATGAGAATTTCATGTTAATTTATTATATTGTTTTATTATTATGCTCATATTTATTCTAAGGAAAACCCAGAATTTAACTATAACCCATCTATTTTCACTTATGTCAATATTTTTCATATTTTAAAAAATTTGACGTTTTCGCCGTTATTGTTGTGGAAACATACTATTGGGAGATAATGGGTGGCCGTATATATCTCAAATCAGGCAGAGAGAATACGTGTAAATTTTTTATTTTTTTTTTTAAACTTTGTAATAAAGATATGCGCATATCAATTTTGAATGATAAAATTGAAAAAAACTATTGCCTGCCATTTTGTTTCTATTTAAGATACATAATTTTGTTTTCCTGATTCTTATAGGCGGCCTAGCTTTCATTGAAACTTCGTTGGAAATTTGCAAAAACCTTTAAAACTAACATAAAGGCGGCCAATTTGTAAAGATAAAAAAAGTTGATTTTCTCACAAAAAAACCACATTTTTTTCTTCAAAATTTTACAACAAATTTTTACCACTATGAGGACGAATTGATACAAGTTTGAAGCGGTGAAGCAAACGTTTATTTTATTTGATCTATAAGCCTTAGTATAAGGAAATTATACTCCATGTAAGGCCTTATTTTGAGGTCTTATGTTAGCCTTATTTTATATGGCCTATAAGACTTAGGCATAAGTGTGTCTCTCAGAGAAAGAGAGAAAACCTTATGACCTGATGACATCAACGCGGTAAAATCAGGTGCGGAATAAGTAATGTTTCATACAACTGACTTTGCTGACAGATATCAGACATTAAATTATAAAGCTTCTGATCATATAAAATAAGCTTTATATAAGGCGGAAATTGTTTTGAGGGTTGTGATGCGCATGTACTCTTACATATACATACTCAGATGTGAACAGTCAAATACATGTGTAATAAATTTTTGTATAAAAATATTATTTTTAAATGTGAACATTTTTAAACGATAATCAAATATAAAGTATCTATTAATTTTTAATATGCATTCTTCCCTCAGTGTATTTTCCACTAAATTTCACTACACTAATTTTCAGCTTGATTTGGCTAACCGTTTACAAGTGCTTTTTTTCCATTTTCGTTGATTTGGAGCCACTGTGCGGCATTGTTTTGCTTTGCTTTAGAGCGTAATTTTTGTTCTTATTCAAAACTTTGATTATTTCATCGTTTTATTTCTTATGTTTTTTTGATTGAAAGTAGTTTTATATGCTGCCGTAAAAATGTTGAAATGCAAAACAGCATTGCAAAAATTTTCAAACATTTTCTGCATATTTTCGATTGTTCGTTTCGTAGCTCGTTGTTGCTTACGCTGGCTCGCATAATGTGCGTTGCATTACAACTGGTCGCAATACATTTTTAAGAGCGCATCAGCTGGCGCAAAGCAAGAAAAAAGACAAAGCCAAACGGCATATAAACAGGCATTACGAAATATTTAAATTGCACTTGAAGTGTAACAATTTGAATAAAGTGAATCCGAACTAAAATAAATAGAGCACACTCGTGGAATAAACAAATAAAAATAATAACATTCGCGGAATAAAAGTGCACTTTCTCACTTTTGGTGCAAATATTGGAAATAAATGTAAATTTTGTTTTCGACGCATTGCAGGCGTTTATTTATTTTTCAAGTTTTTCTAATGTTTTGTGCCATTTGCATTTCTGATAGAAAAGACTAGGACATCTTTGTTTAACATTGCCTCCCATGCTAAAAATATCGAGTTCTTTTATGAAATTTAAGTTCGTAGAGGGTGAAGGAAGAGTGGTAGGAGTCTTTCTAATTCCTTTCCGTAGTCACTTTACTAGACTACTGGGATAATCGTTATGGAGTTTAAAATTGGGGTTAAAAGAGTTTTTGTCGGAAATCGAAAATTATCTACTAACATGAAAAATAATTTTTCAAGAGGTACTTAAGAGTAGTCAAAACAACCATGAGGATAATTTAATTAAAGCATGCTCTGGAAGCCAAGTTCAACGACTGAATTTCCAGCAATGTAATTCTAGAAGTCTGCACACTTTAGCTCTCCAGAGAAATAATATCTAATCGTCTCGAATGCTTGAAATTTCGTATTTTACCTCTTCAAATTTCTTTAAAATTTCTTTGTCAATCAGAGAATTTTTAAGCGATATAACTTTTGACTTCTATCTGATTCAATTAAATTTTTTTCTTTAAAAAAAAATTATAAATAATAAAATTAATGGCAAGAAACGTTACTCGCTCACAACAATAACAAAAATCAGCAATAATATTCATATTAAAAGAATTATTATAAACAAGTCTAGAATTGAGATACCCATATGAAAATAATGAACTCTCGAAAGGTGAGCTTTTAAAAGTTTCTAATTTTAAATGGAGAGTCAGAACTCTGATCTAAAATAGTACGTATATTTTCTGATAAAGCCAATACATTTTTTACTTCAAAAAACTTTAAAAACATTACTAAAGAATTTATCTTTTAAATTAATTTTATTTTTTTTTTTCAAATAGAGCATAGTATCCAGCTCTCAAGGAAAACAAAAAACTTTTATAAAAAAAAACAAAGAAATTAAAAATAAATTTACTTTTATCCAAATTTGAAGCTCTCAAGAAATAAATGCCATATATATCTTTTCAAGAAAATGTGAAGCAGACTTTTTTCAAATGACAGAAATAAAAAAAAAATGTATACCAAGGTTAAAGCAGTAACAATAGAAACAAGAGAAATAAAATTCATGAAAAATACAAAATTTAAAAAATTTCTTAAAACACAACTTTTTGGCGCTGTATCCACCTAAGCGATTTTGAACAAAAAATATAGAAGGTTTAAATATGAATTCAAAATTTTTACAAAATTTTTGCCAAAAAATTTATTCAAACTTGAAAATTAATTGTCCAAAGTTAACGTTAAGCTATAGGTTTTTTTTTAAATCTGCCTTTTAAATACATTTTCCAAGAAAAAAAAATTGTGCTTGAAGGGGAGGTACGTATGTATATAAATATTTATAATAAAAAAAAAATCGTTTTAATGTAATCAGTACATTAATATAAAAAATGCTAAACAAAATCTTAAATCTTAAGAATGGTCCAAATTTTCGAAAATATTTTTAAATACCATAAGTTCTCAGTAATTTAAAAGTGCAAAAATTAGTCTATGAAGTCATTTTCTAAAAAGCCGGCTTCACCAGTAATTTAAATGGAAAATGATTTATTCTTTTCTGTCAATTTGCATATAAACCTAAAAACATTAAAATCACTTAAATTCCTTTCGTGAAATTGGCTGTAAGTCCTAATATTTGTAACAAATAATTTTTAAGCAAAAAGCAAAGCCAACTTTAAATGTCATATAAAACTTTAAGTGTATCGTTAATTTCTTCAAGATTCAATGATCGTATTTAAACCAATTAAATATGGGACTACCTGTGAGGTAACACCTTTTAGCAAAAAAAATAATTATAGAAATCAGTTAACGTGGTCGAAAGTTATGCAGTAACATAAATAAATAAAAATATTTCGACACATTGATAACCTTCTCATTTTTTTGAAATCGGTTACAAATGTATACCCCTTAAGATTTTAAATAACCGCGAAAGGAACGATATTTTTAAAACAATTTTAAAATGCGCTCGTATTTTTCGAAAAAAATGTCAGCGTAAAAAATTTTTTATAATCTTTTTACTCGACTTCAACCATGAGCTAGAAACTAGAAGCTGCCAAATTAGCTCAGAACCCGATGACAATGCAATTTGAAAGATAAATAAATCCGCTAGGTGGCGCAGGTGTCAAGATATTTGAAAAGGCCATATTTTTGGTCTGGTTTGATTCATATTTGGAACGTATATTATTTACATAACCTGCCGTCAGTTCCATCGCAAGCGAAATGCTCATTGATCAATGTTGATAGCTCGCAAGCGATATCTGCTGCTATGTATCTCCTGCGATTGCGATTACGATGAGCGGTCTCCACAAACGATTCCTCGCCGGAGATCTATCGCAGCAGGTGAACAATCGCTAATGGAGACAGCATGTTAAATAGAATAATTCCACAAAAGAAATTGCCGGATAGGCGGCGCAAGAGCCGAGATATTTGAAAACCCCATATTTATGGTCTGATAAGGCTCATATTGAGAATGTTTGTATAATAGTTGAATGGAAAAATAACACGCTAGGTGTTTTTTTTTTGTTCTTTTTTAACCCATGGCGCATGGGGTTAAGGCCATTTCACGTTGAAAAAAAAATTCTTGGAGTGCTACTCTCTTACCCCTTACGTAACATTTTTTGGCTTAGTTAAGTTTTTATTTTTGAAGCCAAAGTTATGCTGGTCTTTCTTAAAGTGAACTATGATAAAGAGCCTTAATATTTATGACAAAACACATTTCGTTTTATTTATTTAGTCACGGCTAGTACATCGTCGCGTTCACATGCGTCGCTACTCTCTTGTCGGAGCTAAGTTTTTAGTGTTTTTTTTAACTTTGAAGTCGAAATTATGTTTTTGTTTTTTTTTTTTATGTTAACGATAATAGAGTACTTTAACATTTTTGATAATACACAATTTGTTTTTTTTTTTGTAAAACTCTTATTTCAACACTTTTATTGGGGTCACCGGTACCCCATGCGACTAATTGTGTGATTTTCTTTATGCGCCTAATTAAGCTTGTTTTAAGATTTTTTTTAATTACTTGTTTCGATTCAATATCGTTCAGTGTTTCGTAGCTAACGACTGTTTCTCCACTTTCTTTGAGATAAGCTTCTAGCCATTATCAAGGCTATTCATATTACTAAGTCTTTTATTGACCTCCATAAGAAGTATCCGGTTTTTAATTTGTCTTACTACGGTCATTTGATTCTTTGCCGATTACCTCGCTGTTCTATTGTGCTTCAGCCATTCATGCTTATACTCCTATGACCCTCTTTATCTCCGAGCAGACGGTCTCTCTACTTCAGATTCGACAAAAGGTGCTTCAACTTTTATTGCCGCCTCAATAACCATGGCGTATGAGTTATCTATCAACATTTACATTTGGTTCATTTTATTAATAGTGAAGGCGGTGTTACACAGATATAAACTGCACTGCATTTAGAAATAGCAGATTACTCTCAAAGTACGCTTTAAACTTGGAGCACATTTCCGAATTTTTTTCGCGACCAATTCGATTGTAATGTAAAATGTTCCGAAATAGTGGAGCTTCACATGACGTTTCTCAGCCGCTCAACACTTTTCTAACAAATTTTCTCATATCAGGTCATTAAATTCCAATATTGTTATATTTTAATTAAAATATATATTCAAATGTAATTGCATTTCTCGTTTTGAGCAAATGGCAACCCTATCCACGAAAAGGAATGTATTAATTTTTTTTTTTGTTTCAAAAATACTTCATTCGAAATACCTGTGTGACAACTTAAATATTTACCTCATTGTAATTTTGATAGATGGCAACCCTACCATAATAATAATGTCAGCACGTAAGATTATTAAAACACCTCCTATTTAATGCCAATATTGTTTTGTTTTACTTAAAATACATATTAAAAGTAATTTAGTTTTTAAAATAGGTCCTAATCCGACCCGAGATATTTACGGATAAAAGATTTTTCAAAAGCCTTTTGCTTTATAGCCATGTTATAATATTTTAATTCATTGTATATAAAACTAACTTTCTAATTATGCATAAGGGACACCCCTTTTCGGGTGGCATATCCTTATTTTACATATGTAATTATCTCATCCTAATTTAAATATTACACTTAAAAACACTTTACGTTTGATACCCATATAATATATGTAATATTTTAGAAAGGTTTCGTTTTAGTGTAGAAATTAAAATTGACACTTGCGTCTTTAAATAATTTTAAATTTTAAATCAGCTGGCAAGTCTTTTTCCAATTTTTACGTCAAAATCCTTCCATATAGGAATTAAAAAAAATGCTTTTTACAGAACTGACATCGACTGAACCCACAGCATATTGGACAGATAGTAGCATTAGAGCAAAAAACAAATATTTTAAAAAGCTTTTCGCCATATTGACTCAGACATATTGAATTAAAAAAAAAATCATTTATTAGATAACATTTTTACCAAATTTTCAAGACTATAATCAATTTTTTTTTACCCGAACTAGTTTTGGAAAAACGATGAATGCATTATCAAAAATTTCTCCACAATTTGGATCCGCCATTTTTAATCAGGATTTAAACCACGTCACTCTTCAAATAAAACCAAATATTTTTAACGATTTTCAAAAACTATAACTAACTATTTTTTTAACCTGATATTTTGATATTAAAAATATACATATTTTTTCTAAGGACCTTTGAGAACTTGAATCACGCCAATCGCAGCGCCACCTGCTGTGTCCAATTGTTAACCTAAACCATACGGGGGCCCATTAAAATACGCCCGAAACATTTTGTCCAGTAGTATTTAGTATACAATGTACAGAAAAATCTATGAAATCGTGAAATCGTGATTTATCAGTTTGGTTCATTTTTTGACAAACAAAAAAATAGTTTCTATATTTCTTTATTTTTGCAAAAAAAACCTACCACAGAGTAATAAAAAAATGTAGTTTTTACAGAATTGAAATCGGTTTAGCCGTTTGGTCAGGCATCGCCATCATACCAAATATATTTCATGTTTATATAACGGGGGCTTACATATATGCAATACGTTCTATTTGCAATTTTCACAAGTTTCTGATGTTGAAACCCCTCTGGGACTTAACTGTCATCTTGGATGGTAATTCTAACTATGCCATCGAATAGAAAATTCTTTTACCAAGCGATATACAAGGCTAGCATTAACATCATCGTTGACGTTGATAAGCCTTAAGAGCGCAAGCAATTTTTCCTTTTCCGAGTATTTGACCTTACTAATGTACTTCTTTCATTGGTTTTAAAATGCATTGATTGACAAATTTTTCGAATCATTAATTAAAACTACTCACCTTTTAGGTTTTCTTCTTTGCCTATACCTCTTCACAACTGCTCGTATGCCTTACAATTCGTCAATTTATTTTTACGCTTATAAACATTGCACTATTATCGAGAAAAACGCACATTGCTTTTCTCATTTTTTCATCACTGCACTCAATTCACTTTTCCAGCAAAAATGCAGCTTTTTAAAAATTTCGCAGGCTGTGAGCACCTAAGCCACGAATTTACAAATAATTTTTTTTTTACATTAATTTGCCCGCGAGCGCGATTGCTTTTTATGTTCAATTAAATAACTGATTTATTGCATGAACCAGATACGTAATACACTTCTATTTACGATGAGTAGTTATCGCGCTGCTTTTTAGTTACTACTTTGATTACTTTGGTTTTTTGCAGTCTAATTGATTTTTGCTGTTTTCATGTAAAAGGGTATTATTGCGGAATTTTTAGTAGTCACCTTGCAAAGAATACTTTCATTCTTGCATCATTTTTTTACAGTTTGATTTAACTTGCATTGTTTAAAAAATTATAGGCAGCAGTTCTTTGCTTCTGATACAAAATTGTCTTTAAAGTCACATACTTTTTTGTGTTTTAGGTACTTCCCACTCACTCCTTTTATTTCCACTCGTAACTTAACCGCAACTAGAGTTGTGTATTACTCATACGCCGTGTACACCTTGGCGCGCTCGAAATTATTATTAAAAGCTTTTATTTGCAAAATATTCTGTTGCTTTGCTCTTGCCGCTTTTGTTGCTGTTTTATAACATTCGCAGTCACCACGTGTCTGCTTTTGTCTGCCTGCTTGGCTAGTTGGCTAGCTGGCTGGTTGGCTGGCTGGTTGTTTATTTCAACGACGGCATTCTTAGAGTTCGCCGCATGAGTATTGCTTTGTAGAAAATTCTTAATTCGCTTTCTCCAAAAGGACAATGCCGTGTGCTGTTAAGTGTGCGCGTCTCTTGTGATTTTCTAAATCAACAGCTATTTGTATTCGCCGCGTTTTTTTTACATTAAAATCTCCTTTATGCTTGGCTACTGCCTCAGTTTTGCGTTTTTATTCGCTGCGACGAGTTCATGTACAAATAGCGACGGCAAAATTAGATTTATTTTACAAAAATTTTACGACTTTATTTTACGTTTCGTTTAGAGTAAGCCTTAGTGTATGCAACGTTTAGTACTGATAAATTTAATTTGCTATTGTAAATTTTTTTTTATGGATTTCAAAATTTTATTTTATTTTATTTATTTTTTGGTTTCCGCAACTCAGCCACAATTTACACAGTCTGTATTTATATGCCTATATGTGTGTCTGTTTTTGTGTGCTAGCGTACTGTTCACAACCGTTCAACTTTAAGCGAGCGAGATTTTCTCTCAGTGTATTTTTGTATTGTATATTTAGATATTAGAAAAATGATTATTTTGATTTGATTGGCAAATGATATGGTTGCATATGCCTTAAGTGTACAAAATACACAAATTAATTTTACAAGAGTGTTGTATGTTTTTAGGCGCTAGATTTTAATTTTCATTATTGAAATTGATACTTAATTTAATGTATGTTTGTATAGTTGATGAAGCTGCTTAATTTAGTAAAGTATTTTTAATTACATTTATTGTTTAGAGTTTTACGTTTTTGCGCTCAAAACTATAAAAATTTGTTCGTAGTATACCTGTAGGCTGAGCGGAAAAGTTCTTTAAATGTTTTAATCGGTGAGCTTAAATGCAACCAAGAAATATTTACCTTTTTAGAATTGCATTTTTAGTTTTTCTCAAGAGCAAAAATATCAGTATCAACTGCCAAAAAGTATGCAATGTTTTGGCGTGCAGAATATATTCAAGTAAAGGTTTTTATGCGCACAATTTTCGGTTTATGATTTTATTTTTGTTACTTTTTATAAGTAGGTTTTATTCGAAACAGCCAAAAAGTAGGCAACGCACTGTTCAGGCTTTTGGTAAAGCTACTTTAAGGTCCAACAACAGAGGGCAATAACATCTGCCTAATCGCGGATCAGAGTTCAGTTAAAGCGCCTAAATTTATGCTTTGGAATTTGGTCAAGCCTCCTTTGCGCATATAAGCAATAAAAATGTTCACAGCTTTTTTTCTATATATTTGAAGTTTTTATTTTGCATCACTCGGTATTAAAAATATATACTATAAGTATTTACGCCTTAAAGTATGCACTATTTTTACCGTTGAAAATTTAACACCAAAAATGCGCTTTTAAATAGGCAATGTTTTTGCTGTTTTTACTTTAAGTCACTGTGCAAAATCTGTTGTAAATCTTTTTTTTATATATTCAAGCGCGTTATGGCTTATTTCCAGGCAATGCAAAAGCTGCGCCAGTTATTGTCCAACATAATTTTTGTTGTAGCGATATTTTTGAAGTTTGTACGTCCAGATAAAATGTGTATTTTTTGTTATAAGCTTAGATTTGAAAAAAGCTTTTTATATTTTCTTAATTTTTTGCAAATTGCTGCCGGTTCCAAAATATTTTATTATCTCACTAAGGAATTTGTTTTTACAGGCTTGCTCGAGCTGTACAAACGAATGCAACGTAATTTCATTTTCAACGTAAGTCACTAAATTTTTGAGCGTACGAAAGTATGCAATAGTTTTTGAATATAGCAGCTTGCAGCGATCTCTCTTCGCGCGATCAAAAGTTCTTCCAAAATAATTTTATGTAGCTTTTTTGCAACCAAATGTATGCAATAGTTTTTGTATGTAAAATTTATTTATTTGTCGAAATTAGTACACTGCTCTTTAGATATCCAGACTTTGCAGTAAATTTTCGCGTAAAAAATATGCTGCGCTTTTCAAAAAATATTTACATTCAAACGTCACTTCAGTTTTTTTTTTTTACAACAGCAGATCCCGCCTACCGCACGTTAACATTATCTTCCACGTAAACTTTTACGTTGGGCTAGGTCCGGATTGCGCAGCAAAATTTTTAAATACATCGGCTTTCAGCAAAGTTTTTCATTTTTTTTTTAGAAAAATTCTTAAAATACTTTATTTCAGTTACTTTTTTACTCTAAAGATCGCATATATTTAGTATCGCAATTTCCATAGACAATTGCACTTTATCACTAACACGCTTGCAATCGCTGCCGCCGCTGCTACTCTCGACTGCAACAGGAAAGTGTCATCCTTTCGTAACCGTAATTCGCGTTAAACTGATCCTTTCAATTCCGAAAATTCGCAATGGCTTTTTCCTTTGGCTTCACCATCGTCGGCCAATGCCAAACATCCAACCAAACAACCAAGCAGCCAGCCAGCCAGCCATCTAGACGAGTCGTGCAGGCCGGCCGTGTCGTGTCGCACCGCACCGCACCACACCATCGCACCGCCGCAACGATAGCATGCTATGCCGGCTCAGGTTGTTCGGGCCGCTAGTGATGTGCTGTGCCGCGCTGTGTTGCGTTGCCGCTAAGCGGCTGCTGTGTGCATCGGTTGAACGAACCTCTCGAACGAGCTGGCCGTTGCAGCCGCTCCCTACCCCACTGCCGCTACCATTGCCAACAAGCACCAGATACGAAGCGTCCTCTACACAATGCCTACGAACTATTCAGTCGGCAAACACGACTATGGTAGCAACAAATATGCCACAAATTGCAACAATACTAATATGTAGTAATAATAACAATGGCCAAGAGCGTTGCAACAATGGTTGGAAAGAGCCTCGGCCACGATTTTGGCCAAGTAGCTTTGTTGCCAACAAAAAAAAAAAACACACACACACAAACAAACAATAAGGTAACAGTGCAACAACGTTGCGAACGAACGACATAAACGAATACGACAAAGGAGTTAAAAGTAGCAAAACAAAAACAAAATCGTAATGCTGTGTAGACGAAAATACAACAACAGTAACAATAACAGTTGTGTAGCAAGCGAATATGCGATGTTGCATTCCATTTGGCATAGGTCTGAAGTGTTTTGCAATGAGTATTGTTTCGTATGTTTGCCTGTTGCATCCAACTCGGATGCAGTTGGGTATAAAGTAAAGTGATGAAGTTGCATAAAATAATAGCATTTTTAAAACAAATTGTTGTGAATTAAAAGATACTTATGAAAAATATGTTGGGCGTTATACTAGTGTCGACAAAATCTATGTACACTCAAGTGCATAAACAAAGCTAGCAGATTTTTTAATACTAAATTCATCCGAAAAGTATGCAACGTTTTGTGTGATAACTCCTAATAGAGTCCTAAAAAATTCGGAGTCAAAAGTATGCATATAGTTTAAAAGTGCTGCGTCCAAATGAAGCTTTAAACATTTTTTTTTTTAAATAGGAATATTGTACATAGCGAAAATTAGCTGCTTGTCTACAAACTTTAAAATCAAATTTTTTTCTGATTTCTTGCTAACTCTTAATTTTTTGTGATTGAAGTAATCTAATCTAATCCATTTTAAAGTTTTTATGCACCTTAATGTATGCAACTATACTATTTTTTTGCACGTGTATAGCAACAGCTGCTCCGATTGCAATACATCGAACATGTTGTATTTGGCTTGCTTCAAACTTCGCCGCTTTGAATACTCAATTTGTGTTATTACAAAAATCAACAAGTTTGCTTGTGGCGAATTGAGAGCAAATTTTAATTCAAAGAGAATATTTACATATAAGGCACTCCAAGTCGTTGTTTCCCCGCAACAAGCCAAACAGGTATTGAAAGTCAAATTTTTAATTTTAATTTTAGAAATCAATCAATCGTCATATCTTTTCTTGAAAAATTATACTACATATCTAAAACTCACCATAAGGCTATTGTTTCCAAATTTTTTAAATTTTTATTGTTAGTCGTAAAAAACTATATCCTGCCACTTGTGGCATTTTGACCTTTATCACGGCATACCTTTGATAATATTTTGACTAACTTTAGAAGCTTGCATTTGACAAAAAAAATGTGTTTAGAAAACAAAATCATCCGTAAACACACGCTAGATATGGGGCGAAGAAATGGGACAAACCGTACGACGGACACTGGACACAACGATTGATCCCAAAGATCGAAAAATGGATCTCACGCCCACACGGCGAAGGAAACTTCCATTTAACTTAGATGCTCATCGGCCACGGCTGCTTCGGATCATACCTGAAACACTGCCAACACGAATAACTTGACCATTTCGAAACGTGTGGTGATGGCAATGTCGAAGACGTCGAACCCGAGGTTTGATTTGGATAGAAACCATATTCGCTGCGTTTCCGAGTTTGGGAATACTCGAAAACTTTGCAGATCACATGATAGTAGGGTCCTGGTACCCAGCATAGTAGGTAATACCGTGTTCCTTGCTACCAAGAGTTGAATAGTGTCAAAGCACTCCTTGGCGAGCCTGGTGGTGATAGTCCTAATAGAGAGGGACTTTATGGCCGCCTGACTATCTGAAAAATAACCACAAACGCACCACAGAAACACTTCTCAAGGTCTAGTATGTCACAGATTGACACCAATTAGTGGAGAGTTAGGTTGTCTGGTGTCTCATACCTGCTTAAATAATTTGAAAATTGTAATACTTAGAGAATGCATACCAAAGATTCGTAAAGTAAGTTAAGTCGATCTTCCCAACATCGACTTCGGCATTTGCTTCCATTTACATATACACCGCTTCTATTATGGTTTCACTATCATTTATTTTGTGGGATCCAATATGCCAAAATATTCGAACAAGTAATTTTTAAACATAAAACACAACAGATTTCAATTCTCGTATAAAAATTTAGGACCACCAAAACTAAACTTAATTATTGTGGATTACACAAAAGAATTATCGAATTATCATATTAATAAATAAAAAAGTTTGCATTACCTTTCTTCGAATTTCAAAAACAAATTCAAAATATAACGGTGTTTCATACTCTCTACACCGGCCGTTGCGCATCAACAAGCTTTTATGCCAACTTTTGTGTCCTTATATCATGAATTCGCCGAAAACGGAAAATAGTCAAATTACTCTCTATGAGAGCGTCGCAGAGAGGACATTCCATTCGCTTACTTGTTGGTAGCCATACCCATGCATATGTAGGCGCATACGGTAGGATTTATGTAAGTATTTACGTTTGTATGACAAAACTCTCCACACCGGAAAAGCTAAGAGCTTTTAAAGTAGTGATGGAAGAAAGCTTTCGCCAGTGGGTGGCAAATAGGGCAAGGGTTATAAATTGTAATAAGGAGTTATATGAGCAAATATGTATGTATGTATGTACATATTATATACGTTAATAACGACATATATGTAAATGCATGCCTTTTAATGTGCTATAACTGTAAAATTATTTCCTTTACGATTTTTAGTGATGCTTTAAATATAACTATTGTGCAAAATCTAGTAATTATGTAAAATTTCCTATTATAAAAAAACTATATAAATAAACTTTATATACATTAAAATTTTCTGAAAAGCTACAAAGCCGCAAAGGAGCTTTTAAATAGTAATTATAATTTGCAAAGTTTTTGTTTCTTAAAAGATTTTAAATATTAATTTATAGATAAATGGATGGTTAAAGAAAAATTGGATTTTTTCTGAAACTAAACAGTTTATAAAATTTTAATGAAAAAACGCTTTTTAGGTAAATTTTTTATAATTAAAAATTGAAGGCTTTAAGTTGTAAAATAATAAATCTTATAAAAATTTGTGTGACAAAATCAAGGCGCACGTCACAAATCGGACAATTCTATTATTATTATTATTAAAATTAAAATATGGTATATTTTTTTACATTTCTAATAAAATTTTCTTAGATTTTGTTCTGAAACCCATTTAAATTCATTGTGTATACACTTACATACATACATAGCAGTTTTACAAATATTTTACTATATTTTTTTCAAAAACAAGAAACCGCGGTTTTTGAAATAACTAAATTTTAATTAACATTTAAAAAAGGCTAAGAAATTAATTTCTTGGATAATAATTTAAAAAATTAAAAAAAAAATCAGTCAGCTTTCAGTGATTTAGTTACAAACAAACAAAAAATAGATACAATACTAAAATTGAAAAAATTAAATTTTCATTGGATTAAATTTATGTTGACCTCATTTAACTTTTTAAAATTAAATATGAAATGTGAGTACAAACTTACATCAATTCAAATAAAAAAAATAAAAAATATATATAATAATAAAGAAATACACTTAGGTTAAATAAATGTATACATAATTTGTATATACTATATGTGTATGTATGAACGTATGTACTATTTTAAATTGACTGTGGCAATCTCTTTTCTCCAAAGAAATTGTACAGGATATAAAATTTAAAGCAAGTAAATAGGTACTGTTTACTAATTGGTTCCTATTCACATATTTGTAATATTTTCAATTCACGCTAATTAAAACCTCATTTTCTGTTGTTGCGATTTTCACACCTGCACTGGTCTTCACTGTCCTATTGATACGCATTCGAAGCGCCTATGAAAGCAATCAATGTCACCACCAGCCACTGTGTGTGACTCCAAATACCAACACAGCCGCCACTATTCGACACCACAACTTACACTAAGCACTATGCAGAAGCACTAGCGTACTCACTCGCCCACATTGCGCAGACAGAAATCCTTCACTCCCCGCGCACTCTCTTTCACTCACTCTCTCTCTCTACCACTCTCTTTGCTGCACACTTGAACGCACATCTCCAATACAAACAGCCCCATTTGACCAACACTCCAGCTGTCACTTGCCCACCTGTCACAAACAATCACAGGCACACTCACCGCTGCCATGAAGACAGCTTTCAAGGCGCCCACTTATCCCACTAACAAAAGCAATGCAGCATGAGGGGAGCAGCTACAGCCTTGTGTACACTTTGTTGAAATCATTTGCCGCTGTCACTTCCACTAAAATTGTTGTGGATATCTCTAACGCGTGCGCTCACTCTCTCGCTCTCCCACGGGCGCTTTCTCCCCCACCGCTGTATTTAACATGCGCAGCAAAAGCTCCCTTAAATAGCAAGCTGGCCAATGAAATTTCTGCTTTAGGTGCTCAAGTGCGCCAGCTATTGGCCAGTAAGTGCCTTGTATATTTCCAGGCGCTTTTTAGTTGTGCCCGTGAGTGCTTGCACTCGCATTGAGCTGATGCAACGCTCTATGTAGAGCACAGGCATTGCCGACGGTGCTGGTGACTATTGCCCAGCACTAATGCAATTTTGCGTCATAAATTTCCATGCATATGCCTACTTTTAGGCGCCAGAAGCGTAGTTATGTGCCGGGTGCTTTCGCAAGTGCTGTACGAAAGTTTACTCGCCGGCTCCGGTTGGTTTCGGCTTCCAGTGAGCAACACTTGAATGCACTTTCCAGTCACTCTGACATGCCCACACACATACGTTTCTGCATACGTTGCGGCATATATTACAGTTTCTGTACTTATTTGTATGTTCGTGTGCGTGTATGCGCTTGTCTTGTGAAGTGGCAGCGCGTACTATTTGCTTTTAGGGAGCCGCCCTAACGCCATTTTCATATATTTCAGCCAAGTATGCATCTATGTGCGCGCTGTATTGCATACTTTTAGGTGTCCAAAGGGGTTGCGAACGCACTTTGTCTGACTCACTGACTTGACTGGCTGACTTTGTGTTTTTGGTTTTGTTGCATGCAACGTTATGCACGTATGTGAATTCCTACAGATGAAGACGAGGTGACAAATTCCATTGGAACGCCTAAAAGTATGTTCATTTGATGAGTTTTGCGTCTCTATTTTTGTACGTACACATTTGTTGCTGGGCCTATTTTGATTCACCCGGTCGTAAGTTCATTTGGTTTGTCGCCTTTTGGCTGTGAAATTCAATGCAACAACGACTGCTATTGCCTTTTACGGCTAACTTACAGCCTAAATGTATATATTGCCTTGCTTATAAGCAACATTCTCACACATACGAGTATGCACATTTATGTATTTGATGCTTAGTTTGTTCAGCCTAGTTTGTAGGACTCGTTCCATCTGTGCTCGCACCGCAACTCTCTTTCAGTAGGTTCTTCTCTACTTTGACGTCTTGCTCTTCTTTGCGTTCTTGTTTTAACTGCCGTTGTTGTTGACTGTTATCTTTTGCCTGCAATAAAATCGAGGGTAATTGGGGTCGTGCAACATTTCTAATGTGTTGTATTCACATATCTTTGCATCGCCCCTCCTCGCTGACTCTCCTCGTTTGTAGATCTGTCCTGATTGCAGGCGCATTTCATTCCTGAACACAGATCAGCATGTTTATTTTGGGTCAACAGCATGCAACATCAACAACACCAGAAGCAGCAGCAGGAAAGCCGCCATATCTGAATTAGCAACAGCAATACGCCTCACTGTCCTCGCCGTCGCTCTGCATTTGAAATTCCTTCCAGCATATGAGCTTGTTTACCTTAATAGGCATTTGATAGGCGTTACCACCGCCATTCCCTTGGCTAAAGCTTTGCTCTCTTCCACATTTTCGTCTCGTCTTTTAGTCATTTCAAACTTCTTGCCACTTTCATCAGTTTGAATGCTTTTACAATGTGGTTCAATATATGAGCGTGTTTCGCATCCCATGATGGTACATACATACATATGTGTTCGTAAACATTTATTCGACAGGAAAATCTTAATTATTTCATTGCTTTCACTTATCTTATATACAGCTTCAGTAATGAACTTTGATTGCCGCCATTTTACTTATATCCTTGTATGTACTACTTATATATGTAGATGTACATTAAGTTGGTACTTGCAATATGAAAATCCGGGTGCACCCATTAAAAATTTCAACATATAAAAAATTGTAGAACTCTCTACCAGGGTTTGGAAAAAACTAAATTTTTTAATAGCGAAAATTCGGCTCCATTTTTGTGAATAAGTTTCAATAATGTGTCAAATTTATCGGATTTCGATACGACATTTTGTCGAATTTTTTTCACTTAATCCTTAATTTTGGTTTTTATTTAGAAATTTTAGTGTATCTCTTTATTCTGTACACAAAACCAAATAAAGAGATTACCCATTATGTAGACATTTTTAAGGACCACCTTAGCATGCATCTGCATATTTATATGCACACATTTAAGAATATAAGTAAATATTATTCTATTTTATGGACCACCTTAGTGTACATACATATACGGTTTAACAAATGTATGCATGTAAATAGTTCAACAGATAATAGGTAGTACTTTTCTACAAAGTTAAGTGATTTAAAAGCAGGTTTGTCAAAATGCTATTTAAATTCAAATTTAGCTTTGGTTGTGGATTGGTTAGTTAAAGTTAAGTTACACTAGATAAGTTAAAGGTAGGCTATCATAGATTTCTAGTAATTTTTTGAAGATAGCTCTCTTATTCCAACCTCCCTTCAAAATAAATCGTTCGCACTTATTTTGTTTTTAGGCATTCACCCGAGTTTCTCTTCCTATTTGTATCAAGCTTCTGGATGTTGAACACGAATTAATGGAGCTGCAGAAGGGCCTGCCGAGGGGCGATCGGTTTTGGGTGCAGCTTTTTCAATAATTTTTGGATATTGTGCGGTCTTGGGCTTGAGCCTTAGTTCTACTGAGTGTTAGCACCAGCGCACCTCTAAGCGCTTAGCTATAGCGGCCTCGTTTCGTAAGCCATTATGTATGCTTCAAAGAATCAACGGATCTAATAAGAAAGCAAAGTAGCTTTTTTTTATGTTAGACGATTGCAAAAATCACGTCACTTTTAATTTCCTAATATTCTCTTTATCCGTCCTCCTAACATACATATAAGTTAATCAAATCATAATCAGTTAATGCCTTAGACCTTTTCAGGTAAATTTTTGGGCAACTGTGACATGTTGGCTCAGTTTATGACAGTTTTGATGGTCTGCCCAAACTTTACCACAAGTATTATAATTTCTTCTCTGCATCTGTGATACAGTCCTCCTAACGTTTTTGCAACCTCGAATGAGACTAGTCGAAATAGATAGTAACATCGGATGTTGGGCTCTTGAGTTGAACGCCGGCTTCCAAAACTGCTGAATTACTGAAAGTTCAGCATATATGAGCCGAAGTGATAAGAAAGACTAAAACTTTGAATATGTGAGCTTGAATCTAAGTACGCGAACTTCTTTTACCATAGTCTGGTAGTGTTATAGAAAATTTGTTACCAAAACTAGCATACCGTGAGTCCATAGACATGAATACATCGACTGAAAAAAAAACAATTGCCTTCCTGGATCGACCATCGATATGCTTGAGCCAGTAAAGCTATTTTCCCCCTATTTTCGAGATAACGGACTGCAATTAGGTAGGCGGGTGTATTTTTGCAGCATTTTAATCAATTTTTTTAACCGGCAAAATCGGACCGCTACAACATATACCTCCCTTGTTATAACTTCTCCATTTATGCAGTTAAGAGCATGAAATTTCGCACTGTTTTCACTTATTATTTCAGTGAAAATTAAAAAAGATCGGGTCACAACGTATATGGGATTTTACTTTAAAACTCCTTCATTTGGACAGATAAATCCGAGCAATTTCGGTAGTTATTTTCTAAATATTCGTACAAAGTCTACTGGGAAAATCGTCAAAATCGGTGTTATATCTCCATTATATAAGCAGCTAGAACTATTAAAGTGTGGTTACCTGTTAACTTTTCTATGATACATGGCCTACTGTGAAAATCATTTAGATCAGTGCTTTATATGGTACATCTTCCATACCACCTTTTAGCTCCAGAACAAATAATTTAAAATTTTTTCGCTATTCTGCTTTCGACTGGTTTGACTCTGCACTACCATGTGCACGGTTTAATAGAGTAGCTACTTACCTAGGAGTCGGCGCATCAGCGGTTCAAAAGTAGCGATTGACTCCAGCGCAGTACTGGAGGGACATCCCATTCAGCGAACAACTACGACAGAGGGTGCCCATAAATCACGCGAGTGACTACTTTAGTAACTCCCGGTAGTGCGGAGAGAGCCGATTGTGACTACCGCCTAGGACATTGCCTTGTAAAAGTGATCGATTAAATGCAATGCAAGTAGTCGGTCGGTAATTGACGGAGTTTACCAGGTAGCGGAGTTTACCAGGTAGTGTTGTGTGTGTTGTGTTGTGTTGTGTTGTGTTGTGTTGTGTTGTGTTGTGTTGTGTTGTGTTGTGTTGTGTTGTGTTGTGGTGTGTTGTGTTGTGTTGTGTTGTGTTGTGTTGTGTTGTGTTGTGTTGTGTTGTGTTGTGTTGTGTTGTGTTGTGTTGTGTTGTGTTGTGTTGTGTTGTGTTGTGTTGTGTTGTGTTGTGCGGTTGTTGTGTGCGGTTGTAACTTGCAAGTCCTCCCATCCCCTTAGAAGCTCTGCTGTTTATCCTTTGGATGGACCAAAGAAAGGCTGAGGGCCGACCAGGCTCCGTTGGGAACCGATTTTCGCTAGAGTGTCGGCCCTTTCGTTGCCATCGAATCCCTCATGACCCGGAACCCACCATGGCCCATGGGGTTACTATGTTAGTGGCTCCTAGTCTGACCAGTACCTTTTTGCAACTGTCTACTGCCTTTGGCACCGTTTTACAAGAGGCACGTGCTCTTGACGCTGCCTGGCTATCCGACATGATGTTTATTGCTGCCCCATTTGTCCTTCTACAAAGATACTCATGGACACAGACTTCAATTGCAACAATTTCCGCCTGGAATATGGTAGGGTATAAGCCCATCGGGACGCCTTTTTGAAATCTAGATCCAAATACGCCGGCCCCAGTCTTCCCATCCTCAAATTTCGAACCATCAGTGTACCAGACTTGAGTTCCCTCGCCGAACATGGCGATTATCGTTTTACAAGTATTCATTTAAGGTATTATTACCTTGTAGAGTTTTGTAAAGGTCAGCTTCGGCAGCATTGAGTCTGTGAGTTTTATAACGGGATGATTTATAAATGTTTTTAGGACACCCAAATGACCCCTTAAGTCCCCACTTTTCAAGCTACTTAGGTTCGGTAGCCTCAGGACGGTCCAGCAAGCCTCTTTCTCGATGAGTGTGGCTGGAGGCCATATGCTTGGCATTACTAGTAATGAACTTTTCCTAGGACATCGACGTGGGAAAAATAATGCATATTCGAATGTGAAACGGCTGTTTTAACGATTTTTTTTTTTTGATTACTATACATTAATTTTTCCCACTGTGATATTTTTTACTGCGAGCTGAGCCTTTCAGGTATCATTTTTATTTTACAAAGAAGAACTTGAAAACGTTAAGGGATGACGTTGATATCCACTTTAACCCAGTGATCTCGCAGTTGATGCCCCATTCTCTAAAATGAATAAGGAAGCTTTTGACAAAGAAAAAACAATTAATTTAAATCATTCACGATCAACCTATCCAATGGAAAAAGCTTTTTGAAGCTGTCTAGACTCTAGAGTATACATATGGACGCCGACAGGAAAAGCTCTCTCCGGTTGTTGTACCTTTAAAATAATTTATCTGTACATACTATCAAATTCAGATGTACATATATCAACAAAATCCAGTGCGTGAAATCCAACTAATCTCATTCGACGTGAAAATGTAACTCAACTTCTGTCATGTACAGGTATTTAAATATTATTAAAGATTAAACGCAGAGAAAACGCTTTAACTTAGAAAAAAAAATTGAATGAAATGCAATTCGCATTCGTACCTTAACCCTTTAAGTTTCTAAAGTATAAATTAAGAGCTTTAAAACGCAGAAATCTAATTAAGGCACCACACACAGACAAACAGATTGCACTGTTGACTTTATTTGCAGGTAAAGCGGCCAACCATGCATTTCTATGTACATAATACCATGCAAGTATGTATTTATTTATGCAAGTACGGACATGCGTCTCCACAGCGTTTAGTTGTGGCATCTACTCTTTGACATGCCACAATTCATTTTTAGGACAATTCGAATGCAACATCATAGCCTACAAAAAACAGAGATAAAATAAGAACCAAAGAAAGTGGTTAGAATGCAGGAGTAAAGACTACAGGGGATAAATAAAATAAAAAGGATGGAGTAGTAGAACTTTTTACCTTCAATAGATATATTTACACATACATACATACATCCACTCAGTGTTTGTAGGCATACTTATGCGTGTAATCCGTTTTTCTATTTACTTATCGCAACCGGGAGCGACACGTAACATCAAGTGCAAATATGGAGCGCACCAGCGCATGAAAGGACGAAGCAACGAATGTGTGAATGAATGTGACGCCGTTACAAATGCGAATGTATTTTTTTTTTGTTTTTTTATGCGAATGCATATAAATATTTATATGTATGTATATATGCAGTTGTGTACATTTCTAACTTTAACTGTATGGATTTACAACTGCCTACCTACCTGCATTGAGGGCAGCAAATGCCACGAGACAGTCAACAAAATCAGCCTAGCAGGAATAAGTCGAA
>NW_023458559.1:64864157-64874161 GCF_013731165.1 Rhagoletis pomonella | reverse complement strand
TATTTTAACAAGGGCAGTTTAAAGCTTAGGACCTGCATACAAACATATACACTTACAACATTTAAATATATGTACTATTTTTGTATACATACATATGTATGTCTCAATTCCACGTGCATATTTCCAGCCAGTCGAACTGTTCGACACAAGCGAATGCAATCGGAATTGCAATTGCTCGACGCCATATTTGTGTGCGACCAAAACCAGAAACACATACATACATACATAAGCAAGCAATGCCGCATATACATAATCGCACGTGCATTTGTTGGATGGCAAGCCTACCATCCGCTTTTTCGGGCATTTCGCAGGAAACGAAAGTCACATTTGTTAGTCTGCTATGTATGCCTATGTGTACGTGTACGGTAACCGCCGGGCATGACTGTCGCACTATTTGCATGTAGTCAAGCATACATACATATAGCAACCTGCAGGCATAACAATTTGCTCATATACTACATAGGGGTATTCTCTGAGTCTTGCAAAGCCCTTGCACGGTGCACAGATTGCACGGATTGCACGGAAAAACCCGGTTTTCGTATGGGACAGCTTTGCAAACCGTGCAATCCGTGCACCTTTCAAGGGCTTTGCAAAACTCAGAGAATACCCCTCATGTGTGTGTGTGTAAATGTGCGTGTGAGGATATGACATAGAGGGTGTTCAATCCTACAAAAATACAATTTTTTCTAAATACCAGGAGGCGCAATTGAAATGTTTGTTTTTAAGAGCATTTTCGAGAATTCCCGGCAAGCAAAGAGGTTTTCAGCGCATTTATTGCTCAGCTTTTCTTAGCACACATTTTGGCCTATTGAATACTCCAAATGTCATAATTCATAGGACCCAAAACCAGCGATTAATACGGCCAGTGTTCGTGCCTAATAAAGGTAGGAACGTTTTTTGTAAGCTGAAATGTTCAGCGCCCCCGAAACAATTTGATTGCCATGCCACCTTCCGCATGGGAAGAAACAAAAGAAGAGCGACCATTTTCAGTGACTGTGGTGCAGAAGGTTTAGCTTCGAAGAAAATACCCAGTGCCCTGACTGTTTATTAATGTATGGCTGCCACTTGCCAGAGCTTATCATGGCGGTATCAAGAAAACCCTGTTAGAATAGAATCTTCCTGCGATAGGATCTGTATTCCAGGTAGGATTTTGTAGGATACATCCAGTCCAGGCACTGCCAAAAGTATCCCTGGTAACGAAATTGTTTCCCAACACCAAAAGTGATTATTTCAAAGGAAAATTATTATTCCGGAGCCAGTCCATGCTCTAAGCAGGTGAACAACCAATCCTGTTCCCGACAAGGTTACCCTTTTAAGGCTGTCGCTTGACTGATACTGCCCTGACGCTGCCAACTTAAACATAAGATGTATTGGGTGAGGACATTTTTCAGAAAATCTATTAAGTTACGGAAATCTAGCCATGCTCTAGGCGGAATCAGCGTTTTGTCTGGATATACACTGCTATGGTCCGACCCTTACTAAGGATTACGTAATTAAAAAGCTAAGTGGAATTCAAAGCCACTGGCGTAACAAGTGCAATGAGACCCTGTCCGAAGGATGTTTTGAACATCCTGCTTGACTTATTACTCATAGATATCTTTATCGAAAACTCAGCTGCGCCATCAGACTGCATGCCCCGGTGGTTCTGAAAGATAAGACCGTACGGGCACGGCTCCATCCTAGGCGAACTATCGGCTGAAATAAAAGCGCTGCACACTGACTATATCCTGTCGAAGACTGGAATCAAGGAAAGATCAAGTTCTTGTAGAGCTTAACCATATTTACGAACTGGTCAAAGATGGAATGCGGAGTTGGTGCAGGGGTTTTCATTGAGCAATATAATCTAAAGCTATAATTTCGCCTACCAGCTTATGTAAGCGTTTTCCAGGCCGAAGCGTTTGCAAAGGTACTGGCCAGTTGTCGTATATGCCGAGAGGATAGGACCGCCCTTCAATAAGCTCTGTCGGAGTTGCGATGACCCGGGCTCGCAGGAGACAGTCGAACACTTCCTGTGCGAGTGTCCAGTCCTCGCAAGGGTGATACTGAAAACACTCGGCAAACCATTCTTGCAGAATATTTCAGAGTTCAGCTTCCTCTCTCTGTATGGCGTACTGAAATTCATCAAAGCCGCCGAATGGCTGTAGATTGTACGAGCTGTGGAATCAAAATGGCAAACTTGCTAATTGCTTGTCACAAGGATGAAAATCCACTTAAACCAACCAACCAAATAAAGCTTTCCGGCCCGGATACTTTACTTCATATGGAATGTTACCACAAATCTTTTAGGAAAAAAATATTAGAAACTGCTGAAAAAGTTCTCTTTCAAACGCATTTTAATTCCTTGCTGAAAATAAATTGATGATGAAGCGTTTGTGTTTGTTTCACTTTTTCAGCCAGCAGCTTACATCCTGAGTTTGATACAGCGGTGGAAATTCCTGCTAGTCAATGACATTTATAGGGTAGGAGGGATGCAATGTTGATTTCCCTCAGAGGTTTCTTAGCCAATCAATAGGAACGGATTTTTTTTCTTAGAAAATTGTGCTTCTTCAGTTCCCGGCGGTATGCATTGCACACCGGTAAAAGTGCTTTTATCCTCAGGTACCGAGAGAGCTAAGAGTGGCCTAAGTAGAGGAAGTATGTGAGAGCAATGGGATGTCACGGCATGAAAAGTGGGTCAATTCCCACTTTTTCCTCATACTTAGATGATTTTTAGAAAAAGATCATATCGTAGTTAAGCTGTCGTTCAAACTTTGGTAGGAAAAAAACAATAGCAATCAATATTTCACACACCCTGTACACTAGCAAGTTTCACCTCACATGTATCGTATATTCGATCGTATATTTACACTTACCTAGTTGCAACTGCCGCTATTATTGTTGCTTTTGTGGCCTACCTCATCTCATAGCCCATGCCACCAATTCCATTTTTCGTACAGCTGAACTATTTTTAGAGTGCCTATCGGTTGGCTAAATCGCATTTGTTCGCCTACTTGACCAAACGAAATTAAGTAATCGCTTGTCTGTTTGTCTGTGTGTAATCAAATGCTGTACGTACGTACATCGTCGTTTAAAGTACAAAACCTCGTATCAAGAAAATGCAAAACCTGGTATGTGAGGTTGCCAAGATTTTGTAGGTGAAAATAAAGCTAGTCCTATTTCAAAACAATTCTCTCTTTTATCCCTAATTATCTCTTCTTCTTATGTCTAAGAATCGATATTTTAGTATAAATGGATAAGGGCTTGATGCCAGGAGCTTCCTGTGAGAAAATATCATTTTTTGACAAAAATGTCAGTTACGAGGTTTTGCAGAACGACGATACGCGGTTTTGTAGTTTAAACGACGATATGTACCTCTGTATGTATTTTGTTGCATTGCATGTATTTTGTTATTATTCTACTATGCACTTTTTTGTCACAATTCCACATTACAAACTTGTTTCGAGCTTCGACATTACATTGGCAATTGTTTTGCCGTACGACTACGACGAGTGGAGTGGAGTAAACGCTCTATCCGCAATGTAAACATAGACACGCTGTCCTGCATTCGGAATGAGCGCCTGTGGCTGCAATGCCTACAAAAATGTTGCAGCCCTATTTGCGGTGTCTTTTTTACGCTATTTGGACAGCACCTTTTCCTCTACTTTGCAGTTTTTCACTCGTTTCTATGTTTTTTTTTTCATTCAATTGAGCTAAGGCTCAACTGTCCTAGCCTTTATTTTCAATCACCTACAATCCCTTACCGCCTACTGTCTGCCTATCTTGGCTTTGATTTTGACTTTGACTTGAGCTTTGCCTTGTCAATTCGTGCAATTTTTGTGATATTCGTCCTGTAAGTTCGTTTTATTTTTTTTAGTTTTTTACTTTTGGTTTAAAATTTCGTGTCCTTTCACTTAATGCTACTCAATTTTCGTTGTTATGGGTTTTAGTAAAATTATTTTAACTCATTAATCCATTGCTCTACTGCATCGAACGTAAAACAATTTTAAGAATATTAAAAGTATACATACATATGATGTGCTCGTATGGAATAGTAGCTTATGTCGAAAGGCTGGCTAAGTACTTAAAATGCGGCATTCGCAGCATACGATTGCGAATGACTCACTAGCGCCGAGCCGTCGAAGAACTTTTGGCAAATATGTATACTTGCAAGAAATAGTTCCGATACTAGCAAGTTAATATTCTTATTAAGTCTCATCAAAATTTTCCTTGTCGTTTAAAGAGCAAAGGGAATGCCGCATTATACTAAAGCCAGCTTCCTGGCATAAGCAACTATTCCATACGAACACAGATATGAGGAAATCTCACGAGTTGTTTTTTAGTTACACCTCTCTCGGCAAACAAAAAAGCTAAAGCATTAATATTCAATAGTAGCGAATTTTACTTTTAAGTCTGTGATTACAAACTACTACTTTATAATAAATCAAAATCAATTACATAATTTGAGTCCTTGTACATATACTTCAGTTCTTTCACAAACCTTTTCACTCGTAAGAACGTATATACATTTTTATAAAAATTATATATATCTATATAAATCAAATTTCTGTCAGTTATTTATACATAAGTTCCGATGTGGTGCTTGTATTTACAAAACTTTCAATTCTCTTCGAACGCTTAAAATATAAATTCGCTATCAGCCGATAGAATCCCTCTAACTGTAAAATGGGTACGCCATTTTTCTTTGTCGGATATATGCTCCACGTATAATTATTCTGTAAATAGTAAATGAATGCCACTTTTATCGCCACCCATACCCAATCAACTAGATTTCCAACTCACCTTCAATACCGGACAGGATATTGGCACACTACCCGAATTCAAGAAATTATTCGCCCATCTCTTGACTATATCAAATCCATTTGGGCCAGAGGAGCGTTTCAGCAAAGCACAGCCATTTAAATTGAAATTTAAGACAGGTTGAAATTTGTCAGCATTCAGCGGTTTCATTAACACTGCCAAATCCAACCAAATATGCTTGGTAATATTGTGTGCTGGTGTAAAATGTATAAGAACGCCTTGTGAACTATTGATGGTAGTAATATTTAAGCTTGCCACATGATTCGGATTGTAGTTGTAGCTGACATTGCGATAGTAAAGAAAGCGCTCTTTCTACGATTCGAATTAGATAAAGTTGATGAAAATCGTAGAGGTTAAATGCATTTAGTAGAATACTTACGGGTCTCGCTACCACCTTGCTGCACTTTAAGTAGCAAAGGAATGCTACTAATAATAATTGAAAATTTATTCGCTGGCTTAAATTCATTGTAAAGCTAGCGTTTCTTACTCATAGTAAATATTATTCAACGCCACAATAACTTTATTCGTAAAAGTTCAAATCTACTATATTCTAAGTATATTAATGCCGATTTTGGAACCAAATTTCCATTTAGAGCATCAAAAGTAAAAAATGTGCTGAGCTAATTGATTTTTAATTGCCTCGTATCGGGTATATCGCAAGCAGATTTTAAATGGAAAAAATGCTAGATGATAATTACATAATTTTTTGTTGAATGTAGGTTTTTTTATTTACCTCAGATGTTCGTCTCTCAACACATCGCGGCCAAATTCTGCATACCTAATTCTTGTCTGATCAGTGAGAGGAAAACCCGATATATACCATTTGAGATTGAAGGCAACATGACTTTTGCCCACCAACAGCCCCTTAATTCCTCGAAGTCATTGCTGAGTGAAGTATTGACCCAGTTTCTGATGGTGGCTTCGATGGCCCCAAAGGTGGGAGTGCTATAACTGGTTACGGACCGAGGAACAAATGGTCTGATCCAGTTCTAGCCATATGGCCAGATGTCTTATTACCAGGTACTCCCGAGGGACCTGACACCCAGAGTAAAACAACCTCGCCATGTCGAACTACAAGAACGCTGACTACGACAAAAATACATAACTTTGTATAGAAATGTCAACCTTCACAGCTGATATCTCAACGGGAAAACTCTTTTCGAAAATAATGAGTATGCACTTTCTTACCCTGGAGAATTGGTTTAGTAAAGCGATAAAATTTAATCGATTTATCGATACTTTAGAGAATGACTTTTGGCCATCGAGTAGTAGCTGGCAGACCATAGTGCGATGTTAAGTGGTTTGTGGTATTGCCAGATGTCGTAGTCATCCTTGGCTACTTCTCTCTTTTAAATTTTTTTATATCCCTTCCAAAAGCGGTGACATCTCGTGTTTTGAACCTTGGGTCAAGAATTGTACGGAAACCTGCATATGTGTTGTATTCGATACGATAAAATTTTTTGATGTATTGTGAAATGATTTTCCGTCATCCCTTGTCAAATTTGGTTTGAAGAGAAACCAGTTGCGGCGTTGAGTAGTGTCACTGAAAAACGACACTGAAGATGGCTGAACGCCGAACATTCCCAGTACTGCTAAGCATTTGACATTCACTTGGGAGTGGCCAGAAGTGATTTGTTTGCTTACGGTTCAAATCGCAGCTCAATTTGTCCGGATAATTATATCCACATATCCCCTGGGTGGCGACCAAACACCCTTTTGGGAGCGAGCTAATGTGACAAGACGAGCGCTGGGTTTGGGTCCCTGCACGTTAAAACACTACCCAATGAAAAAAAGCTATGCCTCACATGAATAAATGTCCTCGGGAAAATAAAGACCATGAAATGCGGTGAACGGGGCAAGGCAAGGTAAGCGTGGCCGATTTGTCTCATTTTCCGATTTGGCTCATATTCGAGATATAAATTTATTGGTAAGGGTTGGGGCAATATCTAATATTGCACAAAAAGTCTGCAAGGTGGCGCTGAAGTCGAGTTATTGGTAAAAATCGTCAAGTGAAGTCAATCGGAGACACCAAGGATCAAATTTAAATTACCACTGCTAAATCATTGCGGTCCTTGCTTTACGGCGACTAAACAGAATAAAGACACTTCTTGATAAATGCCTTCAAATACAATTGTAACACTTCTAAGGTATTTCGTCTGAAATAAGTCTATGTATATTGGATTTCTGTGAACTAATGATACTCCCCCCTTTTGAAATTGCCACAAGAACGATTCACCATCGCACCAGATGGATGGCATGCAGTGGCGGATCCAGCGGGGGGGTTTTGGGGGTTAAACTACGTGTCAGTCAGTGGCGGACCCACGGGGGTGTTTTAATACATATACCCCATATTATACACACATATGCGCCATATTAAAACACCGCCCGTGGGTTCGCCATTGACTGACACGTGGTTTAACCCCCCAAACTCTAACCTAATTAACACTACTGGAAATATGAAAATTTCGAGCTCCGTCGAATCCTTGAAATAAACTGAATAAAAAACAAAACATTAAACTGTACTTAGATTTTTGGTTGCTTTTGAGCATATTTGGAGGCATATTTACTAATGTTTTAATGTTTATCTAAGCGTTTAAATTAGCTTTTTCGCTATTTTGCTGGCGAAAGACAACAGTTTTTGTTCGAAAGTGAATTGAAGAAAATTGTTCGATATCTTCGCTACTTAGAAAGATCTACGATTGCCAGTCCATTTGTCGATACAGTGATCTTATATTACATTTACATTGGACCAAAATGCGTGATTTGAAATCAGTCATTAGAAGCTGTTTACACTGCTTGATCCGCATTTGCTTTGACTTCAAAGACAAACCAAAGCTTTTGTGGAACTTTTGTTTCTGAGTGCGTTCAATAAAATAGTACGGCAATTGGAACGCATTTGTTCGTGATTTTGTGTAAATGCGTCGAAATGCGTCATTCTGGAAATGTGAATTTGTATGGAGAAATGCGTGATTTGGCCTCGCATTTGAGGTTTCTCGCCCAAATGACGCATTTGGGCTCAATGTAAATGTAATATTAGAGTTAATGCATTTTCGTCTAAAAGTCACATTTTCTAAATCTCCCTGTTTATGGCCCCATTTTAGTTTCAAGCAATTAAAAGCGGCCCTCCATTGTTCTATACACAAACAATAAAGCAAACACAAATTTAAACCACACTAGTAAAACAGTAATAATCAAATTGATAAATAATTACAGTTAATAAGCTGCAAACGATGACATTTAAATCGAAATTAACCAACAATGCCTTTTGAAAAAAAAATTTCTATTTGCCTTTCACATGCAATCGTGTAAAGTAATAAAAAGTTCAATGCTTTTGCGGCGTAAAACTCCATTAACAATGCTGCTAGTTTTACTGCTATTGAAACTGCCAAGGAGCAGCGCACGTAAGGTGTATTTAAAAAAAATATTATAGAAATTTTGCAAAAAATATAATTCCCGGTTTCCTATCCATAGCCGGCAAAACTATTTCTTTTCCGCAGCGTTGAAACAAATTACAATCCAGAATATATTGACAACTATTACGGCAACGTTACCATCGATCGTACGGCTTTGAACATGGGTATGAATCTAATAAAAGCAACGCCGGTGGACATTTGGATGAAAGTTGCTATTTCATATCGACGAAGGGCGCAAAAAAAATCTCTACCCATCGTCACTTTCAATATGAACGCTTGCAGTTTGCTTAGCAGCTTACTGGATCAGAAAAGTTTCGTGCACATGTTGATTAGAAATATATTGAAATATAGTAATATGCCGCTCAAATGTCCTTGGAAGCCGGTAAGGTTTATTGGCCTTTGAATTCTACTCCAATCATTTATTATTAATTTATTATGACGTTTAAGGGCTACTATCATTGGCGGAATTTTCAACCGGAAAATGGTAATATTCCGATTTTTGCATTTAGTGGCATGTATCGATTTAACTCCACATTTTATTTTAAGGAATTGCAGAACAAACTGTTTGCTAATATTACAGTTGTTTTTGATAAACAATAAAATTTACACGTGTGCCTAATTTTTTTTTTTGAAATGTCATTTAGGCTACTTTGTCTCTGAAGGCCTCATATGTACGTTGGCAATTGATTTTTTCGTAGTTATTAGGGTGATTAACTCGGGTTTTCCAAGGCGGTTTCCAGCTTTTTGTTTTTTTTTTTTTGAAATCTGTATTCGGTGTTTTTGAAATCTTAGTTTTTCGAATACCGATTTAAGTGGATTTTGTATCGAATAAACCGTTTGTTTTTTAATTTTATACAAATCCTGACCTCTCAATAAAATGGTTGAGTTTTTCGTAGTTTTAAAGGTTTTTAAGTTTTAAAATAATTACAACCTAGGTTATTTGAGGATGAAAAGTATATCATATTTGATTCCAACGTTCCGAGCTCCATCCAATAAAGTTAAGCTTATTGATGTTGTGCTACGAATGGAGAGATGTATACTTTTACTTTACCTCCGAAAAGCTTTCTTATGGCAGCAGGCGGTTTGCTATTGTCTGCCGAGGGTCGTCCGCTATTTGAAAAAATTCTTGTTGCTGTTGCTGGGACTAGAAAGAAGAAGAAGAAGAAGTAGGCACTGCTCTAATCCGAAAAAAGTCAGAAATATATCATATATATAAATAGGCAATCATGTTTCCTTTACACCCCTTTTACGGCTAAACCATACTTCTAAGGTATAAACAATTATATATCATTAGAAAGGTATTTTGATGCTGATGTGCAGGCAATTTTTAAAATTTCAAATCAGTTTAAAATAGAGCGAAAAAATCAATTCAAAAGTCACACCAATACCAATGCCATACATGTACATGGTTGGGGCGGAAATGCCCCCTAAATGTATGCTTTAATATTGATAGCGAATTAAAGAAACGTGCTAAGCAGCAGTTCAGGAATAAAATGTATGTATGTATGTACATGAATAGATTAGACTCAAACAAGGAAGAAGGTAAAGTTGAGTATGGGGAAGAAGAAAGTGATAAATACAGAAATTAAAATAAAAGTAAAGAAACCAAGATATAAAGACAAAGAGGAAGGAAAATTTAAATACCTAACCTAATAACAATGGTGGGGGTGAATATGTAAATGAAGAAAAGAATGGACATATTTAGATCAGGATAAAGGAAAAGATAAAGATGAAGACCAAGACGACAAAGATGAAGATGAAGATGAAGATGAAGACGAAGATGAAGATGAAGAT
>NW_023458559.1:64863329-64864057 GCF_013731165.1 Rhagoletis pomonella | reverse complement strand
ATTGAAGATGAAGATGAAGATGAAGATGAAGATGAAGATGAAGATGAAGATGAAGATGAAGATGAAGATGAAGATGAAGATGAAGATGAAGATGAAGATGAAGATGAAACACACCACAACTTAACCCCCACACCGTAATTCACCACACTTCAACTCTCTCACCCCACCTTAACTCACCACACCTCAACTCACCACACCTAAATTCACCACATCTTAATTCACCACACCTCAACTCACCACACGTTAACTCCCCACACCTAAATCCACCACACCGTAATTCACCACACCTAACTTTCTCACCACACCTCAACTCACCACATCTTAACTCCCCACACCTAAATTCACCACACCTCAACTCACCACAGCTAAATTCACCACACCTAAACTCACCGCACCTCTTAAGCCCACCACACCGGAATTCACAGCGCCGTAACTCCCACACCCAATTCCACCACACCCAATTTCCCCACATGACATGATATCACTTTATGTGGCATCAATGACATTGCTTTAATATTGATACTGAATTAAAGAAATCTGCTAAGCAGCAGTTTAGAAATCAGATTTACGAAGATTAAGATTCATGCAAGGAAGAAGGTAAAGTTGAATATGTAGAAGATGAAAGGGATAAAGGCAAAGATTAGAATAAAAGTAAAGAAACCTAAATACAAACGAAGGTGGAGATGAAGATGAAGATGAAGATGAAGATGAAGATGAAGATGAAGATG
>NW_023458559.1:64828813-64858329 GCF_013731165.1 Rhagoletis pomonella | reverse complement strand
ATTTCATCAAAAGTTGCTATTAAGAGAGGAAAAAAGAAGCGTTCGTACTCAAAAAAGAAAAAAATTCATTATTCGAAAAATTCGCATTTCTGAGCAAAAAGAAAAAATACGTGTCTCCTTAAATGGTTCAAGGAACAATCCCTGTGAGTTTTATCGCAAACTTAAATTCACTTTCCGCCGGCCTGGGTGATTTGAGATGGAATGAGCCATATACATGTGTATATGCTATGTCTACTTTTTCTACATTTTCATCTTTAGCTAACATAATCTAGGTTTCTAAGCCTTTTTTCTCTGCTCTCGTGATATCATTGTTAGTGGTTCCTAAGGGAGCTTATTTCTTATTCCAATTTTGATTACGTGTTCTTATACGGTTGGCATACTTGGCAACCTTATTTGCCCTCACTGTCTTGAAGAGGATGAGACTGCAGGCTTTGTGCTTCGGTGCCACCTCCCCAAGTCGGTATATGTACTCATAGTATAGCCTAATAGTGCAACCCAGGCTTTCAGCGCTCTATTCAGCTATAGGTTTTATATTCCGGCTTGAACGCCAAAATACACGACGCCATTTGCAATTTTCTTTATAAATTTTAATAAAAAAAAAGTAAACTTTCTCGAAAAATAATAGCATAATCGGTCCTTGGGGAGTGCGGGAGTATGATTGAGTGCTACCGACAGCGCTGATGAGTGAAATCTTAATGCTCAGCCCTACGCTGAGATACATGAGATAAAAAGTTACGGTAAATGCTTTTTGACGAAAATCTTGTTAAAGGTTGCTTTCTTCGTTAAAATATTGTTAATCAAATTCGTGGCTTAGGAAATCGTACTTTTTTTTTTGGTACAGTTATGAATTCGGTTTTTTTTTTCTTCAAAGGCGTATGGGGCCAAACAATGCACTTTTGTATTAAATTTGGTAGTAATACTCTGAAAGCCAAACGCGGATGAGGCTATTAAGAATACGACAGCCACATAAAACAAAAAATATTTTTATTTGCAGTATTGCGAATTAATGCAAAATTTCGTATCTGACTGAAGTACGCAGCTTTTAGAAAAATCAACAAAAGGAAAACATTTCAGGTCCTGGATAACAAGGAGCAGACAAAATTCCTTTCAGTCATCGAGACTATCCTATCGTTATGAATTTTTAGGTCACTGCATCCGTGATCAAAGTGCTAACAATTATTCCCTTTATTTCTCTACAAAGTCTAACTGAATTGATGATTTTTGGTGCAAGGTAGTTTTAAAATTACGGTTTTTTGCGATACGAAACTAATGGCTTCAAACAAAATCCTGGCTTTTATTGTAAATTGAAGGCAATAAAATTTCAGTTGCAATCTCCGCAAGTGACATAGAGAAAATTTTTCTCAGTGCATCATTAAAAATTCATTATACAGTTTCAAATGCCTTAATTAAGGCACTGGATTTTTTTTAGAATTTCATACTAGCTTCTAACATTTAAGTCATTTTATACATTTTTGATTTATTTTAATAGGAAAACGCTAAAAAAAATTAATTAGATTAAGAAGATGAGCTCTACCCTTAGAGCGATGCCGTGGTTTTTATATTTGCTGCTCTTTATCCTGCTTCTACGAACTACAGATGGGGTAATTGCCTTAAAACTTATTCTACCTCAACCTTTTTTCGGTTTTTTTTTCTCTCTCTAATCCTTTCTCCCCTCAACTAGCTCACTCAAATCTCTCTTCTATCAGTTCGCTCCCGTCACAGTGCCCGCTACTTCTCCAATTACACAATTCAACTCATCAATGGCTCCCTTTATAATGATTTCTATCTCATTCGACGCTTGGATCCTGGTTTACGCACTCGTTTGGAATTTCAATTACGCATCGCTAATGCGAAACTCTATCAGTCGCTCTTTCACTTTGACATCGATGTCTGTGGTACAATCATATCACTTAAGGATCATTTACTTAAAATTTGGTATCGGAACACATTAAAATACGGCAATTTTATGGAAAATTGCCCATTCCATCCTGGTCATTATTATTTATGTGGTGTAAAGCTAGAGCCAGCATTTCTACCGAAATACATATATCCTGGTGATTATAAGCTCGTTCATTACGTCTACATTGGTCAATATAAGAAGCAAAAAATGGATTTTGTAGTGGAAGTACAATTGGAATTTAAAGCGCAGTGATGTGGGGAAAGGAAAAATTAAAAAATCTATATATAGTCCTTAGGGGTTAAAAAAAAATACTATTTAAGCAACACGATGGTTTATTTATGCACGCATCACTTTACAGCTTTCGGTTGTGAAATAAATTTAAAAAGTTGCAGAAAAATTAAAAGAAATTTAATTCATTATCACTAAAGCCAGGTTTCACTTTTCATGTGAAATTTTGTTACAGTACTCAGTGATATTAAGCGGCCTTGTCCGCATCAAATTAATGTTTGATAAATTATTCATTATCTCAAAAATACCCTCAGCGGTGGAGAAAATGCTTTCGAAGCATTTCTGGCTGGAAGCCGAAATGTTGTGGCGTACATCGATTTGGTTATAAATTTGTATGTACGTATACATATATGTATGTAGGTAAAGCCTTTGGTCTTCGTTATTCACATATCAATATTCAAGGAATCATTTGTGGCATATGAAAGCCACGTTACGAAAAGTACCTGAGTATCGATGTTGCAAGCGCGCGATTTTCATATCCTTGCCGTTTGCGGAGTTAAGCAGTAGCCAGTGTAAATATGCAAAGCATCTGTACTGTATGTAAATGAATTAATTGGCAAATGCACTAAAATTCATGACTCACGTATGGAAATGTGTTAACTGTGTCTTGATATCAGCTTATTTGGGGGCGCCGCAAGTTACGGATAGCGATCATAGAAAGGTGCCGGCCTGTGGGTTGTGGTTACAAGGTATTTGATGGCTCAAGAATATACATAGCTATGCAAATATTTAAAGAACCAATTCGACAAAATAGGAAAATAGGCCTGCCAGAAGACCTTCCGTACTCGATTATTTAATCGCATTTTTGCATGGAATGTCAAAGTTTCAAAGCAGCAAAGTTTTAGCAATCTGATAAACAAAAAAATGTCAGGTAAAAGTGTCACCGTTTTTGAAATATTTACATTTTTTTGAATTATAAAAAAATCGTACCTTTTCATGTATTTTCTTTAACTGCATCTACAAACCAGGCTATACTTAGTAAATTTTTTATGTGAAACACAGGAACCATCATAAAATTAAGACTATTTTGGGATTTTTAACTTTTTGATATTTTCTTCCCCAACTTTGACTATCTCTGGTGAAAAAATAAAATGTACTGAGCTCTAACTTTACATTACATAAAAACAATTGCTCATTTAATAAAGATTTCAGAAAGGTGCCACTCTTACTGACTAGACTCTAGGTGGCCTAGCGGGTCCATTTTTGGTAAACGTATTTTCCATCATGCTGGTAGCTTACATTTTGAATTTAAAAGAAATCGGTTCATAAATATGACCTTTATAAATAACTCGACCGCAGCGCCACCTAGCGAGTTTTCTGGTAACCTATATGCAGGGTATTTATAACCTCTGAAAACTTGACTGAAATCTATGCGGTAGTTTTTGAGTCAACTCCGTACAACGAAAACGGCTATTATTTTATATATATAAAATATATAGATATTGTAACTATCAATATTTTATAAAGAGAAGTGGTATATATTTTTTTTATCTACAACTAATAATGTTAGAAGTACGAATTTCAAGAATGTGGTAGGCTACATATTAGTCCTTGACATATATTTTTTTTTCAAAAATAAATGTTGGAAATTTCCGAGGATATTCAAGGATAAAGTTTTAAAAGGACATTTTCAATACTTATTCGTTCTGGTGCACCCCAAAGTTAAATTTTTTTTCTATTCTACAAAATTTTTTCTTTTAATTGATACCCATATTGTTACTTTACAATGCACCGAATCTTTTAAATATTTTTTTTTATTCGATCATATCCTATATATTTCAAAGTCCTCTAAAAAGATCCTGACTTCAGAGGGAAAACCCCAAAACGCAGTTATACTATATTTGGCTTCTAGTTTTGTGAATATATTGATCTTGTCATGTGTTTAAAAATTTTTGGTTTTGTTGCACGGTGTTATTAGAAACGCGCACGTAATTAAAAAATTAGCCAAACGATTGGATATTTTTAACAAATTTTCTGTCTGACTAGTTTGTTAATTAGCAAATAATTGCGTAACTTTTAGTACTCTTGTGTGTGTGTGTGTTTGTTTTTTTTTAATAATTAGAAAGATATTAACCACAAATAAATACATTAGCGCACACAAATATCTAATTATTTTTTTATACATTTTATTTATGCATGTAAAAGTTTCCGTGGGTTTAAGCTTTATTTCATTGCGAAATTTTTTTTTGTACTGAAAGGGCAGGTTTACTGCAGCCACCAAAAGATGGTTTTCATACTAACCCAGCTACTCATTTTCGTTCTCGTTTTTAGTTTGGTAGCGGGTCAAAAGGTGATTGGTGACATTGATTAATTAAAATAAGTTTAAGTTAAAATTAAAGCTAATTTCTTGTTTAAAAAATTGCTGTCGACATCGAAAAAGTACCGACATTTTGTGTGTATCTTTTAATATACTTTTTATTAACCCCCGCCCCGCCTACCCCCACTAGAAACTCAGCATCGTCAAAGCCGATGTGCAAATCAATACAACCTATATAGAAAGAAATGAAATCATTATAAGCAAAAATGGCACATCTGTAGATGTTGAATTAATTATAAAAGAAGATTATGGACGTGATCCCTGGGTGAGTTTGGCTTTGGCCAAACGTGATGTGAAAGCGAGAAGCTATGTATCAATATTTCTTTATGATCTGGATGTGTGTCGGTTTTTGGGTCGCAAAAATCACAACGACAAACTCAGTTGGATATACATTTGGTTTGAGAGTTATTGGAAACAGGGAAATATGCCCAGATATTGTCCGATTGTTAAGGTGAGGAAAAGTTTCACTATATTACAAAAAAATGCATAATAATCGCATTCACTTTTCTTATAGGGGAGTTACTACTGGAAAGGCGTGAGATTCGATCGTGCGAGTGTGCCGTCTTTTTTGCTATCTGGTCGGTATCGCACCATTGTGAAAACATATTTTAAGGCAGATCCGCAATCGCATGAGCCTTATGTGTCCGTGGCGAATGTGACGGTGTATGGAGTGTTGAAATGATTTAATTAAATCAAATTGAAATTAATTAACAAATGCGTTCCAAAAACTACTCGCGAACACAAATGCATTTTACTCGTTATAGCATTTCTCCAAAATTTCTTCAAATTTGAAGTAGTTGGTCGAGCTTTGTCTTTTTTCCTTAGACTGTTTAAGAACTTAAAATTTTTTTTTTTACATATATTTCGGCAGTTTTTGAGACTTTTCGGGATTACCGAGAATTCTTTGAAATTTATAGTATATTTTATTTATATAAATATATATTTTTTTTTTCTCGGGATTTTTAGAATTTTGGGTGCGGGTACCTTCAGAGTTTCTTGGAACTTTTTAAGATTTTTTGATGAATAATTTTGAATTTTTTTTGTGTTTAGATAATTTGTATCGAATTTTCAAGTAATTTAGGGATCTTTTCGGGCCTTTATATGTAGATTTATTTATTTATTTGAAATACAAAGCAATTGCTTTTTACAGACTATTTGAAAATGTGAAATAAGTCTCAAATTATTGGGAACTTTCAATATTTTCACGAGACTTGGAGACTTTTTGGACTTTTCAGGCTTTTTTTAGACCCCTTTCGCAATTTTTCGACATTTCTCCGAAGATTTCCGAAAGCTTTTTTTGGTGAATAATTTGAACCTTTTTTGTGCTTAGAGAATTTGTAGCGAATTTTCAAGTAGTTTAGGGATCTCTTGGGGCCTTTATATGTAGATGTATTTATTTATTTGAAATACAAAGCAATTGCTTTTTACAGACTATTTAAAAATGTGAAATAAGTCTCAAATTATTGGGAACTTTCAATATTTTCTCGTGACTTTAAAACTTTTTGGACTTTTCAGGCTTTTATAGGCCCCTTTCGCCATTTTTCGAGATTTTTGCGAAGATTTCCGAAAGCTTTCGACATTTATAAGAATTTTTGTTACTTCTGAGGTCAAGGCTTCCGGAATTTTTGTGGACTATTAAAGATTCTTTTGGGTCCATTTGGAAATTTCTGGAACTTTTTGAACATTTTTTTTCGCCTATTCTATTTTGCATAACTTTTTCGGGATTTTCAGGGCTTTTGCAGATCTGTTTCTAAACATTTCAATATATTGCGAAAAGTTTCGAAAGATTTTTTGGAACTTTTTGAAATTTTTTCGGCTCTCTTATAATTTTCTCACGATTTACAAGGATATTTCAGAAAAATTTTAGAACTTTTTTCTAAACTTTTCACAGTTTTCCTAAGAAAGTCTTTCGGAAAGTTTTAGAGCTTTTTAAAATTTTCAAAATTTTTCAGACTTTTGGTTTTTCTGACATTTACTAAAACTTTCCGAGTTTTTTGGAGTTAAGCAGAAATTGTTTGCGATTTTTCGAAGTTTTTTCTGGACTTCTTAGCAACTTTTGAAGGCTTTTTAAGGCATCTTCGAGATCTATTTCTTAAATATTCGATATTTTTCATAACGTTCCGGGAGTTTTTTTTTTTAGAATTATTTGTGATCTTTGGAACCTTTTTATGAATTTTACGGCTCATTTTAAATTTTTTCTTAATATTTATAATGGAGTTTTTAGGAAATTTCCGTGATTTTTGAGACTATTCTATTTTGTTTGGGCACATCAAAATATTTAAAGAGCTTTTGGAAGTTTGAGGGCATTGTAAAGCTCATTTCGGATTTTTTGAGATTTTTTCGAGATATTTCTTTTTTGTTAATTTTTTCATGTTTTATTGGATTCTTTCAAGCTTATTTCCTAATTTTTCAGCGGTATATTGGCTTCTACGACAGCATAACAACCCAGAATGAAATATTACCAATTATTATCTGATAAAAAATTAAACAATTTATGCACATTACTTTTTCGCTAAGGATTAAAAGCATAAATTAACGGTATTCCTTTCATAACCTATTAAAGGTGTACAGTTTTCTTTTTTTAAAATAATGAAATCTCGGTACGGTCTCTGATAAAAACCTATTACCTTTCCAATACACTGCCAGGGAAAGGGTTAAAATACTATCTCAACTTGCAGCGCTTCCAGCAACTTTTCAAAATAAAAAATAAAGTAAAAAGGAAATGCGGCAAATAATTTCATCTTTTCCAAGCCATTCAACAGGTGAACACACAACTTAAATCCCCAATTTGTTGCATTAAAGACCACCAACTAATACGTGCAGCGTGCTTGCTACCGTTACGTAGACAAACAGCCAGCGAGTCAACGCCAGCAGTGCTAATAGTCGTTGCCTGCAGCGACTAGCAGACATCTTCCTACAGCACGCTCACTACTAACTATTGGGACATTATTTTTCACTTCCAATTGAGTACAACATCGCACGTGCAGTTCACATAAATAAATTAATGAAGAAGTTAAACGCACGAACTGGCTGCGGCTGGTGTTCAAGCGCGGCAGCAGAAGCAGGGCGCATCAAGTACGCGGTAGTAGAGCACAGCACAGCACAGCATTCATGTTACGTATACCACCTGGTGGGTAATATTCGTATGGCAGAAGGCAGGCAACTACAGCGCACAGCGGCAATGAAAGGGACATTGGGCGAAATAATTGTAGCATTAGCAAAAGTTTCTTCGACTTGAGTTGCAGTGAAGCTGAAATGAAAAAAGGAAAATGCGCCAGCAAATGAAGTGACACTTTCACACTCAACGCGTGCAACACCTACGCCATTATTCGTCCACGGAAAGTGTGTAGAACGTGTGTAAGTTGACGACAGCTAGCGGCGTGCAGCGCAAAAGTGCTTGTTTTCAAGCCGATTTCTTAGCAGCAATTTGATACCTTCCGATTTGATAGTTTCCTTCTTTGCTACTTTTTGCTGCAAATCCGTTCGATTTCTGTTGCTATACATATATACATAGTTCTCTACTAGTACTTACACCAACTTGCCCCTTCCCACTAGCAGGCGTAACTACAATGACAGTTTTGCCGCTAATGCCGGATGTCATCAGCTCCTCTAGTGTCTCATTCCCGGGGCTGATTCTTCCACCTTCATTGTAAGTCGTTGCTTCATTGTCATTGTTCTTGCTGCACGAAATACTTACTTATAAACACAGCTGTCATCTTCGCTTGGCCTCTCCTTTGTACTACTTCGAATTCGTACTTGCGTGTCTCTTTCAATTGTTTTTGTATTACACTATCATTATACATCCGTTTTATGCTGCAATTGAAGCGTGATTGCGAAATTATTGCAAAATATATTGAGGCAAATAATGATAGCCAGACACCCGTCTGCTCTACTCGACGCTTCACCACTACATTTGCTGTCACTGCTGCTCGTATTTCTCCACTTTAAACTCCACTTTCAATTGCACTTGCAACAGCTTCCTACTTAAGCTTTTTTCTATTTCTTGGAAAACTCACTGAAATATGGCAGAAGCAATCGTTTCATGTCTATGCCGCAGCAATAAGGAAATCGATCGGAAAGAATCATTTAAAATAACAGCAAAAGTGGTGACAATTGCTGTGGGTGTGCTAGTTTGTCTTGCACACTAGAAGGAGTTTGAAGTGTAGTATCGAGTAGATTTTAAAAGGAAATTGTTACCGTCATCATTTGCTAAGTTGTGTAGTAGTAGTTGCTCATATTCTTCATTTCTTCTTACCTACGAAATATTTTACCTTATTTACCTTTAAAGTATTTTTCATAAAGCATTTTTCTCTTGTCAGTCTGCCAAATATAATTATGAAAACCACTAACTCGACGAATAAATCGTTAATCCCCTGATCCCGTCCACTAGTGTATTTTATAAGAAGCAGCTTCTCTCATCATGCTAAGAAATATAGCAACTAAGGAATCTTTTAGCGACCAACTTCACGGTTGACCGGCAGCATAGCAAAGTGTATTTATTTTTGTTAGAACTTTTACACAAGTCGGTAGGATTCCTTTGCTTGAACCAACATGTAAGGTGTCAGCTTCCCGACATTGCCAAAGCCTGAAAAGTCGGCATCCCCTAGATGTTCTTATGATCCAAGACAAGATGTTAGAAAAGATTCGCTAACTAAGCTCACAAGGTGAAGAACCGCAGAGTTCAGTGAGTCTGTTGAGTTCAACTTCTCCGTGTAACGAAGTGGGGCTTCAGACACAAACCGATTAAAGTTGTTCCAGTATTGTCTATCTTTCGAGGATTTCGTAGCTATTTTGGTAATGCAACATAGGGCTAAATAGCATGAAATTGCTAGTCGATATACCTGTGACCTTGCCCGATATTTGCTAGGGTTTTTAGGTAAGTACTACGTCGACAGATTCTGTGCTACACTGATGCAAATTAAACTTTAAGCTTTCCAGATTCACTGTGGAAACATCATTGATGATTATAAGCCCAGCTGTGAGATGCAGGATCTGCAGTAATTGTAAACCTAGTTTGTTCCAGGAACTCGATGCTTTTCCACCATCCCTACCATCTACACAATAGAATAAGGCTACTATTTTCTTTCAGACGCAACTCTTTTCCGGTGGGAATTTTCCCTTCTAGCCACCTGGGGCTCTGGTGCCAAGCATAAAGTCGATGAAGGTTTTATTTCTTTCTGCTCACGTCGAGCTGCGACCTATTTCTCTTCCAAGAGTTGTCTCTACGGATTACGTGCTTCTGGTCCCTTTCCGCTAAATACAATTAACACGTGCCGGCGTCAAGAGCTTCTCAGGGTCCAACCAGTTGTTGGCTTGTTAGAGTCAAGTGACTGTCTTAGCTTTACCACATTCAGAAGTCATCTTTTGGCTTAAAAAAAAAATGGTATCAAGCTCACGAAGCTTCGCGAGTAAGCGGCGATATCTATTACACCATATCATTGCCTCTCTCTCTCTTTGTGATTGCTTTTTCTGAGATCTAGTGCGCCATTCCACTACAGCTAGTGCCTTAGAACCATTAGCTCCACAACAGGACGGACTCGGCAGCAGGGAGTTCGGCCAATTGCGGTCTTTCTCATCCGAGCTGTAAAATTGTGGATGAATGTGGACATCCTCGGACGCCGATTTCGGGGTAACATTTCTGTTGTATCACCAACGGATTCTGCTGGTGCGCTTTCCGATCAACCAAGCCTCGACCTGATCGATCGGATCAGCAGGGGATCACCAATAGTTGGAGTGTGGTATTATCACTGTATTGTTACCACTCCAACGCTTTTGTCATATATTTGCGGATAAGGCAGATTGAGCTTAAATTCCCCAGAGAATTAAAATAAGTAGCGAATTTGTCCTTCAAAATAACACCAATCTTGTTTAATAACTATGTAAGGCACTTGTCGCAACTCAGCAGAGCATCTCAATGCAGACTTTGTGCGAAGCGGCGCAAAGTATTTACTTCGGCTGTAAAAATTGCAAAAAGCCAGAAATAATTCAACCTCAGTCGCTTTTGCTTGTCTCATCATTTACACAGCGGACATTAATATCAATGATTTTTATATGAAAAAAAATGAAATAAAATAACAAGAACCAACAGCAGCTCGACAATCATCAACGCCTGCCTTGAAAATATCAACAACTGCATCATTTTTACTCATTTCACATCTTCCTTTTTCGCCAGCAGTAAGCTGTGAAAGCAAGTCGTAAGCATTTACTTAAATATGTATGCGCTAGGAATGTTAATCCCGCGATACTTGGCAAGTAATCCCGGGATTTTCGGGATTTGTAATTTGCACTGAGGCAATAATAGAAACTCCTTTTCTTTACCAATATTGGCTACATCTCTTTTTTTATTTAATAACTAATATTTTTTTATAAATGTGTAGCTCATTATACATAAATACATATAACACCGCGCGGTAGTAAATTTTAAACACAAATATTAATATATTGGCGAGAACATGTGCCAAATATAGTAAAATTGCGTTTTTAGTTTTTCACTCTGACGTCAGTAATTCAAAAATGATTTAAAAAATTCAGAGAAATGTGCTTAGAGAAGTATGGATATGAAACTAATGAGGAAAACCTGTAGAATTTAAACAGATTCAAGTTTCTGGTGCAGAAGTGGTGGTAAATATTGAATATGTAATTTTAAAATTTTATCCTTGAAATTTCGCAGTATTTGTTATTGAAGAAAATTATATGTTAAGGGCTTATATAAACTCGATAACATCCTCGAATTTCGTTCTTCTAACTTTGTCAGCTTAAAAATTATCTATTCGTCCTCGTGAATCCAAAAAACTTAAATTTTTTAAATTCTAAAGAAATTTCCTATTGCATTTGTTACCCATATTTTTATTCCATATTACATTGAATTTTTTTAGTAATTTTTGGAATTAATCATTTCTTTGAAATTACAAAGTCCTTCAAAATAAACACTGCGGTCAGAGAGAAAAAGTAAAAACGCCATTTTAAATAAAAAAAGTAGGATTCAAACACATTTATTTATTGATTTTATGGCAGGAGGGCTTCTCAAACAATATGGAAGCAATTTTTTCGATTCAAGTTGTTAAAAAGTAATGAATATCTAATTTCCGGGACTAATCCCGGGATCCCGGGATTGTGACAACGCCATCTCCAAAATCTCGGGATCCCGGAAAAAGACGAAAAATTAACATCCCTAGTATGCACACGTATGTATGTGTGTATGTTTCTTCAAAGCAGGAAAAGCATCATCAGCTTGCAACATCATCGATGATATTGACATTGCCGGCGCGCAATCAATTCATGGCGCACCATGAAGACGCTGACAATGATGATGACAATGGCGGCGCTGCATTCGCAAGCAGTCGTAATCGGCACTAATGCGGCAATGTGCATCCGTCTGACAAGCGAAGGAATGAGCGAGCAAGCGAAGGGAATGAATTGAAATAAATGAAGGCAGAGTTGCCAGACTGCAAGTGAAGTACGTGGCGAAGGAAAAAAATGCTGTGTTAAAAATTTTGTAAGATTTTTTTTTTTTTTAATAAGTAGCCGCACAATATTCGTTACTTGCGGTTTATCCATTTTTTTTTTCAAATTTCCTACCGAAACAGATACGAAGTTTTCATCTGGGATCCTCTAAATCAATGTGTTCTGCCGTTTTTATTCTTAATTGAATTCTTGGGTGACTGTCCCGATTTTGCTCCTATACAAAAACCCATTTGGCCACCTCCAAACCCGCACGGATGAGCATTTACCAAGCAAGCAAGTGTTGAATATATGTATAGCATTTCCTTTTGCTAGATTACGAGTATGTAACATTTTTGTTGTTGTCACCTTGAGGCATCAATGCGGCATGCAGCATGTGTTGCATGTGCAATTTGACACGAAATCAAAATATGCGCCGCAAGCAATTGAATTTTTATGTTGTGTTTCTTTTTTTTTTACTTTTTCCAAGCAGAGAAAAGAGCTGAAGGTTAAATTTGAGTGCGTTTATAAATTGAAAATCGCACAAATGTATTTATGTATGTACATATACTTATTTGCAAGTGTGGGCTAAATAGTATATAGAAGCACTTAATATGTATGTATGTGCATGTCTCAATTTTCGCATAACTAGCGCAAGCGTAGTGAGTTTGGATATTGCCCTAACATCAGCCTAAGTGCCAGCTAAGCTCGTGGTAGACTAACTCCTAAAATATTTAAATTTAACGCGCTGCCTTTGGGGTGCCGAAATTTATATCAGTTTGAAATTTATATTGGCTGGAAGGGAATTGAATGATTGAGGCATTCTGGCATATGTTATCAGTTTTGTTGAATGGTGCCATCATTTCTCTGAGGCAGATTGCATTTTGTGAAATTTTAACAAAATTCGTTTTCTTTTACCAGTGCGTACATGCAAGTATATGAACACACTCGTGATGATTCACAGAGAAGCGTTCTATCGAAGGGCGGGAAATAACGAAAAGCTTTTTACTCTAGTTCATGGAAATTATTGCTACAGATATTTTAGTAACTACTCAAAATCGATATTTACAATAAATTTTAGGCGAAAAATAAGAAAATTTTAAACTTTTGGAAAATTTGTGCAGCCACGCCCACTTATTGTTACATGTGTATATCTTGGTAACCGCTGCACCAATTTCTTCCAAACTTGGCACAGTTGTTGGCCTTAGTACAACATACAAAATCGCCGAAAATTTTTAAAATCCGACGATAACCACGCCACGCCTACTTATGGTTACATGTGTATATCTTGTTAACCGCTGCACCAATTTCTTCCAAACTTGGCACAGTTATTGGTCCTGCTACAACATACAAAATGGCCAAAATTTTTTAAAATCGGTCAGTAACCACGCCCACATCCCATATAACGGTAATTTAGAGAAATACAAAATCTTCGATAAATCAGTAAATATTGAAGCTAATTTATTCAAAATTGATGCTTGCAACAATTCTTTACCAAGAAATACGTTTATGGTAACATTTTGGAAAATGGGCGTGGCACCGCCCACTTATGATCACATATATGTATCTCGGTAACTGTTCGACCAAATTGTACCAAACTCGGTATGGTTATTGTGCTTGCCACACAAAAGTAAAACGTTGATTATTTAAATCGGACTAAAATTGAGGCCGTTTTTCATATAACGGCCAATTTCGGAACTGCTTGTAACTTCAATATTTCGAAATTTAAGGACGCTAATTTACTCAAAATTGATACACCCCAGCTTACCATGTAGCGGTGGCTTTCGGAAAGGTGAAAAAACATATATTTAATACTTGCGCCGGGTATTTAATGTTCGGCTCCACCCGGCTCCACCCGAACTTAGACTTTTCTTACTCGTTTTTCTTTCAATTGTCCAGGGTTCTGATTAATCGTTTTACTCTTTTGGCAAACATGTATGCATATTACTATTTTTTTTTACTTAATTAAGAAAATAAAACTTAAAACTTAAATTTTATGCTCTTTATAAAATAAATCAACGGTTTTTAATTAAAAATTAGAAGTGTTTGCTATCAAAATTAATTTCAAAGTAGTTGAGTGAAATGACCGCTGTACGTCTTTCAAGGTATGCCGAATTTTTTGTATTTCTGGTGTTGAAAAACTAGGTTAAATTCGGTAATTTTTAGATAACGAATGCAAAACTAGTCTTCTGTGGCCAATAATGTTCGTTGTTTGCGCACAAAATTGTTTACGATAGTTTCAAATCTGTGTTTCACGAACAGCCAAGTTATATCCTGCAGAAATTGCTTTAGTTTTAGGTGGAGTTACATAAAGCCAAAGAAAGTCGCCTAAACTTAGTCAACGGCGTAGAAGGACGCGTTAACCTATTTGACGGCGAAAAAAGACGCATAATAGGATGTACATTCCTCAAAGAGTTTTTGGGGAATAATGCTGAAGTGACAGTCCTTGGCTAGGTATAAATCTATGTTTACGCGTCTTTCTTCACCGTCAACTAGGTTTACACGTCTTTTTTTTCGAAGTTTATTTTTGCGCGTCTCTTTTCGTCAATGCTACCTTTTCCGCCGTCAAAACAATGGTGCCCCTTTATTCGTCTCTAGTGGCGGTAACAAGTTGTTGAACAGCCACATCAGGTATTTCCTAATGTGTGTATATATAGATGAGAGGGTATATTGTAAAACGTGTTGTCTTCTTCAATTACAATCCAGAAAGAAGAAAAAACGAAATTCGTTTTTGTCTTAATGAGAATAATTACAATGCAATAAAATAATGAATGAATACACAAAGCAAAATGTCAAAAACAAGAGTGCGAAAGGTTGTATCAGGAATTAAAAAGTTTAGAATTTTGTAGTATTGCCACAGTATCCTCCTCCTAGAGAGTCGTAGTTGGTGCTATAAAAGCTGGATTCAGACGATCGATGGAAACTTTTACTTTCTTCGCATTAACATCAAATTCAAAGCATTTCGGTGAACAGTTGAACACTTTGTATGGACCCTTTATACGGTGCTGATAATGACGGCTTAACAGAGACGTCACAAATGAAGACATGCGTGCTGCATGACTTGAGATTGCTGTGGACGAATGTATTTTTATTTGTTTGCCAACTAGTGCCTACAGGTCGCAGTTCTCGCATGGTACGGCGTACTTCCTGTACCATTTCGTTCTTTCGTTCGACATTCTAAGTTGCTGGATGAAAAGGTCTGGAGGTAATCGCAATGACGTCCCATATACTAATTCTGCTGGTGTACAGCCAATGCCGTCTTTATATGCTGCACGGAGGCCAAGTAGAATGAGAGGCAAATAGGTCGTCCACTGCTCTACATTATGGCATAGAATAGCAAACTTATGCGTTCGATGCCATCGTTCTATTAGCCCGGATGATATGGAGTCGTTCTCAAGTGCAATATGCCAAGGCACCTGAGTAATTGCTGGAACATAGCGCTCTCGAACTGACGTCCGAGTTCTTAAGTTATGTCGATGGGTACCCCGAAGCCTGCTAACCAGCCAACTAGCAAGGCCTTGGCTACAAATGGGGCAGTCATATGTATTTGGAATAGGTATTGCATCTGCCCACCGCGTAAGTCGATCGATCACAGTTAGACAATATCGATTACCCTCCGATAACGGAAACGGACCAACTATGTCGATGTGGACGTGCCCAAACAGATGGCTGGGCATGCTCTACGCTGTAGCAAGCTTTTGTTGTGCCGGATGACTTTGCTGCATTGTCATTGAATGCAACTTGTCCTTGGTTTTGGTTTGCAAGTGAGCCAAATAGTCTTTAGCATTATTGTAGAGCCTTACCAACATTGAAGACGTCAATATCTTAGGACACCTGCAGATATATAGTTTTATGAGGTATTCGCAAAAATTGGGTATAAGTCCTGTTCATTTGCAACCTAAACGTGAAAGGAAGAATAAATGATGCATACTTTTAAGAGAATCATCTGTTAAACTATTTTTGGTAGGCTTTTATGTAGTTTATCAGCAAGCATGAGAAGTCCGCAAGTAAAATATTCCTGGGAATATTTCCCTTAAACATTTTAAGCTACTAGCGAGCTTCCGAATACATATTGTTAACCTTATTAAACATTTCGTCCAAACAGCCCCTGTCTACCAAAATAAAAATAATAATCTTCTCCGCAGTAGGTATGCCAGAACTTGTTGTTGCGCTTAGGAATTGTTACGACAGTTTTTCCATTTTTTCCAAAAAAAAAAACAGAATTTATTTAAGCCAATAAACTACCCCGCTGAACTGAGAAACTAAAAGCCTGTGCAGGTTTGACTATATCGGTTTAGCACTTTCATTCTCAGCCGAGATATTTCCATCCGCATATAGTTAATGACCCTGGAGATGTACAAGAGTGTTTTAAGATCTCTGAGCAACCAACCAAATATACTTCTCTTACGCTTCGATTTGCAAGATACGACTAAACCTTCAGTCTTCAGCTTAACATTGCTCATGTTATAATATTTTTTCTTTTTTTTTGCGTTGGGCTCAATTTTTCTTACCTCAAAAAATCTACAATTCACTTGAGATACTTTTTGCTCTTTTTGCTCCTGACATGTGCTTTTATTTGCCGCCAATTTACTTTTAATTCCCATAGTGATAATTACGACACTTCCACAAGCTGGCAAAAAGCACGTTGTATTCGCCCAACTGCTCAAAATGCCAGTAAGGCACAAGGCTGTGCACATTTGCAATTGTCTTGCCATATATTCGCCCCAGGCGCATCCGTAAACGCTTGCCAGCGTACGCGCGTAATTGCCCATCAATTCGTTGTGTCGATAATAATGCTGTGACTATTTTTCAACAAGTAATTGCTGGCGCGTTGGGGGTAACAGAACAATTCTGAGCAAATTGTTGCAACGTGGGTGGCATACAGTAGAATGCGAGGTGGTGCAAAGTAGGGAATGGAAGGGCCACCGTAGATAGTTTACGAAAAACCTGCTTTCGCAGACGTTAAATAAAATTTAGTGAGCATATTCAAGTGCTACATAATTTATGGTAAGCTTTCTAAGTTATGATTTAATGTGGCTTGAAAACTTTTTGATAATTATATTAAAATCGTTTTGGCATAACGGTGAAATTGTAGTAAAAATAAAAGCTGAAAAGGAGAAAAAATTTATTAGTATCTACTAAGTCAGGCAAGTGAGCGCTGATAAAAATCGCTAAATGAATAGGAAAAAATCTGCTATGCACTGCACTCCATAACGTAATTAAAATCGAGACATGGCGGCCTGACTGGGCAGCACCGCACTACACACACACACACACCACCTTTACATCTCGAATACAAGGGCCAACCGCAATGATAAATGAAAGGATTCGCAGTAACAGCCGCCCTGGATGCTGCAACGCGTGTGCCAGCATTATGAAGTGGCTAGAGGCAAACTAAGTATGAGTGACTATTTTGTTGGCTGCTGCAGCAAAAAAATAGAGAAAAAAATGCACTTGCAACATTTACAGCAAAGCAAATCTTAATTATAAATCTAAAGAAGCGCTACAACGTGCAAAAGTCAAGGTGAGCGGCGAGGCGAAGCAACGGGTGCAAAATATGATTTAATAGAAAGGTCTGGCACAGCCGTTGCACGACGAGGAATTGCCGCAGAATTGGCTGCGTGGAAAAATGAAGCTGAAATAAAAAATTAAAAAGAAATGAAATTTAATAAATGGAAAAACTCCAACAAATATCCGTTAAAAATTGCCACGCAGCCACAATGTGCACACACATACACCTACACTGGCACCCAAATGCTGAGCGAACTAAGTATGCACATACATATATTCAAAGCGGCAGCAGCACCAGCAGCAAAGTCAACCGACTACTGTCCGGAAGTTGCCAGACTTTTGCAGATGCAGCACAAAATGAATGCTACAGCAGCAGCCAGCTGGTGGGCAAATATGCTAGCCGCAGCAGTCGCAAAAAAAAAATCGAAAAGAAAAATTTTCAACAAAGCACATATCGGTGCTGCCGCACAGCCTGCCCTACTACTACGCTGTTTACTTTACCGCTACTGCTGCTGTTAAGCTATAAAAATTGTGACAGCGCATGGCCGCAGGATATTTAAATACTTCACTTCGACTTTTTCTTGTGCGCAAAATTTTCGTTTTTAATTTTTCGCCAGCCAACCTTTTTCCCAACCATTTCCTACAGTTTTGCTGCTACATTCTTTTGTACGCGTTTCCTAGCCATCCCAGGCATTGTCACTTACTACCATAAATGCTTGTACTTTCTATCATTCGTCGTCCTGCCATAACAGCCTGCAGCAATAAGTTAGTCTTTTATATACACTCGCTCATTTCACTCAATTCTACTTGCAACGCTGCCTGTAGTCCGCTCTATACTTACGACGATATGGCGAAATTATGACATTTTTCAGCACAAAGTTTAGCAGCAGCGGCACAAGCAGCAGTTATGTGGCTAACTGCCACAAGCCGCTAGCACAGCTGGGTTAACCAAGCGGTCTAGTCGTCATAGTCCGCATACTGAGTTATTGTGTAACATTATCACACTAACACCTAAATACATATATACACGATTTACTCAATCTCATGGAGGGACAACAAAAAAAACAAAAAAAAACAATGAAGAAAATAGAGCTGTAGAGCAAATGCTAATTGCCCGCCCGATAATATCAGTTTTGCATGTAATGGAGTGGGTTATAAGTGCAAGCGTTAGTCCAACGAGGCGAACATTTTTTCGCAGTGACAAAAAATGAGTACATGGTAAAAAATTTTATTTTCGATTTTATTTCGAAATTCTATAGAAATTTTGTTACTTCTTTGGAATCAAAACTCTGAGCTGGGTGAACTGACCTGACGTGAAGATGGCATACGATATGTAGTTATACCGTCAGAGGTAGTCTTGAGGGGCTCGTAAAGAGATGTGCTTTCCAATACAAATTTGACGAAAAGGTCGACTTGTCATCAAAGGGACACTATTAACGGCTCTAACGGTGTTGATGAAAATTTGTACACAGATAATGTTTTGGATTTAAAGTTTAAATGAATAGGCACTATCTCCGAGAAGACTCGTATAAGGTTGCCACCTGTCGGGAATTGATTACCAAATTAATTAAAACATCATAATATGGGTATCAAATTGAAGGTATTTTAAAGATCCCTAGTTCCAAAATAATTTTAATATTTTGAATCACATATTTATTTAATTTTTTGTTTCGAAAAAAACGGTAAAGTATTAGTATTCACGGGTACCAAAAGAAGGTTCTTAAACAAAGCGTTCCCTATATACACAATATTATCCTTTAGGATAATAGTGTAAGGTTGCCACTTATTTTAATTCTACACAATTTATCTAAAAGATCGCAAAATGTATTCAAATGAAAGGTATGGTTGAGAACTTTTGTCAGAAAATATTTTCCATCAGGGTTGCCACACTTCTATGTAATACAAATTTTTATTTTGTTAATTTCAATCAGCTTCTTGTCGGTTGGAGCCACTTCGAAAGGAACTATAAAAGTGATAAAAATGAGGATGGTATGGAAATGACTCTTTGTGGGGTTGTAGCGAAAAAAGGGTTTTCTTTCAAGGCATTGCCTTGATAGGCGGTATTTTCTGTAGCTATTATTTTACAAATTTGGATGTATTTTTAATAACGATTTTTATGCATAAATCCTGATGATTGGAGTTCAGGATTAGCAAATCTCATTTTTGCCACAACGGTGATTTAGGCGGTTTTGCAACTGGTCGATGGGCTGTTTTGCAAAAACATCGACGTTATGTAATTATAACGATGGAAGCGAGGCAGCTGATGAGCTGATAAAAAATTAAGCATGTCTCTATACAACCATTATTTAGGGATCAATTGAGGAACATTTAATACTGTACCGTAGCCTTTAGATAGACGGTTAATAAAGCACTACTACTAGCAGGCATATATTGTGCCCTCAGCTCATCACAGTTCCTCAACAAGCCCTAGGGACTCTGGAAATTTCAGAATAGTTCCCCGGGGTGGAGAATATATGTGCTCCTATCGTCGCCATAAATGTGATATGCCCAACTCCGTTCTGCGTGCGACGGCCTCAAACTCCAGAAGAAGGTATTATGGAGTCTCCTTGGCGCCGTCACAGAAGCGACATAGGTCACTATACCAGATTCCTAAATTATCCAAGTGACCTCTCAATCTGCAGTGGCTCGTCAAAATACCTGTAATGATCCTTAGTTTTTCCTTAGAGAAGCTTATGAGTATCCAGTAACTTTTTAGATTGTATCCTCTTAGTAGGCTTTCAAATTGACGAAGTCTTTGGTATTATGCCAATGTAGTTCTATTGACCTACCTTAGATGGGCTCCGGTCATATTAGGGTCGCGGCAGCCTGTTAGGCGAGATGGTCCGCTTCCTCATTATCTTCGACTACGACTGGTATCCATAGCAATTACTCTCAGTCAAAGCATTAAGCCTTTCTAAACCCTCGGGGACCACCGAGGATTTGATGTCGAAGGATGAGGGAGCCTTGAGTGCCATCTGGCTAACGCTTAAAATTAGGATCCTCTCGCTTTGCAACATCCTTTGAAGGTTAATCTCAGCACACAGACTGATTCATTGACTTCCGCTTTAAAGCTTATCTCTCCATGATAGAAATACTCCAAGTCGGCTTGCTACGTCATTTTTTCTGTTATTCATTATTTTTCAACCTTATAGTTTCTTTCGGAAACTACTACTTAACAAGATAAGTCCCAGATACTTGACTTCTTTAGCGACAACGACCGCGGCCCCACCAACGTCAAGAGTTCCTCAACCCCTTCTCTTTGATGGATTCATATTCAAACCTTCATCCGCACACCACCTCTTATCTAGGTTGAGTTCTCTTTGACCAATGTTGCAGAGGGTAATTGCGTACTTCTCTCTGGCGATAATCACTATGAGCTCCACAAGAGAGGAGATAGCACACCTCCTTGCGTGCACCCGCTTGTCATTTGTAATTGAGCCACGCTGTCACCGACTTCGGCTTCAGAAATCCAGGAATGTAATAGCCTAGCTATTCATGTGGGTATAGTTGGCTGAACATTGCGTTTCTCCAGTGCTCCTTCGGCTCCTACATGGGATGTAGTGCCGAACGCCCCCTCGATATTAAGCAAGGCAAAGCGCACTATTTCTCCACACCGAAAGGCCTTTCTGTAGATCTACCCGCTCTGTATGCGTGCAGATTCCGTTTCAAGGGTACATGTTTCAGAGTGTTAGATCTGATATAATGGTCGATAATTTTCTCCATTGCTTTCAGCACAAAGGAGGTGAGACTAAGCGGCCTAAATGACTAGACAAGGGAATAGTCCATAACAAATAGTGCGCGAAATTACAGTTTTCATTCAAGCGGTAACACCTCTGCTTTGCTGGTGCACAACCTGCTTTGCCGCTTCGCCCTCTCAAAGTCGCTGAAAGTCGCTTTGCTGTTCGCTCTCACTCTGCCGCCTTTTTGGCGCTTTGTATATGTATGTATACACATGCAGCTAGAATTAGCGCCATCTTATAGCATCGCTTCTCGCTTCCTCTCTGACATCAACCTTAGTTATTGGGAACCAGTTAAGGAAATGTGACGATACCTTGAAAGAACTCACAGAGGGCACTCACAATGGACAGCTGATATTAAAAAGGTCTTTGCGGTGGAAATTAGCAATAGCAAACAGCCATGAGCTGGGCACAGTTCAGCTGAATTCGATCAGATGCGAAGACCTTATTCTTTTTAAACCACATTATCGATGTGCCTGCTCACATTGTCTTAGATCACTAGAGAGACCTGCGTTGAGAATGCTGCGTCCATATCTCAAGTGTCTTTTGGACCAAGGTACCATGTTTCCATCCCGACCTTTGTAGGAACCAGCTTCGGCATTAAGTCACTGTGTTCTATTTCTTGCTTAAGCAGGTTTGGGGTGTCGATTGCAAAATGTCTCGATTTTTCGATGTGACTGAGAGCCTTAACTACAACAAGCTAGTAGTCTGAATAGCGTGCATCAGCAGGCCTTGACCAGGCTTTGCTTGGTCCACTAACAATTTCTAGGTACTGAAAGTTTAGTCGAAAAATGTGTGAATAATTTCTTCTATATCTAAAGGTCTGGCTGAATATCTACTTCCGTGAGCAGAAGGGACCAAACGTTACAAACTGGCTGGCTGTTCAAGTCTCATGGTCGATATTTTCCTGAGGCGAGAAGAATGAAGTGTTGGAACACCTTTGCTAGGATTTTATAAAACTCTTTGAAAAAGATGTATCTAATGTTGATTATTAGGGCTCTTAAATACTACACATATGAAGCATAATCCGTCTTTTTTTTAGTTCTTTAAGCTCAAGCAGTAACACTGGTCCGATTTAGACGGGCAGCTGCCTTTAATACAAAAGCAAGTTTCTGACATGATGTTTTAAATATTCCCCGAATTTTTCAGCCACTTTTCTCTCAGTGCTCCACTACAGTCATGACAGTTAATAAAGAATTGTGAATTGTTAGCCAGCACTAAGACCGTTATGACACAATGAAAGCATAAATAGTAGTTGGCTTAACCAAAAAAAAAAAAAAAACCGAAGCCGCATAAAAACGTCGAAAATAAATCGCGAAGATCATGAGAAAAACCGCAAATTACTTGCAAGTTGCGGCAATTGCATGATTGGTTGGCAGGCAAACGGCATGTGGCATGCAGCAAGTGGCACGTTGTAAGCAACTTTATGGCGAAGGCATCAGCAATCGACATTTGCATTAAAGTTTTTCGCAGCGAATGCCTTAATTTATTATTGAGACGTGACAGAAAAAAATCAAATGGTCGGAAAGGGGAAAAAATGGATGCAGAAAAATGATTCAGGAGGAAAAATAAGGGGGCAGAAATCAAAGGGAAATAAAGTGGAAATAAAACTTGCAGCTTGGCAAAGAAAACTCATTTTTAATTGTGAAATGTTGGGAAATATGGCATTTGCGGTTTTTAGACAACGAATAAATTATGACAATGACTATATTCTTTTGGAGATTAATAATTTTTTCGATTGGTATTAAAAATGGTTTAATGAGCCTGTCATGCTTTTTGTTATTTCTTTTTATGTTTTTTTATTATTTTTACTATTTTCTCAACCTGCTTTAAGACAGCTTACATTGTTTTTCATAGACAGCTACTTTTTTCGCTGCATCATTTATTTTTCCTTCCCTTTTGTAATCGAGATTTTTTCCAAGTCTCTCATTTTGTGGCTAAGGTGGAAATTGTGTTTGTTCGCTTTGTTGATTTTTTTTTGTTGTAGCACATTTTACGCTTATTAACAATTACAACTTTTGCAATTATTTTTTCAGGGGTGAATAAATGTGAAAACGCAGCAAGCGCGAAATAAATAAAATTTACAAATTACGAACTGCGGAAAATTGCGGTAATTTGTGGCAATTGAGTGCGAAAAATTGTCACTGCATTGAATCGAAAAAAATATACGTATTTCAATGCGACATTTGCTTGGTAATTTGTGGTCATAAGGAGGCTTTTGCAGGCGAGTGGTGGCCGGCCAGTTGTCAATTTAAAACGACTTGAAGGAACGCCCAGCAAAAAAAAATGTGAATGAGCATAAAAGGAGGGCCCGTAACTACGTAGTCAACTTATCCACTTCGAGCTGGCCCTGCTATCATTTTATAGCCATTTATTTTACAAATTTTAAAATATTTACCAATTCCCACTGACAAATGAAATCAGATCTCCCACAACCTACAAAATGGGATATCTTAGGAATATTCCATTTGAACAAAGAAGTAGTACGAGTTCTTCAGTCTGGTCCTTGGTCGCGTCGATCTCTTAAATTAGGATCACCTACCGAGAGATCCGTTTTCTTGTTTTCTTCTTTGCCTATAGCTTCCGCTGGGCAGGTAGAAAATTGTGCAAGATATAGCCGAATACTCTCTAAAAAATTATGGCCTAATCTATTTTCCGTCAGTTCCCCAACGAATGGCCAATAATACTTTCTAGCCCAAAGCTAATAGTCCTTGCAGCAGTAAAAAGCATTTAGAACATACCCGCAGTAAATCAGGAAATTAGGAAGATGATGGGAAGAATATGTCTTGGAAGAGAGAGATGTAGTTGCGTGATTAGAGTTGTGTGGAGAAGACAAATTCCACTTTGGTTTCGGTGTTAATATAGCAAGGCGCGGAAAGGATTGTATCACTAAAGTTGGCTTCTTGGACCATTGGTACTATACTTTCTACCAGGTTCTCTGGCATAACGAAAGTTAAAATAGGATCACTTATGGCTTGTTTCCAATGGTGTCATGTCCTCGCAGCCATAAGTGGCCTCGCGATCAAACCCAGTAAAACAGAACTGGTCTTATTAGAAAATATAAAATCCTTGACGCTAGCACTGAACGTAGTGCCTGTCGACGTTGCAGGCAAAATTGCCATGGTGCGAACAGCTATTAGACTCAGGGAGACCGACTGTTTTACCGACTTAAGGACCGGATACTCCGGAGTTTCAGGAGGCTTCGATTACATCCCTGATCACACGGATTACTGCGCCGCCGAAATGGCTCCTAGGAGCTTTTTCTTTGCCCACTTACCCTTAAGGGAGGATCGAGCTGGGCGGAACTTCTGAAGAGGGGGAGCGTTGAGCTGCTTCACGGATGGAGTGAAAGTAGACGGCAGGGTTGTGGGTTGGTAGTAGGGTCTTCTATCGAGAGCTTTCCATTAGCACTAAGTTCAGGCTTCCGGACTTCGGCAGTGTATTCCAGGCGGAAGTATCTGCTATTAAGGAGGCGGTGGATTCACTTCTCCGGAGTGCTATGACATGATTGATCATCTGTACACCACCTCCATGACGAGGCGTAAAATGCTACCAATCAAGGAGCAAAACATAATGCTCTGCAAGCAGTTTCTGGTTGGGAGCCACAGATGTGGCCACCCACCTAGGCACGTCAGGAGGCATCTATACGAACTGACGGACGAAGTCCAGAGGTTCATTAAGCAGCCTCTGGACCTGTCAGCGTACCGACAGGCCCTGAACGGCACTCACAGGGATTCAGTCTCGAGTTATGTAGACTCTAGACCTGTGAATGCCATTCTAGGCACACAACCACCGGACGTTGACGCGACGGAGCTTCATCTGCCTCGGGAGACAAGAACCACAATAGCCCAACTTCGCTCTGGCTACTCATACCTGAGTAGACTAAATGCGGATGTGCCAAATGAGTGTCTCGCATGCCGCTACAACAACAACGGCAAAATGCGCTGAGTGTTTAAGCGCGTTTATGGAGAATGGATGGTTTGCGTAGGATCAACATCCTATTGAACGAGAACACGGTCACACCCATGGTTTGTCTTACAGTGTCGTCCCACTTTACAGTGGCAGTGAAGGCAAGAAATGATTGGACTGACTCTATCTAACTCTCTAGTGGGGCAGTAAGTTCTAAACTGAAGAGCTCTGAGTTGGAAATCGCTCCCGGACTACAGCTATATTGATTTTCAACTTGGTGAAAACGCTACTTGCCCGGCACCAATGAAGAATTAAAAAAAGGTTGGCTGTATTTAGAACTCCATTTCTGCGCCACTTAGAGAACGAACAATGCGGGTCATTGATTAGGTGGTGGTTAGTCTAAATCTGTTCTTCTTGTCAGTTTGGAAAAGACTGGCCCCTTCGGCAATCATTTCGCCCGCACTCCTGCTTCTTGGTGAATCGAGGAAGCTTTTACACCAGACTGAGGTGGACTATCGGAAAGATGAACGAATGCAAAGCGCAGTAACCTACGAGGAAAAGTCTGGCAGGGTTCATCATTTCATTTGATTAGATACTAAGCTGGGAGCTACAAAGTTATATATGGCAAATTTAGGTTAGCTTGCAGCTTATAAAGTTCAAATTGATTCAAATTTTTTCAAAAAACCAAAAGAATTAACTTCATTAAAGCCCTTCTTCAAAAAATTTAAAAAATACGTCCGACTATTGAGTTCACTGAGCCGTGCACAGAAACGCCATCAAATTGCTTGCAATATGCCATTCCGAGCGATTTACTTTTATGTCGTTGCCATATGCTGCCTGCAGCGGACAACAAAACAAGTACCAACATACTTTTGGCAGTCAAATCGGTTGGCGTTGAGCCGTTAAAAAAGAGCCCAAAAATTACTTTTGGCCCAGAACAAAAAAAAAGAGAAAAAGCAGTAACAACGTAATAAAATGACCCTCGTTATAAAATCACAATTTTCACTACTAAATGTTGGCATAAATTTACTGTAGGTGTGAAGACATATAAAAATAATGCATTTACATATATAAGTATGTACATACGTACTATGTATGAATGTGCATATATGAATGAACCTATTCTGCTCTGTGTATTTGCACATTTGAGAATAATCACCGCCATGAGCGTAATAAATGCGAACAATGACAGAATTGATTGGCCAATTACGGCGGCTGATTATGCGCAACATCGCTGCGCGTCGTTGCAACACGGCCCAATGGCTAGCTGGTTGGCTGACGGACTGGCGACATGACTAAATGTGGTGCACAGTAAAAGCAAATGCGATGTTGTAACATACGCTTCGCTAGTTTTCAAACGCAATTAGACAAATATACAGTGGCCATGGTGGCGTGAGTGCTTGACTGCTGTTTGGCTCAATGGGCAATTGTGCGGGCAATGCGTATGTTTTGAATGGGAGGTTAGTTTTCCTTAGTCAGAAGGGAAATTTCTTTAAATATAAATTTTTCTAATAAAATCCTTTTTATGTAGTATCCTCTACTGTCCTGAATAAATAAGCCAGACTGGCTCAGTTTTAACGTAAGGCTCAGGAGATATGCTGTTTAGAAGGAGATGGCCCAAAGGGGAAGAGGTTTTATCCGACAGAGATTGAGAGCGCAAGTTAGTGGTGTTGGATATGGCTGAATCAAGTCCGTGTATTTTCTGGAAATGGGGGCCTGTAAACTTAAGTACAGATGGATCAAAGCCAATTGGGAAGGTGGGTGGAGGTGTCTTCTGTGAAGAACTCTCCATCAACCTAAAATTTATGCTACCGGATCACTGCAACGTCTTCCAGGCTGAGTTTGCCGCGATAAAAGAGGCTTCAGATTAGTTGCTGTCTAGTGTAATACCTTTTAAGGAGGTGAATATTTATTCACACAGCCAAGCAGCTATTCAGGCTCTTGGACTTCCGGAAAGGGAAGTTTTGGGGCTCCCCTTGCCTCATGTGGTCAGCTTCAGGAGAGATGGATATTTAGCCAGCTCAGCGAACGCTGGGCGAAGATCCTGGAATGCAAGGTGACAAAATCCTTCTGGCCACGGGTAGACCGTAGGCGGTCTGGGGAGCTCTTGAGATTAAGCAAGCTGAATCTCTCGCAGTTGGTGGCAGTGCTTGCTGATCGCTGCGTGATAGGTAATCATGTCGAAAGGCTGAACATCATCGATGACCCTTACTGCACCAGCTGCATGGGGGATGATGACGTGGAATCACCTCAACACCTGCTTCTCAGATGACCAGCCGTTGCGGGCCTCAGGTTTAAGTAATCTGCGTTGCACTCTCGATGAGCTTTGGAGAATGGGCGTCAGTCGATAGAAGAGCTTCATTACGAGCACGAAGCGTATCTCCTGCTAAAAGCCATAGGTGTCATCATTCTCCCTTAGCTTCTACATTTTTTCTAGATACGTGCCTTTCGTCTATGACAACATAGATTATTAGGTTTCTTGACTTTGAATCTGACGTCGCGAAGTTTGATACATTCTTTTATGATGGAAATTCGATGTTATCAAAATTTTAGTACCACAAAGTACGATTTGAACAATTTGCCATTTTGGAGCTCAAATTCGATTAAAATTCGAATATCTGAGCTTCCGATTACCCATCCCTAACAAGTACAGTAGACCATGTATGGTCCTTCGGTCTTCTTACCTCTCTCCTAACCCCTGCCACCCTCAAATTGCTTCTATTGCTTGGTGAGATGTCTAGCTTTGTCCAGCATAGACACCTTACCCACTTAAGGCCAACTTTTCAGCTACATGGCCTCAAATCATTGTCTTTAAATTGAAACAGTTGAAGGCTTCATTCGAGATTTATTGACTTTTTTCGTATGAGCTTTGATGACTGCGGCTGGTCCCCATCCCTGCTCACCTACTCACAATAAAATCTGTAGTGCATATCCGCATGATTCCTCAAACCGAATGTGCTAGAGTTGCCACGTCAACGTCCGTTTCCGAGCATTAGCTCGTTTCCAAAGAATTTTTGGTTGCCACCCTTATGAAAAAGAAATAATAATTTCCAGCTACGGACCATGCATTTCCTTAAAAAATTATTTTAATATTTTTCCAAAACCGCTCTTTCTTTAATATGCTAATAGATCACGAACATGTTTCGAAAACCAATGAAAAGTTGTGTTTCCGTTTACAAGCATTAACAAAACCAGCTGCTACATAAAAGCTTCCTCTTTATTATAGCCCAAAAATAAACTACCAGAAATTCCAAGAAACATGCTTGAAGTAGCAACTTTTAAGAAAATAATAAAAATTATACGTCGTGACAAAAGTTTTCGCCGCTTGATTATTCTTAACCAGCCAGTGAAGAGTAGCAAACGCGCTGGTTTACATGCTGCATTTTTCTTCATTACTCTTCGTTATTGTTTTTTTTTTTGTTTTTTCGGTGGCGAGCAAGACAAATGCAGTCGCTTTCTTCAATGCGATGTTTTTACTTGTTTTTTTTTTTGTTCCTGCTTCGCCTACACATTCTGCTCATTTGTTTGCAAAGACAGGGAAGTGTAAAAAGTTGGACGACAGCATAACTAACCACAAAGCAAGCAGACAGCCAAGCAAGGAGGCACGCAACCAACCAACTAAGAAAACTTATTTGCTCAACTCACAGTTCTCACAATTCACAAAGTTACTGTTGTAGCAACATATCACCGGCTGCCGCCGCCTCTGCTGTGGCATACGAAAATTTCCTTGCATTTTAATCACCATTCAAATCAACGAAATCGTCATCATTACTCCTCGTGGGCGCGTGCGCCGCGGCGTCGTCTTCATTTAGTTGCAGCTGCAACTGCAGCAGCCACATAGTCAGCTCCCAACCACTGCAATTGTCTCGTCTTGTCAACCAGCTGCGGCGTACAAGAAATCTCCAACAGCTTCTAATTTGAAGTTGGCGCCTACACATAAGAATTTCTGTTACTTGCTCGTTTCCGTCAGCCTATAACTTCAGCTTCTTTTTGGCATGTTGGTCTTTTTCTTGCTGCGCTCATTGTCAAAGTGTCATTTGCCTTTGGAATTTTAAGTTGAAGTTGAAAATGATGAAAGCGGAAACTTTTTTCATGTTATTCTTGGTAAGTTGCAAATGTTCTGCACCAAATTTAGTTCTTATGCACACTGTTGTGGCCTGAAGTTGGCAAGAGCTGAAAGTGTTTAATTTTAAAAAAGGTTTTCTGTCTTACCATATCCGGAATTAGATTTGTTTGTGTTGAAATAATTCCGCACATAAGGCGGCCTACTTACTTAGCTGATTGGTTATTACAAAGGAGCCAGGGTTTTAAATGAACTAGAGGCGGAGAAAATGTTCAACGAAAATTGACAGATGTCAGATTCCAGCCAGCGTTGCCGCTTTGGTAATTTTTAACCAAAAATGGTAATTTTTTT
>NW_023458559.1:64814812-64828413 GCF_013731165.1 Rhagoletis pomonella | reverse complement strand
AGAGAACAGCTAAACACAAATGAATGAACGAGTAGAATATGGAGAGTCGAAGTGTAGATATTATAGCAGTGTAGAAACTGATGTTATCCGTCGAGTCAGCAACACTCTTCGCATAAACTGCCTAGGCACTTTAGCGCCACCACACAGGTTAGCCGTTAAGAATGGATTTAGTTGGCCATATTTCCATACAAAAACGCAATAAGGAAATTGCTGAAGTAGTAGACTAAAGAGAGAAAGTTCTAGCTGGTTATTGGCATTTGACAGCTACGCGCTCGTAATGTTGTCAATCACGTTGCTAGTGGTGTTGTTGCTGCTGCTGCTGCTGGGTCATGTCATTGATTGCCAATCGCAGCAGTTAGCCAGCCATGCAGTCAGTCAACTGGTGAGTCAGCTAGTCATTGTTTATATTGAAATTATTACTGAAGTTGAGGCGGAAACTTAGAAGCTGTCACCGTCAATGTAACGCCATATTAATCGCGTTAATGATGAAACTGAATCAGCATTTTAATGAAGCGAATTGGCAATCAGGATATGCTATTTATGAGCAGGATCGGACACACACGCACGCATATAAATTTAATGGAAGCTATTGAGCCATTGCAATACATATACATATATGCAGTGGATGATGATATTTGCTGAATCGGGTGAAAAGTTATGGGAAATGAGTGGAATGTCAAAATTAGCAAACTGCAAACGCAGCTTAAAAGTTTTGTAGCGTAATTGATGAAGCCACAATAAAGTGATGGCGATTGTTTAAGACAGGGAGGCGGAAATGACGGGCGGCATAGGGAAGCAGAGTGACAGGTAGTGTGGAGAAAAATAAATTAGGGGAAATTTAAATAAAGTTTGTTTGTTGTCAATGGTGATGACCATAATTTAGACTCATATTCAAATTCGTACTCATATGAAATCAATATTCATAATCTTTCGCCTTGTGTACATGTTCATAGTCATAAGCATATTCATATATACAAGACTAAGAATTTCTTTTCTGCACTAAAAATGTCTGCAGAGCTTTTATTTGCCTTTCAGCAAAATCTGAAAACTTAACTCAAAGCTCACAACTCAACTCACTATTTTTAACTCATGACTCGATAACTTATGCAGCACAGCGATAACTCCTAACTCATAGCCAGTACCTCATAACTTACAACTTATAACTCATAACTACTCACTTACAACTGCTAAGGTCATAACAGATAACTCATATCTCAACCCATGACTTAGCTAGCTTATGACTCAACTCTTGACTCTTCAACTTATGACTCAACTCATGACTCTTTAACTCCTAACTCGTAATTTCTAGCCCTTAACACAACTCATGACTCATAACTTGTAACTCATTACTCACACTCATATTTATACTCACAATTTGATATAGGCCCTTACTCATTCTTACTCACAATCCCAACCTTTTTGCTTACTTCCTTTAGTTACATGAGTAAACTTTGCCTGCGGCATTTTTTGTTCCCTTTCTTTCTGTAAATTTATACCCAAGGAATATTGCGCGAAAATCGCTTAAAAGCCAATCAACCGCAAATTTATTTATGAGATTGCAGTTTTCAGCAGCTACAAAAGAAATGTTTTTGCGTAAGTCTATAAACAAAATCCTTGGCGTGAATTACGAGCCATGCATATATATGTGCATGCTTCCGCGAACTCAAGCACAATGCGATGCTTCTAGTAATACTACTTAATGCTTAACCGAGGCTCTCATTGGAAATCCGAAAGGCATGCAGCTACACCACTAAAGTAATGACTTAAGCAACATTGCAACCATAAACAAAATTGCTGCACTTGGCAAAAATTGCGAAGCAGAGGAATGAGGCAGGAGAGGCTGATCAATGCAAAATCATAGTATCGCAAACCTCTGACTCTTTGCAAATTTAACATTGTGCTATTATCGGCAGTAAAAAATCTGCTCAAACTTAGTTTTTCTTAATATGAGTTTATCATGCCTTTTATACTTCTGACTTCGCTCCAATGAAGTCTCCGCTAGCAACTACGTATTTAGTCACTCAAAATTGATACCGGCACTTTGTGTAAAGTCAACTGCAACATCCCGCCACTGTCAACTCACCTATGTCATATAAGCATAACTTATGTAGAACCCCATCACGCAAACAATTTCGCTAATGTTCTATTAGTATTGAGCACCATTTAAGCACTTCAGTGTAGCTTACTACTCATACTCATATCTGAGCCTCCCTTCCTGCTCTTTGGCCTTCACTGCCCATCACAGCTGTTCGTCTACGACAGTTGCCACATCGCACTTGCCGCCTGGTTTTACTTTAACTCCGGCAGGCCTTGCGCCCTTAGCTGTGCTATCGGCTGGCTGTTGTCACTCGGTTGGTGTGAGTTGATGAAGCTTCTCCAGTGTGGGCTGTCATATTGTCATTGTCGTTGTCGTTGCTATTGCCATTGCCGTTGATGTGGCAAAAGGCAATTTTTCGCTTGCAATAATTCAGTGTCAAAGTCAAATGACGCGGTCATATTTATAGAAACGAAATGTCAAAGGTAGTTGATGCGGTGAAATGGACGATGCGTTTGAATGGAAGTGGTGGTAGAATGAACGAAACGTAGAAAGCCCAGCGATGGAGTGAGTTGTAAGTGACTGGAGGAAGCAGTTATTCGTACTAGGAAGTAATTTTAATTTGTACACAAATATTTATTTTTACAAGAAAATTTATCTGTGTGAAGAAATTTTAATGAAGAAGATATATGTATTTAAAAGATACCATCACTATATAAAATTGCGTAAGAAAAAAGATATGTAGTAAAGATAGAACAATTCCTCTAAAAACTAGTTTACATCCAGCCAAGAGAGTCGAGCGAAGTCTCTGACAAAACAAATCTTGCATTCGCTTTATTCGTTCAGCGCTGTCCAAATGAGCTGCAGTACATAGTTTAAACCCTTAAGCTACCAATCCCAAAAATATATTGGGATTTCAATAAGCCTTTATCAGTTTAATTATTGTGCCTAAAAATCCTTTCGTTCGCCTACTCGGCACATTAATGCACTTCCCAATCGACGCACAGTGATTCCAACCTTTCCAGCTGGCGATCCAGCTTTGCCGTATGGTAATATCTCCATGGCCCATCGGTCCATGGTGGGGTAAAAGACCTTATTGGTATTGCATCCCTTCCTTATGTATATGTATATAATTTACAATCAAATAAACAATTTCAGACCGTAGCCTGCAGAAAAAACTTCCTTTTAGCCTTAATACTTCCAATATAAAATTTGGTAGTGATCAGATAAGATTTAAAATATAGGATGTTTTATTCCCAATCCCCTTAAACGAAAAGTTTAGAACTAGGTAACTAACATGCCAGGTTTCCATGAAATTTCCTACCTAAAAGCTATCGAAGTCCAAAATCAGTTGAAAATTGGCAAAGTTGCAGCAATAATACATCCTTAAAGTCATATTTTGTAAGTAGAACGAGTTTTTAAATTTTTTATTGTTAGAATTTCTAAATTTATCAAGTCTGTCTACAACATATAAACATTCATTTCTTGGAAAATATAATGCGCTATATTTTCAGATTTATTCAATAAAATATACACCAACCAAAAAAAAGTTTCCCGTATAATTTTTTTTTTTAACCGACTTCACAAAAAGGAGAAGGTATGTTGCCGCATAACTTTGGACCACTTTAACCGATTTCTATAATTATATATTTCTATATATATAATACTAATGAAATACTGGTTTGAATCCGATCACTGGATCATGAAGAAACTAACGATAATTTTAAATTTTTATATGAGTATTGCTTAAAAGCTACTTGTTACAATATCTGTCCATAATGTTTTTCACACAAAAATTTCTTTCGTAAATTTTTTATAAAAACATAATTCTATAATATAAACTATTCGAACATAATTTTCAAACTTGTTGTAAAAATCAGAAAAACTCGCCAAATTTTCAGGAAAATTTCAAACTATTTTGGCACAACTTTTGTTAATTTTTTTGGTGTGCAGTTTTGTAGCCCATTCGATTTTAGTATAATAATATGCTTATTTGAAGTGACTACAAAATGTCGTTGATTTTTGATATTTTTTGCTGACGGCATCAGGCATTTTTTTCGTACAAATTATGTTTTTCGTATAAAATCTCTCTAGGTTCGCAATCAGCAAACTGATGTTACTTTTCCTTTTTTAGTGTTGGGTTCTCCGGTGGCACAAAAGTTGAAAAACAAAATCTAATTTACGGTTACTTTTGACGCCATGTTGAATTTTTCAAAAAGCCACACTGTTGTCAATGGGGGACATCTATGCGATCATTGAAGATCTTAATCTTTGTAATCAGTCCTATAGAATTTTGGGCATCGTACTGTACCGGTTGACGTGATTTGGAAATGCATTTTTTGCCGCTTCATCGCTATGTTTCGCACGTTCCCGGCCTTGATCTAAGCGTCAAATAAAAAGAAATTTTGCGTACATAAGTTGTGGAGAATGGAATCCTCTATAACCTCGAAACTTGAATATGCTACGAATTTTCCACAAAAATTGCTGAAAAATGGCGAAAACCGTTATAATTTACAAATTTTTCTCAGTGTTTACCAATTATTTACAATAAAAACAAAAGAAATGTGGGAAATTAAATCCCCTAAAAAATTTTTATGCAACCTTTTTTCACGAAATATGCAAAGTAAGCCTGCAAGTCGCAAAAATCCCATAAAAACATAAAACTCATGATGGCGGAATGTTCCCATATGAATTTTAGGGGCAAGACTGTGGATACATGATCTACGTATCAAATAGAAGTAAACAACATGAAAAGTTCGCTGCTACTTTTTTTTCTTCATACCAATTTCATCTAATTTTATTGGGATAATAAAATGACGCTCAAGAAATGAAGAGGAAGTATTTTTCTAACAAAATTTCTAAAATCAGTATACAGATCTCAAGAGAAAAAAAAACGCATGTTTATTTCATTGAAAAATTTACAGCAAAAGCAAAGTTCTTTTTTAAGCAACAGAAATAAGCAAAAATATATCTTCTGATTTTTCTTAAGAACTGCGGACGGCCCTTAAGTGTTGACATTTTCGTTGTTTCGGTGTTTCCGACAAGGTAGGAGTATGATGTGTTGTGGAACGATTTTTCGTCATCTCTTTTCAATTTCGTTCGAACGAAAAATTGACACTGAAGATGGCACAAAGCCGAAACTGGTTTGTCTCCAAACCAAATTTTACAAGGGATGATGGAAAATCGTTCCACAATACATCAACAAGTGTTGAGATGATCCACCTCCAAGTAGCCGCGACAGCTCGTGAATTCCAATCCCACAGAATCCAGTCAAAGGAGTCATCTGAATCAGAAATATCAGATATAGTTGACACTGTAGAAAACTGACAGGGTAGATATTTACCTCTCTTGTCGATCATGCGCAACCAATCTACTGCTTCATTGGAGTTCATTTAATAATAACAATAATAATATTTTGGCGCTTACACTTTTTACGGGGTTTGGAGGAGCTCTCCTCCGATTTATATTTATTTTTATAATTTAGAACTTTTGCTAATTTAGATGTTACCTGGACCAGAGATTCAACCCACGTCCTACGAAGTGGTAGCACTCACCTCTAACCGCCCAGCAACACCGGCCACCAGTGCGTTTACTTTAATTAATTTCATTTCGCTAGATTTATCCTATTCCATTCCATTTCCATTCATTTCATTCGAAGCCAATTCATTTCATTTTGCTTCAATTCCTTTTGTGAAGGATCAAAATGCGAACAAATTCGCCGTCAAGTTCACAGCTATTCAACACACCTCCCACAAAAAAAAAAACAAAATACTGCACTGCACTTAAATTAAAATCTACTCTAAATTTCTTCAACTCAATTCGAATCAGTGCACAAGTATGCAAGCGCATAAAAGTTTTCTTATTTCGTGTAAACAAAATGGAAAACTTTGTCGCCGATAGGAAAACTTACGTTAGTGGGCTGTCAAAAGTGCCGAATTGTGATTGCGTTGCACATATTATATGTATGTATGTTTTTATGTACATGCAGCCGCTGTAGTGTAGCGGTTATCAGTGCGTGCTACCACTCCGAATGCGCTGGGTTGAAGCCCTGGTCTAAGCAAAATCGCAAAAATTATAGAAAAATTTTTTTCTTAACAGCGATCGCCCTGCGAGGGTATTTCTGCTATAAAAACCAGCTTGCCATAAAAATAGAATCGCCGTTCAGAGTCAGCATAAAACTGTAGATGCCTTCCCTTTGTATAAAAACATTAAGGCGCGCGCCACAAATCGGAGGGGAAGCTCGACCAAACACCAACTTACTTATGTGTAAGCGCCAATCTATTATTGTTATTGTTATTGAACATACATACTTATAAGATGTAAAAAAGTAGAAATTAAGAGAAATTGACAATCATAGACATCTTAGAAGAAACATGAGCCTAATCTTTCACAGGCCCTGCACGCTAGCATCTTTAACTTACCAACTAGTTATTCTAAGCACAGTCGTTTTCTTTATTCACGTTTACTATATTATTTTTCATTATTTCTTGCAGCAACAGTTCGCTGTTTTTTTATTTCTTTTTCTCAACTACTTCAGTCGAATATAAATAAATACTTTTGTCAATATTATTCAAACAACTTTTAATTTTTCTTTTTCCTTTTTTTTCATTGCTGTGCAAATGTGTCTGTGCATGCAGTCGTGCATTAAAATACACTATATAAATAAACTTTAAGCCCACGATGCGCGCTGTTCTGCATAAATAAAATAAAGCGAAAAAATTCGCAAACAGAGTAAATGCAAAATGCAACTTTATCGCAAGCTGTCGCCATTGCAATCAACCGTGAGTGCCAGATAATCCGCGGCAAGAAAAATTGTCAATGATTTGGAGTAGTAAAAAGTTGTTTTGAAAAAATAGTAAGCAAAATTTTTAACATCGAAAAATCTACGTCGAAGCTGCTTCAAGGCAGCATACGATTGGCGGATAAATTGTCACTACAATATATCCGCTGCGCAACATATGTTGCAACATAGACGAAAACTTATTTAAGAAGTTTTGTTTTAACATGAAAATAGAAACTTCAATAATTTCTTTTTCAACTTGAGTTTTTTTTTCAATGATTGCTTTAGACACTACATACACGTATAGACATACGTAAGTATCTGATGTGCGGAGAGACATGTGTCCTAACAAGGCACTGGAACCCTAAAGATCTTTTTCAGAAGTGGAAATTATGGAGGAAATATTTGTGAGTTTTCAAGTATACTCTGACAATTATGTGCACTCTTAATTTTGCGATCCAGCAAGTGTGAGAATGAGTTTTAACTGTCAAAATTGTGTACACTTCTTTTCCGAAAAACTCACTGAATTTTGTTCGGTGCAAATCCAACTGATACTACTGTAATTCTAAGTTCCAACGTCCAATTCGACCGCAAGGACTTTGGATTGCGTTTAACCATTTTAGCCCCTAACTACTGTGCTTAAAAAAAGTCGCACAACAACTCTCGTGTGGGTCTGTTAGACCACACAAACTTTATTGTTGAGTAATAAAAATATATCGAGGGCTTATATTCAAAATCACCTATCTGCAGTTTTCAACAAAACTACTTTTTGATTTTGGAGACCATTTTAGACTTAACTACCATCACTGATTGCACTCTTAAGTTAGAAATTCATTAGCTAATTCTTCTAAAAAACAACAAACAAGGTCAGGATTTTTATAAACGAATCTAAATTTTGTGAAAACTGAAGATAGGTTATATTGACTATAAGCCTTCGTTATGTGGATCGTTTCACAAACACTGTTTTAGTGAAATGATTATCCTTTTCAGTTTACGAAAATATAAAAGCTTCGAACTAGTTTGTTTTTTTTTATTTACCCAAAAATAATTACACCATATTTTAAGAAAAAAAAACAAAACAGCAAAAAATTTATTTATATATGAATAACGAAAAATACTATTATAAAATAAAAAATTTTAAATAAAAAATTTGCCAACTTTCACAATGATTGGACACTAGAAAATGTTTTTAGTAATGAAATTTTCTTGGATTTTTCAATGCATATCTTGTAAAGTCAAAAAAAAAAATATTAAAAAAATTTACAATAATTTTTTTTTTAAGTTACAGCAGTTATTACAAATATTGGTGCTGCTGGAAATTCCTGTCAAATTCCCCAAGAGGTATGGTTTCATTGGTGAGAGAAAATCTATTCCTAGTATGAAATTGGTGCATAAACGAATTCTTTATTTAAATCTAAGGTCTGAGAGACCAACAACAGTACTTAAGGGTTAATGCTAAATGGTTCATTACAACTGTAAAATGATATCTTTCAAGATACTGCTCAAATGTCGGCTTGCGTATGCAAGGACTTACTCTTTTCCATAGATTTTTTGTGTTAAGACAGCTCCCAAACCGTAACTGGCGTCAGTCTGCAAAAAAAAAACCACAACAAAAAAAGTAAATGTATGTAGCTCCCCATACCTTGAAACATACACTTTTTTCGAGTAAATGTAACTAATAATTGAAAAACTTTCGCCATAAAGCATCATATTCGACTTTAACCAAGGTACCTAGTTCGTTGAGAAAAAAGCTTTAAGCATCTACATTAGTAGCCCCAATTGTTCTACATATTTGGCACCAAAACGCCTTAAAATAAAAAGTCAATAAAAGTAAAACAAGAAACTCAATTTCACAGTAAAACTTTCTTTGCGCCTTTCGCTAAGATTATCTGCCAACTAAATTAAAGTACTAATTAAAAATTACATTCTCAATTTTCAACTCAATTCATACAAATGTATACAGGCTGTGCGCTTCAATGTACATATATGTATATGTAAGTGAGTACGTATGTAAGTGAGATCTGGAATTTACAATTTTAATATTTTAATTAAAGTTGAGCCACAAAGTCAGTGAAATTATATGAATGACTTCCGTATGACTGTCTGCTGACGAATGCCGATTTCGAGTACAAGCAGAAAATAAATGAAAAAAAAAATCTGAAGAAAAACGAATTATTTGCATTGGAATTTTTAATTTTCCAGTCGCATTCGACTTGTAAATTAGTAGAGCAGAGAAGTTTTTTGAATTGCGCTTTTTACAACGCCAAAGTTTTGATTTTTTGCTTGTACTTTATTAAGGTAAATTTTATTTTTGAAGTTTATTTTTGCTTCAAAGTTTGTATAGAGTTTTCTTTGCGTTCTCATGTGCATATGTAGGTCGGGATTTATGTCAGTTTCTGTTAGTATTTTTGACTCGATATACAAGATGAAATACATACTAGGTACATCTATTTAACGTAGTAAATCGGATGGCCACGGCGTATACTTTACACAGTACGCAGGAACGAAAAAGGCTTTAGCAGTGGCTGCTGCTTTTCTGTCTTTTTAATCTTCTCTCACCTGTAGCCCATGAGCCCAAAGCTATTGGATTTTTTTTTTATTAAGCAAGAGATGCTCTATGAACTCGAAGACTAGTGAGATTTCAGTAAGACGGTAACTGACATAACTTCCATGGGCCCGTGGAAGTTATTTCAGACTTAATTTCCACGAAGAACAGACATAACATTCATGGAAGTTATGTCATGATATCACTTCCAGAAGATTTCCACGAAAATCTCATGGGAGTTGTTTAGCTGAGGGAGAGCGGGAGGCCAGGTTTAGAGTTGTGATAGAGGAGTAGAGGAGGTAGGGATTACCTTTGTTTCGAGGGTTTATGTATCGACCTCAATGAGCTCATATGGTTTATAGATGCACATCAAGTCAACCACGTACTTCATATGCCTGATATGCGAGAGGGAGAGAGAGAGAGAGAGAGAGATATTCGGGCAGGCCGATGGAGCGGTATCACATGGTGTGACCTTTTTACCATTTATTAATTGGGGGACTCCATTGGAGGAGTCATGCTCTAGCAGCTGGGATTTATTCAGGAATGCATTCATGCCGGATATCAAAAATTATTAAGAGAGTAGAGTGGGAACGATGGTTAAAGCACTGTGTGACAGCCAAGCTGGGTTGGCTTGGTTTTAGTTCAATACTAAAAATTTATTAATTTGTTTCATTTATATGATTTTAACAACATACATATATATTTATTTTACGGATAAATATCATTCGAACAACTTCTTCTTCTTCTTCTTTTTTGGCGCTGTAAGCGTCTAAGCGTTTTTGGCCTAGTTCAGCAAAGCACGCCAGTCGTTTCTCTTCTGTGCCAACTGACACCAAGTGAAGCCAAGTCCTTCTCCACCTGATATTTCAATCGCAGTGGGGGCCCCCCTCTTCCTCTGCTACCACCGGCGGGTTCCGAGTTGAATACTTTCAGAGCTGGAGCGTCGGTGTCCATTCGAACAACATGGCCAAGCCAGCGGAGCCGCTGTATTTTAGTTTGCTGCACTATGTCCATGTCGTTGTAAAGCTCATACAGCTCCCAACGCATAAAGGCCCGTAAATCTTTCGCAAAATCTGTCTTTCGAATACTCCAAAAGCCGCCTCATCGGATGTTGTCATTGCTTCTGCGCCATATACCAGCACGGGCATGATGAGTGACTAATAGAGTGTGTTTTTCGTACGTCGAGAGAGGACTTTACTTCTCAATTGCCTACTCAGTCGAAAGTAGCACTTGTTGGCAACAGTGATTCTGCGTTGGACTTCCATGCTGACATTATTATCGGTGTTAATGCTGGTTCCCAAGTAAACGAAATTCTCTACTTTCTCGAAATTCTAAATGTCAACAGTGACATGGGTGCCAAGGCGCGAATGGGCTGACTGTTTGTTTGATGACAGGAGATACTTTGTCTTGTCCTCGTTTAACACCAGACCCATTCGCTTTGCTTCCTTATCCAACTTGGAAAAGGAATAACAGACTTCGCGGTTTTTGTTACCGATAATATCGATGTCATCGGCATAAGCCAGCAATTGCATGCTCTATGGTGGATTTTCCAGACCTAAAGCCACACTTATAAGGTCCAGTCAGTTCATTGACGGTGGGTTTCAGTCTTTCACACAATACGCTCGATAAGACCTTGTACCTATGCTTTGAAGGCTGTTCCCACGGTAGTTGGAGCACACTTAAATTCCAGTCGTCGGGCATGCGTTCATCTGACCATATTCTGCATAAGAGTTGATGCATGCACCTTATCAACTCCTCGCCGCCGCACTTGAATAGCTCAGCTGACAGGCTGTCAGCTCCATCAGCTTCGTTGTTTTTCAACAGCGTTATTACTATTCGTACCTCGTCATGGTCAGGCGGAGGAACATGGACTCTGTCATCATCAACTGAGGGTTCGGGTTCTTCTTCTCCACAACTTTCCGTGCTGCTACCTTTCGCTGAAATCCGACTACTTCTTTGTCGGCGGTACTTGAGATGCACTGCGTGCATATGTCGTTTTGCTAAAGAGTGCTCTCTGAGAGCGTATTTGGCATATTTGCATATTTGGGCGCACATTTTTTGCTGCAAAGAGGCGGATGCGTATCTTGGCAGCAACAAGATAGATAAGCCTTAAAAATTGTCGGACATTCACAAAAAAAATGTGGAAGTTCATATACATAGGGCCTGTTTGAGACACATAATAAAAGCGGCAGCACTGCCGGCTTTGTTTTCTCCTGAAAAGTGGTTATTATTAAAATATATTTCATAAATAGCTTAAATAATTTTCTTTAGGGTAACTTAAGCGAAGACGATTATCATAGATCGATTTTTATCGATTTAGTTTCCGCTATTTTCTCTATTTTTATTGTTATAAAACAAGCGTATTCGCAATTGTCTAAGTCACGATATTACATAAAATCAACAGAAAATTAAAGATGGCAAAATTGTCCATATTGTAAAATGAGCAAAATTATAAAATTATGGTAGATTTTAAACTTACGGTGGTAGATGTGGTATAGTCCGCATACTGGCTGTGGACGTCCTTTTCTACTCCATATTCACAGCGCCCCGTATTTCCTCCGCTGCCTATCGAAATGAACGTAGCAATGCTTGGTTCAATGTAAAACTTAAAAAATTTCAATGATTTTGAAATCTAAAAATGTTCGTGCAAACTTTCAGATCGAGCACTTTAATTTGATATATGACTTGTCTCTGTACGATTAGTAGATCGCTGGGAATAAGCGTCTTGTCTTAGATTAATAAATTGTATATAATTTTAATTCATAAAATTTATTTGTTACCGTTTTTGTATATTTTGCTTTTAGCATTTTCGCAACACTTTCATACTATTTTTGGTCCTCAGTTTCTGTACTTCTTTGAGCTATGAAATAGTTGGTCACACTACGCATGGATAATGACGCTCCGGTAGCGAATTTTTTTGGTTTCAGCCCAAACCTACAAACGGCTATAGTATCAAATAAGAAGAAGAAGCATTGAATTGTTGTGAGCGGCTTCTTCCCTATGGCAAAAACTCTTCTTAACACGCAAGCTCCCGCCCCATACATCCAGCTAAGTTTCGTTGGATCAAACCCCACGATTTTCTCGCGAGTCGTTTGCACACCAAAGGCGCTTTTATAGCTTTGGTTGTAGTTGCGTCTACTTGACTCTTCCATAGCAAATTTGCTCCCACTGTAGATTCCGGATAAGTTGTAAGTAATAATAGTCTTTGCCGCAGAAATTTTAAACTTAATGGTAGTTTGTAAGATTTGAAAACTTATTGTTAGTTTCGAAAGAAAGATTCAATAAATATGTAAATACATATTATACACCAAAAAAAAAATAGTCTTTAAAAATGGTTCTGAAGCCTTTGGCAGCGAGGTCTTGGTTTTAAGGAGGAGATTGAAAAACTGGTTCTCAGTAGATTTTTACCTCCCAAAAGCTTTGCAACTTCACAGCACTGCTGCTGAAAATACGTTTCTAATTATTTTACTAAATCTTTCGTGTTCTAAAGTATTTGCGAGATTCTAAAGCAGCATGTTATACATAACAGCATTTAAAGCCCTTCTAGATAGCGCTTTAAATAACAAAACTTAATTTTAATGTCATTAAAATTTGTTGCATGCCACCCAGAGAATAGACACCAAAACAAATAGTACCCACAAATAAGTACATATGTTAATTTTTGGGTACGTAAGTATGTAAGGCTGTGTGTGTGTGCGGCCGAACTCATGTGACGCATTTCCATACTTTTCGAGTTGGCACTTGAGTGCTGCAGGAAATTCCCCAGAGTGTATAGAAACTACATACTTACATACTAAATATTGTACAAGGCGTCGTTTTGTGGTTGTCTTATGTCTAATTTGGCGACATTTTATGTGCTTTTGTTGTCGGCTGCTATTGTTTTGCTAACGTGCTACCACAGTTACCAATGCATGCTTCCTTATTTACATATTGCACATACATACGTACGCAAGCCTTCATGGATGGACGTTTTTTGTTGCTGCTGCTTTTCTGTTTTTGTTGATCATACACACACACACACACACACTCATAGACTTATACACAACTAATGTTGGCCACAAAATGTGTTTTGTGTGCACATACATATGTACGCAAGTTTCTCCCAGTGCACCACGGCGTATGAGTAACCGCCAGCTCCCATTGTCGCTTCGTGGAAATTTTGTGTGTTGCCTGTTAAATACTATCTGCGCATGCTTGTGTGCAGTTTTTTGGACACAAATGAAAGCGCACATAATAATTCA
>NW_023458559.1:64762915-64814412 GCF_013731165.1 Rhagoletis pomonella | reverse complement strand
GCGCACATAATAATTCAACCACATTTTCTTGCATTCGCTTCCCCTTCCTCCCCTTCCTCCCCACTTCATTGTTTTACATTTCTCTTTTTACACTCATCACCTTCATTTTTCCAGCGCTGGTTTCCTTTGTTTCGAAGTGTCGCATTTTCGTATTCACTTTGCTTTGTTTTATCTAAAATTACCGAGTATCTCTAGCGTATTGCTAACTACTTTTCTTCATGTGTGAGTGCACAAATTTTGTAAAGACTCTTCGCTGCAGCCAAAAGTTTTGTGCAACAGTTCTAGTAAATATTGTAGTTTATTAATTTTGCACGCACAACATTTCTCTGTACAACCGTTTTCTCCTTCCTATTTTCTCTTTTCAATTTCTAGTTGGGCATTTTCCAAACAGTGTAATGTATTGTTTGTAGCTCATTTTCAATTTTCGCAATCCTCTGCCGCACCTTATTTACCCGCCACTGCCATGTCGCTGCCGCTCGACATCTGCCACTTGTTAAGGTGGCTGGCTGTGTTTTTGTGGTTGCAACTGTGAAAATATGCGGCTGCTGCTCGTCTGCATTATCGTTTGGAATGTATTTTTCTGGTTTACCGCGCAATTAAAAATTCTTAATTGTATTGCAAAGAAATAAATGAAGTGGTTGCATTTGGTTGGCATTGGTTTACCATTTGAGTTGTAACATGAGATGAATAAATGGAAATTAGCTGTGTGTATGGGCAGCTTATAGTCACACTACTGTAGCGTAGTGTTGAATTAAATGATGAGTAATAATCAAAAATCATTGAAATTTAATACTTTTGTACACGACAAACTTCTAAATTAATGGCCTGTTAAAAATAACTAATATTTTCAAATAGATTACGTGGGACATTTGAAACCTTAAGAACGCTTTCTTGCCAATTTTACGAAAGCAATTTAAGTGAAAAATTATTTTATTCTATTGAATTTTGTTTGGAAATTTTCAGAAAACAAAAAATCTTTTTCCATTTAAATTGCTGGTAAAACCGGCTGTCAGTGGTTTACTTTACCATAAAAGTTCAATAGGAAAGCTCAGGCTTATGTACTTCTTATTCCTCTAACTCTGTCCTGTGCGCTTCTAGTTGCTTTTGTTCTCGGAAATAGCACAACATGTTCGCGCAGAAATTTCTCCTACAGTATGGAGTCTATGGACACTATGAAACCATTTGCATCTCGGTGCTGCTTACTAAGGTGATTGACTAGGTTTTTACAAACCGGTTTCAAGTGGTTTTTTTTTTGGAGAAGCTCGGCCAAACACTAACATATGTGTAAACGCCAACCTATTATTATTATAGGCCGTTTTTATTTTTTTTTTTATTTTTTTTTTTAATATCGAAAAAACCGGACTTTTTAAGCGAACAAACCGCCATACGGACTCACTAGTTTATCTTTAGTTTTTTGAGTGCAAACAGCTAATCGCATTCAACTGGGAACCTATGGAAAAATGTCACCAATAGGAACTAGAAGATTGTCTGCAGGTCATGGGGTAAAACAGATGAGAATACGAACAAAACTTACTAAAGGTTTCATATTGGCTTTAATTAGAATACATGTTAAAAAAAAAATTATTTACGAAAGTAAATTTCCTTGTTTGCATAAAAAATCGTTTAAAAAATAAATTTCCTAATTGTTTTGTTGTCATTCTGAATTAATTAAAAAAAAATCGTAATTTTTTCTTAATTCGATACGACAATTATTTTATATTGTAACGTGTCGGTAAGACGACCTCCGAAGCCGAATATGTACAACCGTGAGCTGCCACTCACTAGGCTCTGCATTCCATGCCAGAGCAGTGCATGTTTTTCCTCCATTTTTTAGCTTTTAATTAAGGCAACCAAACATCTCACCAAGGATCTCCGTAATCTACGATTCAGCCCTTTTCCAGCTGTGTGATCAACTTTTTTTTATTCGTAAAATCTAATATAGAGCGAAATAATGAATCGAAAATCTAGCACAAGCAGAAATAGCTGGCCCGCTCGTCAATTGATGACGCACTCCAAGCAGTTTAGTTCAGCTAGTTTTAAGGGCTAAAGAAACATTTTAGTCGCCGCTTTGCATCAATAAAAGTTCTTGCATGGAGTCGAGTTCAATACTTCCTTGAGTTCGCCTCAATTTTCATCATCATCTTCACCAATCAACGGTTTTTTGTCACCCTAAAATTCCTTTGAGAAATTTTCCAGCTGTTGCATTTCACCTCAACTCAACTCACAATAAATCGAATTAAGTTCAATTACAAATGGAAGGGTGTGAAGCGACACCAATGAAAGCAGAGTTTCTACGTCGTCAAATTCCATGGAGATGTTCACAGTCACATATGTACATATAACTAAGCCCAAATGCTCCTAACCTGTAGTTGTAACAATTATTTGCAATAGCTGAACTATGTATTCGCTTAAGCAATGTGGCACTTTGTCGACACTCAGGTTCGTTCATATGAGTACATATCTATGGCCGATATATGCAATCATCACCTGTTTTTCAACGCTTGTCTCTTCTTTCTTCATTCTCCCTTTCTTCATCTTTGCTCTCTTTTCCGCAGTGCTCCCCTTTGCCTGCTTTGGCGAAATTTCCTACCTGGTGCCACGTGTCGTCATCGTGTGGCATGTGTGAAAACATTTTTGATTCATTAAAAATTTAAACAGTTCAAAGTGTTCTGTGCTGGCAGACAGACATTTTTTACGAATTTCTGCTCACTTGCATGGTGGGGTTGTGCTTTTTTCTGCGTCACCTTTTCGGTTTTTTTGTTTTTTTGTGTGTCACCATTGCATGGTGTTTGCCATGTGGCAAAGATTGCACGGTGTGGTGTGAAAATATGCAAGAAAGATAGATATTTTCTGATAAAGTTTTCATGCTCTGCTCGAACTGCTGGCAAGTTTAGGACCTGTTGAAAAGTAAAAAGGCAAAACTAAATATTACTGAGAATCTTGATGGTCTCAAATAAAAGCGAGAGTATAGCATTTCGTCTAAGTGTACAACCAACCTTTCTCGGTATAAAAAAATATTTACCCTAATGAAATGCCAATTCATTTTTGTGGAAAGCGTTTTTGATATCCTTCCTTTTGATATCCGATTCTCTCGAAGAAGTAGGGTAACTGCAGGGAATATAATAAAATTCAGTCATAAAAAATTGTGTTAACGAAGGTTATCAACTAACCGAAATTTATCGAATCATCGAAGTATATAGCTATCGAAATTTATCAAGTTCTCCATGTTCATTGAGTTATCGCAACGTATCGAATATTCAGATTCATAAATTTTTATTGGTTTGTTGAAATTTATAGACACATAAAATTAGTAGTCGAAATTTACGGTTAGTTATCGAGCTATAAGACTTCCTTCTATTATGGAAATGTGTCAAGTTAGTGAAATTTATAAAGTTGTCGATATTTATTGAATTTTCATTATTTATAGTATCAACAAAATTTATCGAGTTATCGTAATGCGTCGAGTTGTTTCAACTTATCGAGTTATCGATATTTATTGACTTACTGAAATTTTGGAATTTTCAAAATATATCGAGTTATTGAAATTTCTAGGCTATATAAGTGTATCGAGTTATCACTGCCTATCGAAATTTATCGTACCAGAGTAAAAAGAGTTATCGAAATTTGTCAATTGCTTTCGAAAAATATGGAATTATCCAAATTAACCGAGCTATAAAAATTTTTAGTGGTTCCAAATTTCATCGATTTACATCGATATATACATTTTTGAGTTATCGAAATTTTTTGAGCCCTCGAAACGCAGTTATCTAAATTTATCGAAAATTATCGTAATTAGTCGAGTTATCGCATTTGGTTGAGTGTTTTAAATTCTTCGAATTATAGATATGTTTCAAATTATTGAAATTTTTCGACAAACTGGAATATATCGGGTCAGTGCCAAGACCAAAATTCTTCAAAAACTAGAAAAACTGTAGAACTTCGACAGCAACTGGTACTCCTAGTTTTAACTAAGGCGACATCTCGATTTTATATTAATTATGATTGATAATCACGGCTATTTTCTTTAGAGATTTATAGGAATCAAGCCATAACCTTAGGGCAGTGACAAAATAAAAATCAGTCTTCTAGTGAAACCCAGCAGCCCCGAGCTAGCGAAATAATGAGATTTCATATGTTTTAGAATACCTGGGATGAAAATCAATAATGTGTCAATACCTTCTAGTGTCTTTGGTGAATCCCTTCTAAAAGCTTTGGCCTTACCCTGTTTTGGATTACATATATTCACATTCAAATCTCACATTTCACTAGGAACACTACTGTTCTGAGAGAGTGGTTCGAGAAAGTAACTATGTATTAGCTGCTTTGCCTTTAGTCCCACAGGGGCGTTTTGTTTATCGGTTTGAGTTTTTGAGTTTTGTGAGTTTCTCACCTTCCAAGTAATTTCAATTTAATTTACAAAGACACTAAATGAGAACTTTGCCTTTAATGAAAAACTAAGAATTGGAAAATGTAAGCAACAGATGAGCCAACTCACAATGAGTATCGGCCTGAATTACTAAAAGCCGTCGAGCGCCTATGATATGCACAAATAAATACACATAGAGATACATATTTACTTACAAGCGGCAGGCAAGCTCTTTTGCTGACAATGGAATGCAGCTACGAAAGTACCGTCACGTGCGTCATTGTGTGTGAGAAAACAATTTGACAAGATAATTTTGACAATATTAAGGATATAACTGGTGCAAAGGTGAGGTGCAAAGAATTCTCATTTAAACCAGGAAGGATAAAGAAGGAGGAGCCGGCTGGTGTGAAGAACGCCAGCAGAAGAAGAAATAAAATAATAAAATGAAATGAAGGCAGGAGACTTTTAGCAGCAGAAGATTGGATGGGGGTGGTTGGGCAAATTTAAAAAGGGTTTATGACAATTACGGCAATGTCGACAAGAAAGCTGTCAGCCGCTGTTTTGTTGCACTGACAGCCACTGAATTGCGGAATACCCTTTTCAGTGTGCTAAAGACGCAGAAATTAGTATATGGCTGTTGAGTGGCGGCGAAACCCTGCTAACAACAATTGTTAAGACACGAATTAAGTAAGAAGCTGAGGGCACATTTTTTGTTGGCCTTATGCCTGCATAGATACTATATTTGTATGTATTCTTTGCTATTTCTATGATTCTGCCATTCACACTGTCATTAATAGCAACTCACCGAGGATTAGAAATCGTGTTTATGGCGCACGAAATTTTGAAGAGGCCCGCAAAGATGGCGAGGCGCTGCAAGTCATTGAATAACATTTTTTTTTTTACAGCAGTTAAGTAGGCACTGAATTGCATTTGAAGGTAAATTTAAACGAGCTACATTTTTGATGTGTAATGGAGGTAATAAAATAAATTCAATAGATTAAAATTTAAATAGACCGGCAAAAGAGCTCCGGCAATTGCGAAGTACTAAACCAATCGGCTTTGGATTAATTTGCCTTTGTATGCAAAAACGGGGCATAATGCGTATGCTAGGGCTTAAGTAACAAGCCTATGTGGCCAGTGCCAGAGGTGGCTTTTATGCGGAAAGTCGGTAGAAGTAGGAAATTGTTGGACATCAGTCAATTATTTTCAGCTTGATTATACGATAAGGGCAAGCGACTTAAATTTGAAATTTTGTTAAAAGCTGCACGTGATGTCGGAAAATGTACTGCAATTACTTCCTTTCAATTTCATTCAATTTTCCCCAAAACCACCATCTTCTGATAAAGAATATCATCGTCTTAAACTCACCATAATTTACTAAATAACTACTTGCTAGGTGTTAAAGGAAAAGCCTTTAATGATCGAGAATCGCCTAAAATACACCAATATGATAAAATGAAATTTAATCTTCACTGACGTTGAACGTTTTTAATTTCACTTCACAATTCCATAGAACCAGAATTAGCACCCAGGTTCGTTTTTAACGACTAAAAAACATTCACAGGCAATGGAATTTTCCCCGATCCATGAAAAACCATTGTTATCGGTTGTTGCGGACGTGATTTTGTAGCCTTCACCATTAGATCGAAGCAAAGCATGGAAGTATCGATAGCTGTACTTGGAAGTAGCATAGAAAGAAAGTATCAATACCTCCTAAGTATTTGGCTAAAAATATCGATACCTACTTATATCAATATTTGTGCCTACATAAGAGCTGCTGGTATAAAAAACGCTATCACAATTCTATGAATTTTTGAAAAAAAATTGGGTACTATCATTTGTGATTTTAGACGAAAACAAGAAAATAGTGCAAAAGTCCAAGTTTTTTAAAAAGTCCCCAGAACTTTGTTAACAGAATTTTCTTCTTTTTTATGTACGCATTTTAATTGTTAAATACAAGTATTTATTTTGTACAAAGAGAAAGCGATTGAGATCAAAAACAATTATTTTAAAAATATTTCATATTTCAAATAAATATTTCAAATTAATTAATTAAGAAAAGTCATCTGTATTCTAACATAGCTTAACAGCAGTTTTGCAGAGTTACAATGGTATACTTTTAAAAGAAGTAATTATGTGGATAATTTTTAGAGTAAAAAGGTGCTAAGACAATTTGTGAAAAATTTACAGGGAAGGATAATAACTTTTCAATACATTTCCTTCAATATATTTGCAGAAGGTTCCGTTGCAAATTAAAAGCTTTGGCATTTTTTGTGAGCTTATGTTACCGAGATGAAAATAGGTCTTTATTTGTAGGACTTGCTTTTCATTGCCAATTAAACTGCCAAAATTTTTTAGATATTTAGATAATTAGATTAACAAATAATAGTCCGGGAATAAAGTTTTCACTGAATCTGGTCTCGATACAAGTACTTTCTCCGATATCCACTCAGTACTCGATTCAAAATTATCGATACTAAAATTGCTTGGTATCGGACGAAAAGTATCGAGAACGTACTTGTATTTACTAGTATCGTTTTTTCCCTAAAAGCAATCATATGGTCCAAATCAAAAGTCCCCGCATACAAAGGAGGTGGCTTCGGCAGTGGCAAGTTTCGCATTAGAGTGCAACCACATAATAGGAGTTTATCGAAACTGTTTCTAGGCTGGTAATTAATATTATAATGGTCAGCAATTTTCTATTATTCCAGTTGTTTCTGCTTTCAATTTCACACAGTTCCAATCCAATAATTCAACCATAACCACTGCTCATAGAACGCAACAAACAAAGTTCCTAATTCCTAATCTACCCCTTCAATAACCGCCTTAATTTCTTTGCTATCATCAACGTCACCACTGCTGGCAAGGAAAATTATTATTGCGAATTAAACGCGGCATAGAATTTCGAATGCTTTTGTGCCAACTTCGACCATAAGCACAGGCATATGAATGCATTACACCGCCCGAGTTGTAGAGATGAATAGTATCTAATAGAAGCTGTGCGAATTTTCCATTCGAAACGTGGTAATTGCGTACAATTTCCAACCAACCTCCATTAGTCGTTTGCAAGGATATGCAATTTAAGCGCACATTTCCGACTCGTCTCCACCGTTTGGCTAACGAATGAAATAGATTTCCTGCTGCCAGGCGCGCCACTTGAAGCAAATAGTTAACAGAAGTTGGCAGCAGCAGCAGCAGCTGCAGGTAGTACTTGACAGCAATTTTCAGCTCACCTGCACGCCAGGAATGCTGCTCCACTATGGGCTGAGACTGAGGCTGAGGCTGAGGCTGCGTCTCATGAGGCTGTGTGTTGTGTACTTTGCGATTTTAACAATTTTATTAAATTCAATTTATATCATTTACACGCTTGTCTTGTGCGAACATCGCGTCGCGCGCACTATTCTCCACTCCACTCCACTCAACTCAACTCAACTCGAATCAACTGCAATTGCCACATCCGGCTGTGCACAGAGGTGCACACACATTCACACTTCTTGCTTGTTTTTTGCCTGTGTATCAGTGCCATACATTTTACGGCTTGTTGAGCGCTTTACAGCTCACACACACACAAGCACATTTGTAAGTCTATATATCCTCGTCGCCACGTTGCTGCATTCCACTTGTGCGTCAAATATACTTTGAAGCTACTCATTTGGTCTCTTGAATTGCTGAGGCGTTGCAGTTGAAATGATTTTCAACTCGGTTTGATTGCATTGCTGGCAGTGCGAATGTATTTTAGCATGACTTAGCTCACATCTGCGCTCGGCTCACATATGTATGTATCTACATATTTTGTGACTTCAATCCGGAAATTGTTGCTTTTATCACCGTCAACGATGCGGGTGATATTTAATTGGCGCGTTTTGAGTTCTCTAACGTTTTTGCACACATTTTTTTCTTGTCCCCATCTTGGCAGTTGGCTGTCTTTTTGATGTTATCTCTTATTGTTAGTAGAAATTGTTGGCATGCAACGATGTAAAAGGCGCGCGTCTCAATCCACGTCCCAATCCACTCAAGCGTCTTAAAATCGTTTAGTACAATAAAAATGTGAAGAGAACTAAGCTTTGGCAATAAATGCTTTGAACTGGTATAGAACTGTAAATATGCGATATATTCCCATGCACAACTTAAAGGTGAAATATTATTTCAAAGCTTTTCAATATAGCAAACTTTTTTCACTGATTTGCTGATTACAACATAGGCAGATCGGGGAAATCCTAACCTCTCTCTCAACCGCCTCAAAATACATCCAAATCAAGCAAATTTGTCAGTCCAAATCAAGCAAATTTGTCACTTGCAGGGCTGATGAATTAACTAGGCAGGGAACACTCGAGACCATCACCTCGGACAGGGAGGACATAGGAGTTCCGTGTAGTACCGATTTTCTGAAAAAAAAATTTTGTAATTATTAAAATATTACAAATCATTGCCCTCAAAAGTCTGCAGCATTCGTGAATAAGCCCACAATTTAAAGAGATAAATATGCTCGAAAAGATAAAACCTTGTTTGGTATGAAATTTCACAACTACTAACTTTTCTAGACTTTCGGCGAGACTTCTTCTCCGGTTTATGGACAGCTCCTAGTATTCAGCAAGCATAACCCTAGAACACACACCCGGGTAAAAATGTATCCACTTTCAACTTTGAAGTGTTGTAACTTTTGAACCGCTATACCTCTATACCTCTACGGATCTAGGAAGATTATTTAGTTTTGAGTTCAAATTCAAAATTTGAACCAGATCGGACCATTGGTTCAGGAGCTACAGCCTTCCAAACACATTATATACGTAAACACACACCCGGGATACGTTTGTACCCCAATAGTAAAAATCCTCATAATAATAAAAAAAACATTTTTTATATTATTTTTTTATTTGAAAAATTAAAAATATTCATTTCACACATTATATTATTGACTTTTATTATAAAAATTATAAAAATGCATCTTATATCTAAGGAAAATCATGGCAAATAGAGCAATTTGTTGATGTGACCGAATGTTCAAGACACATTGGCTTCTTACATTTGTCGCACAGCTTTCTGGTTTTTCTACGGCGTTTTTCCTCTTGTGCGTAACATAAATAGCAAGATCCGGACACAGGTTTTGGCGTGCGCGCTGCGGCAGATGTTGATGCTGCTGTTGACACCATTGATTCCACCGGTCGGTTGAAATATGCTTCAATAGCAATTTTAGTCGAAAAATTTCGCGTCACTTGACGATTTATGGCTCTAGCTTCAATAATGGGCATACACAATGCTTCAGCCAAGCTGCACAGGATCTGCTTACGCTTATTGTTTGTTCTCCAAGGCAACATAGGGTTATTCAAATCGTAGACAATGTAGGCTGCAAGAGCTGTAATGTCCAACATGTTGAAGAACATCGCTAGTGGCCATCGTTTTGTTTGTCTTTGTGTTGGATATTCCGCAAACATTTGGTCCATTCGATCAACACCACCTTTGGTACGATTATAATATTCAATTATTTCAGGTTTCCCACTGTCAGCTATTTCAGCATCATTATGCATGGTCGAAAGCAAAATTACTGCTTTATTTTTTTTGGGAACATAAGAGCACATTGTCACATTATTTTTGAAAAAGTTCCAACGATCGTGAGTTTCCAGGTGAGAAGCAGATCTGCAACTGGCAAGGTCGTAAACAAATTGTCCATTGTAATGTTTCGGCCACTTGTTTGGTATTTGGCAGACAAATCCTTCACCACTCGTTCGCCTTGGTTCGTTTCCCTACCAGTTTCTGCTTGGCCAGTATATATTTGTCCATGCAGTGGATATGCATTTGTGGCAACGCAAATCCACCAAACCTTGATACCATATTTAGCAGGTTTTGACGGTATGTACTGCGTAAACCGTGTGCGTCCACGGTAAGGAAATAATTGTTCATCAATCGTCAAGCATGAGCTGGGCTTGTAATGTGCAGCAAGATTATTGTTCATCATCGTCCACAACTCACTGATCGGTGCTGCTTTATCAGTTAGTAAGCGTGTTGCACGAGTGTTTTTATCGTCAAATCTTAGGAACCGCAATATCGAACAGAAACGGTTGACTCCCATTGTGGCGCGATATAAAGGATAGTTTTTGACGCTCCATAAATCTCGAACATGTTCTCCATTGCTATGGTTCGCACCAGTCATAATAAGTATGCCAAAAAATGCATACAGCTCTGTTATTGACACAGGCGTCCATGACTTAGGAGTTGTGTTTGGATGCGCATTGTTGTAAGCATTATAAGTTTCTTTTGCTAACTTATTTGTGTGGCGCATAATTATATCAGCCATTTCAACGTTCATGAAACATTTGAATGTTTGCTCTATTGACGACATTTCAGTGCATCTAGCTGGTCCAGAACGTTCTCTTATAATATTTTGTCTGAGTACCTGACGACTTACATTTGGTTCTTTCATCCACTCAGTACCATCACGTGCAACAAATTTTTCGGCACTAGCAGGTAATTCATTATTTTCTTCTACTTCTTCTTCTTCATCGTCTTCTTCATCATCCTCATAGTCCGCATAATCAGGTAATACTTCTGCGGCACTTTGCGAAACTTCCGCATCGTCATCAGCAATTTCAATGTCATTGATTTGAATTTCTTCTTCATCTTCTGAGTCAAAGTCATAGGGAGCGTCATCGTCACAAATTTCATCAAATAAAGATTGTATATATGATTCTCGCTGTTCCTCAGTTAGCCTGCATAATAAAAAAATTAGTATATGTTTACATTGTTGCTTATTTTACATTTTTTACCTTCTATATGCTGCACTTGATAAATATTCGTTTCTTCTTGAAGTCATTTCGTATCCAGTTATTTATAGTTTCAGTTATATTTATTTTCACTTATATTTTCAATTCTTACACTTTTGAGCACCAAAACAATAATGAAAATATCAACAGGCAGCATTTATAACAACACCTCGTGTGAAAACAACCCTTGCAGCTGCATATAAAATACAAAAACCAGTTATACCAGTGTATTTGCTACCTACGTACCCATACCTTGCGCGACCTTTTTGCACATATCTTTTGAACCAGGTAGAATATTTCAATGAAATAAAAACCAAAATGTGTATTCGTTGTTACTCTACAAGTATGTTATTATAAATTATATTATTTTGTTTTGCATTTATCAGGACAACAACAAAAACAAAAATCCACTGTTGCATGTCCTGACTTTATTTGCCCATATCGCTGGAACCGGTAGGAATATTCGAATGAAACAAAAGACAAAATACTTGTTATATATTAAAATATACATTTCAAAAAAAAAATCATAGAAATCGGTTGAATAAGCATTAAAAAAACCGCAAAATAAGGTCCCGGGTACAAACGTATCCCGGGTGTGTGTTTACGTGGTATTTTCTGGGTGTGTGTTCTAGGGTTAAAGGTTAAAATTTCTAAACAGTGCTCTCATATCAGAGATCTGCACAATACCTCTACAGAAATGTCTCCTAATTTTGACTCGATATTTTGACTACGGCTTTACATTATGTACTTTGCGAAATGGAAAATTGAAAGCACTGCCAAAAAGATACTTATATTTTAACCCTTAGCCGACGATTTTGGTCCGGAGGACCCACACCAAAAAGCGATTTTTTAATGCAATTTTTTTTTTTAACCTATCTCACACTCTCATGGAACGCCGAGGTAATTACGCACATTTTGATACCTTAACTGATTTTCTCTAACATATAGTTTATTAACTGCAAGCAATTGAAAAAAGATACTTCTCCGTGAGTTCAAAATTTCGGGATATTTTTTCGAGATTTTGGAATATCATAGCGAAATAAAAAAATAGGTGTCTTCTTTTTTTCTATAAAGAATGTAAAAAAATATGTGTCACCGCAAAAAAAAAGTATTGAGGTGTAAATATTTAATACATTATTTTTTTTTTTTTTGAGGCAAATCATTTACCACCAGCAATTTGCAGCACTCATTGAGAAAAATGCTGCCATCATCAATAACCGAAAACCAATGTGGTTAAAAACTAATCAAAGTGGCTTTACATTTTAATTTTTTTAAATGTTGCATGCCACTTCGATGTGTAATTTGTGGTGCATAATTTGGCTACAGTAAATTTTCATACACTCACAGACACAAACAAAAAAAAAACAATAAAAAATACGTTAGTTCATTAATATTTATAAAATGCTATGCTAGCGAAAAACTACGCTTAAATGCAGTATAAAACAAGTTTGTAAGTGAAGAGCGAGCGGGCTGGGCAAGCGCTTGAAAAATTGCATTTCAAAGCAACCACAATGTGAGATGTGTGCAGGAGTATGTGTGTGGCGTGGTCGTTTTCAAACAAAAGGCGCAAATGAATTTATCACCACAATACAATTTCGCCATTACAGCAATTTGAAGGCAGAGCCGATAGGGGGAGAGAGAGAGTGCATGTGAGAAAGGGGGGCACGATTGAGAAGTATGAAATGGTTGAAACTATGTGGAAACTAAATGGGAGAAAATAAAAAAATATTAAAAAATAAAAAGCTCTCCAAAACAATAAAAAAATGCCTCTAAAGGACAGCATGAGCTCCAACGCCAACACAAGCTCATGTTCAGTGTGACCAGCTTGTACTTTTTGAGGCTATATTAGCAATTACATTTTTGCTCTAGCCTCGAAATTTTTGGTCTAGCTACCTTTTCTATAAGTCATTTTCATATTTTTAGTACTCAGAAGAAATGGATTTTTAAAGGTGATGAACAGTTTTTTAACTGATGGAGTTTTCTTTTTTACAAAACCTAGTATTTGTGCAAAAAGGGCACTGACAAGACAATATTTTCCAGTAGAAAATATTACGGCATAAGATATTTCTTTGGAAGCTGATATTCGGAAGCAGACGAGAGAGTTTTGTTTTAAAGAAACGGATTTCAAATAGAGGACAATTAGAGCATGTGTTTCGGTGTGTATGCAGCAAAGGTGAGTGGGTACTGCGTCGACGACGAAGGGCATATCGGTTTAAGAAAGAGCCACTGAGAAGTTTTGAGCAAAACCATTTCAAAATTAATTTAGTGAGTACCGTTACTTGGATTTTGTAGAGGTATTGTTAAATTTTTCGTCATAAAGGTGCTGACTTTTCAACTAATTTTTTCACTTTCTCTAACTTGTTCTAACCTTTTTTTTAAGTAAATTTAACTTGATTTTTTTTGTGATCACCTGGTCACACTGCTCATTGTGTGTAAAACTTTTGCTGCTGCTGAGCAAAAATGGTAGTCCGCTGCTGAAGGCAGGAAACTGTTTGGTGGCTGTGGTGCTTCTTTGATTTTTGCTTCTTCTTCTTTTTTGGACACCGTTGATCACTCACTGCCCAAATGATGATGATGTTGATTTTAGTGGTGCTACTGCTGAAATTGTTTTTGTTGTTGTTGCTGTTGTTGCTGGCAACACCGCATGCAGCAGACATACGCCATATACTTGATTGATTTCATTCGATGTGCGATTTTCGTTTTGCACACACGCACACGATCTTACTTGGAAGGCAAATATTTTCGTATACATTTGTGTGTGTGTGTGTGAAAAAGGCCAAAGAGCAGAAATCAGCAAAAATCATTGCAAAACTAATGAAAGCGCCAACACCAGCAGAGATAAATGGCAAGCATAACAATGAACAATGGTCGAAGGCTAAAAGAAAAGACTTGGGAAGTGAGAGGAAAATGGAAAAGATCGAGAAATTGTCAGTACGTAGAGAGCGAGCAATGAGCGGTAGGAGCAGGTGTCACGTAGCGACAGTCGCCAGTGATTTGTCAGAAAAGTGAAATCAAAATAATCGTCTAGTAAAGAAAAACTTTAATGGTGGGTGAAAAGAATTTCGCAAAGAATTGCGCCTAATTGCGGAAGTAATGCTCCGGAGAATTAGTTTTATACAATTCACATTTCTTTTGTCTGTAGATATGCTGAGTTGAGCGGGTGTAAATGTGCAGTGCAATGAAGGCGCTGACCAGTAGCCGAGCGAGAGAAAAAAAGCCCATCGTACGTGCGAGCTCAATTGAGTGGAAAGAGCCGCTTGCTTACACCCTCTGTTTAGTAGCCTTCATTTCGCTCACACTCACACTTATCTTGCATGCATGTGTTCCGTTACTACCTCTATAGCATTCATCTTGGTTCCCTCTGCCCTTTAACTCACTTCACTATCTCACGCGATACACACACACACCTTTGCAATTAGCTCTCGTTCACATTTATTTCTCACCCACAACTTACTATGTACTTGCCCTCTAACCTTTTTGTACACAACTCTTATACATAAGTACTCCTTCATCTCCACTCGCTTTTCTCTCAGTGTAAATGGCGTAAAAATGCAATTAGCAGCGCGCTCCACGAACCGAATGAATGCGTCTGACTGCAAATCAGGATTAATGAATTAACATGGCCAAATGAGTATGAACAATATGCGGCTGTTTTAGCGCAACTCTACCCCTAATGACACTCTCTCTATCACCCTCTTGCTTTATAGGATTTTCAACTCTTAAGTGCTGCCACTGACCACTTCGATCGGCGCGTAAACGACCAAGTTTTGTAGGCAGCGACAACTAACAGTGCTTGCATCCACAGAGAAAAAAAAATTAACCTTCTCCTTCCTATTGACGCCCCTTTCCTTTCGCAAAATTTGTATTTGCTTTGTTTTTTTTCTGCTCATTTTATTATTAAATCGCCAGTAAAAGTTTTGAAAGCCTAACGAGTGTAGCTAGCGCGCGAGCGAGTTAAGTCCTTGTTAGCTTGTAAAGTTTGTGATAGCACAACTTTTTTAAAACGCCACTCCCTATTTTTTTATTAACATTTTTTTTGTTTCTTTGTTGCGTATTATGTTTCTATGGCTTCTTGTTCTTAATGGCCAATGTAGTTTATTAAAATTTATACGTTTTCTGGTTGTTCCATAAAATCGCCTTCAAGTTCATGTTTTGTAATTAACTCTCAAATATTTGGCGCATAAGCTCGTTAGCGAGTAAAGTAACAAGCAAAAGTTGTGCAATGAAAAGTATAATAAAAGTGATTACGCTTAAGAGGACGTAATGTGATTAATAGAAAAAACAATAATATTTGCTGTGGAAGATTTTAAAATTTTCTTTTGGCGGTCTGAAGTTTAATTAAGTGAGACTTTTTTTTATAAAACAGTATTAGAATTAAATGAAGCGTTTTTTCTGAAGCATATAACTTAAAACTGGTTACCTGATGACAGCTCCATGAGTGTGGGAATTTTTTAACTCTCCATTCTCAAACTTACCTTTATTCACCCATCAACAATGTGTAGGACGGTGTTTACAAATCTTCTCTTTATGAAAGGATCTTTTTAAGAAATGATGTTGGGCTAATAGGCTCATAGTCCAGGGTTGCACGTGGCAAATTTCACTTGTACTGGCATCAGTAATGGAAAAGTAGGCACCACTGTTCTTTTTTCAGTCCTTTTATAATTTGAAAGTATATTCGGCACATTTATAGCATTTTCGGTACATTTTCATCTTAGCCAAATAAATTTTCCTAGAATTTGTTTCCCCCTTGTTATACCAACCTAGTGCCTACGAATCCATCTGAGCTTTGATATCGCGAATCTGGTGCAGATTTGTTCTCTCGAATGCCCTCGTGCACATCTCTACTTACCCGTCAAGGTTTCTATGTCATATGAGCAGACGTGAATGATCAAAGATTTGTCAAGGCTAATTTCTGTTTGCTTAGAGGTCTCTGCTGTGTCTAACTAAAAACCAGTGGGCAAGAGTAATGCTTCGTTCGATCTCTGACTGACAGTGTACTGGCTCCTATGTAAACAATTTCCTTTATAGCTTCGCTAAACAAATCTCTATTTCTTCTTTTTTAGGGTTGAGTAAAGGGAAGGCTTCTGGAGCTCCCAGTGAGTAGTGGCAAGTTGGTGTAGCACGTAAACAGGGGTTGCGGCAATAGAATGATTCGCCTTGTCTAAAACTTTGATTGGCCTCGAAAAGCTCTTAATATATTAGAAAAGGTGAATCTCAAAATCTGCTATGGAAATTTCCAGTCTTATTTTCGTATTGCTAAACCGATTTGACGTAAAGTGAAATGTGTAACAAAAAGTACATATTATTTTTTTTTATTTTTTTGGGTACATTCGTAAACTTTTAGGTACAATTTTTCCTTCAAATTAAGTTTAACTTGAAGATTTGATTTTCCAGCTTTGACTGGAATTCTGATAATCGCTACGCAAAATTTTCGTCGTCAAAATTCTCTAAATGAAATCAGTAGGGCCTAAAAGTCTACGGCATGGAAAAGTAACAGATGCAGTATGCAACCAACCAAATCTGGAGATTTTTGGCGATCAAATTTGGCGATAACGAATGTTGTAATCCGGCTGCTGATGTATAATTCAGACTTATACAATATTATACAATACCGTAACCGGTCCGAGTGACAACAATAGATTTTCCACAACGCATTCCTTCTGAATGATTGATGTAGTATTTAGTATAAACTGGATCAATATTTTCAGCGAAATCTTGCCACTATAAGTCTATTAATATTCGTTAATTATAAAGCCTTACTTTACCTTGATGTAAGCTCTGCACTCCACTACAAAACCTCTGCGCCGACCCTTTCAAAGTTTGGGGTTCCACAAAAAGAGCTTTGTCCTTGTGCCTTTCTTTGGGCAAGCCTGCTTGTAGGCATCACAGAGACTTTTATATAATAATTAAGCCTTTATAGCCGCGATCAGACCCGTCCAAGGATCCTCCATTTTATCACCAAAATGCCACGCTCAGAGCAAAGGGTCAAACCAACTATGTATGTTCGGGGGAACCTTGCCGCTCTTCGCTGTGTTTAAATTTTTATGGAGTAGGAAGCAGAGCGAAGGATCACGTCTTTAATTGATGGCGCTGCATGGCTAAAAGGAATGTTTTATATTCGCTTCTGCGCATCTTCTCCTCAAGCTTCCTTCTTAAGCCAAGGCGAACTACCTTGTACAAAATGTAAAAGAATGGGAACCTGCTCTACATCCCTTTCTATGACGACAACGGCCAGTCATCAGTGCTTCGACTAGACAAAGTGTATGAATACAAGTTCTTTGTTACCAAGTTCGGTGCTGGCATTAAAAAATTAGTGCATTTTTTACATCTCTGGTATATTTTATATATGTAGCACAAAAAGTCGGGGACTTTCGCCAAGTACAAGTCGGCTAAACATTCTAGAAAGTACTTGTTGAATAATTGGCTGCGCGGATGGTAGAATAATGTTCGATGCTCTCCACCTCAACCTCCTCTCTGCAGCTGTGACAAAAATCGTTGGTGGGGCATCATAACCCTTTTCCGTGTGTGCCCGTGAGGCAGTGTCCGGTTATTACCCCAACTACTAATCTGAGAGAGAAGCGGTCAAGCCGAGTGGAGTGAGAGCTATGGATCGCCTTACATTAATCTTTGGCCAAAGATGCCTGATAGTATGACAGGTGGTTTCAACAACTCAGCTGGTATTTACTTCCGCGATTTGTTCTGTCTTTAGTGTGTGCTTGCAGGATGTTAGAGGTATGATCGGAATTGACTTCAGATATCTCCATCCCCATCCTTGCCAGCTCATCGGCTAGGCAGTTGTCAGGAATGTCCCTTCGTCAATGGGCCCATACAAGAGTTACGTAGCATTTTGATGCCAGCAAGTTGAGCTTCCTGCATTCTATGAGCGTTGTTCCGTTATATTTGAGAGATTTTATAGCAGCAGAACCGTCTCTATAATAACGTTTAGCTCTGCTTGAAAAACGCTACAATAGTCCAATAAACGAAAACGAGAGCGCGAGTAAATCAGAGTAGGTCCTGTTACCCTCTCTTTTGTTAAGCTTATAATCATCTCTATATATAGCCGAATACCCTGGGTTTAAGTCTTTGGCCCCTTTCCATTCATTCCGCTCTGGGATTCATATGGTGAATTTGTTGTCTAAACAGAATAGACAAGTGGTATAATCTCACTGTCGTAGATTATCCGTTAGAGTTTCAAGTACTTTTGCGCGTCCGAATTTGAGGTCTCTCCACGGATGGATCGTATTTAACCTGGCTGCACTGCAGCTGGCCCAAAATTTGGCGTAGAGATCCACAGGTGGAAGATTTAATATTATTTCCAGAGATTTGGTGGGTGTAGTAGGTAGTGCTCCTGCGGGGAACAAGGCAGCCGTCATCTGCACTCGCTCCACCTTAGCTCTGTAGAAAATAATCTTACCACAGCTGTCTACAACCAGTGTGGTTTATTGGCCATTTTTGTGCCTATAGCCATCCTACAGGCATACAGGGCGGTATTGGCCTTCCTGGAGCGGTATTCAATGTTTCGCTTATAGTCAAGTTTCTGGTCTAGAATAACTCCGAAGGTATTCAACCTCGATCGAGCGAGTAAGTGCAACCACGTTCAGGGTGGGAGGCTTGAATAGAGAACGTGGACGTTAAGTCCACATTCCTTGAGCCAGACATTTACAAGACTGAGTGCATTTTGCAATAACTCACTCAGGACCTGCACATGTTTTCCCATTGCTACGATTTCTATGTCACCAGCGTATGCTATCAATTGGCAACCTTGGAGTTAGAAGTAGGTCGTTAACGGTTGGATTCCAAAGTAGAGGGGAGAGAACGAGTTAACAACAGACTTGGGATAGACTTTATTGGTAGTACCCTCGATAGCGAGAAAAACTCAATCAATCCTTTTTCAACCGTCGATACGATTTCGAGAAGTGCGGTCTCCACGGATTTTCACTTGAAATACGCATGCTGATTCGAAGAGAGGTTGTCATATTTATATTCCGTCAAATAAAATACACAAATGAGCCTCTCTAGAGTTTTAGAAAAAAATTAAGTGAGGCTTATAGGCCGGAAATCTTTCAGTTTCACATGAGCGGGCCTGCCTCCTTTTGGTAAGAAGACAAACCTCGCCTTTGTCCACTCGTATGGTATGGTATGCTTTGTACGCTGTAAAAATCTGAGAAAGCAGAAGACACAGTATGTCCTTAGCTTCTTGTAGTTGGGCGGGAAAGATTTCGTCAGGTTCCGGAGATTTGCAGGGCTGAAAAGATATTATAGCCCATTCCACCCTCTCGTAGCTTACGACGTCCCTTATGGTATCACCTAAGCACGAGTGGGTGCGAGGTCCTGGAAAAGTGCCGGAGGTGTCATCTGAATTTTAAAAATATTGACACTGTTCAAAAATAAAACTGGATGCGACACGAAAAAATTCTTCTTCCACCTCATTGCTTAGCTCGTTTAGCAACAATTCTTACTTAACACCTTTTGTTGATAAACCGTCTTCTTAAACATTTCATTGTTGCAAGATTTATGTTGCGTTTAAGGAAAACTTTTCCAAAACAATTCTGTGCGATTATATTTTCGCATTTCAATTTATTAGATTTATTTTTTTGTTTGCAGATTATTTACGCCTCAGGAAATGTCATCAAAGCAAAGCGTCAAATAAAATGGTAAATAAATAAGTCTCACTGTTCATAATTGCGCAAGGCAACGAAGCATTTTGTTAGATCATAGAAACCTCTGTCCATTCGCACATTACCACATTTACGCAGTCACCCACCAATCAACGAAGGCAACAACAAAACGGACAGCTCTACCCGCATCTGTCACTCCAAGTGATTTTCTGCATAAATTGTCTTTATTTGCCATAAATCTCGTAAAATTCTTACTTGAATGCGGTGAAGTAAATTTCATTGATTTAAATTATGGTAATTCATGAAAGTAAGGACTATTTTTGAAGATTTTTTGTTAACTTTGGTGAAGAAGGTTGCCGACAATTGAAGCTTAGTGCAAAAAAAAAATGGAAAGGAAAAGACTTGCAATACACTTCAAAGTAAGATTGGATTAAAGAAATAAAAATTTTGTAAATTGTTTAACGGACCTTACAATTTGCAAAGCAGTTTGCACTCATTAAAAGCTGTACATCTCAGTGAGTAGAAAGATGAGCAAAAAAAATTTATTTTTATGAAAAATAACGAAAAAGTGTCTTTGAATTTCAAATTTTGCAACGGTTGACAATATTTGTTTAAATCAATGTTCGCAATGTTCCTTTAATATCTTCGATCTGATCAACTCCTTGCGATTTTCTTCAAAAAGCCTTTTCTTCGCCACTTCTTAGTGATTTGCCACAAAAAAAAAAAAAACACACCCCTGAAGAGTATGCTCTCGAGAAATTGACATTTATCTACATAAAAGTCAAAATGATTACAAAACGAAATGTGTTTATCGTTTTGACGCGCGCTTCAATGCACTTCTTGATATGCCCTGCCACATGCCACATGCCACACGCGGCAAGCCACATGGCCTTTGCTGCGCTGCATGTTTGAACGCCCACTTTGATGGCATTGACGCAGCAACTACAATACAATGAAGGCGCATAGCAGCTGCTGCTCAAGTGCTTGGAAAAAGAGAGAGGCTCTACACACACAAGAGGTAAAGGAGGTGAAGGGGTGTGGCCGGTTGACTGAAAGAAAATATTTGCAAATGTCTTTTTGGGGTGGTGGGCGAATTGGAGTGGGTAAACCACAGCGTAGCGCAGGTGCGCTTATTCATGCTCGACTGCATTTCTACCAAAATCCATGCAACAAAATATGCTCCGCAATATATTCGAAATGCGAATACGATTGCGAAGCGCAGAGGCGTACACGACCGCAGCAGCAGCAGCAACCAAAAAAAAAAAATATAGAACGTTTTTGCTTTGAAGTTGAAGTTGCACGTCTTTTCGATGAATACGAATGACGACTGGTGACTGACAAAAATTCATTTTGTTGCGCCCCATAAGATGAAGAAAGTGAAGATGATGTTGAGCGTGCAAATAGCAAGGACATGTCACGTGAACTTTCGCTCACACTCATAAATTTATGTCCATATATGTAAATATTTTGTTTTATTTGCCCATATTCTTCTGCTTCTTCTTATTCTTCTTATTGCTAGATTTCTATCTACTTGGCATGCACTTCACTCAACATGTCATGCTGCTTGCTAGGATTTCAATTACTTACAACTTGCTTTATGAATTACGCAAGCTTTTGCCCTCAACCACAAGGCCATATGTATGTCTCTTAGACTTTCTGTGCTCCCACTTGCTAGCTTTGTCCCTGTTTCCATAACCGCACACTTTCTTGAAAATTGAAAATGCCCTTTTTTGATTGGTTGGCTACGTTTGCAAAATTCATTGGCGACTAATGTCATCCAACTTCAGGAACATTTTCATACAAAATTGTTATAAAAGAAATAATAAACTTCTCTTGACTTGGTCCTCTTAAAGACAAATCAGTTTTTACCGGCAGAAAACTACACAGGTTTAGAAAAATCAATTAAGACAAACTTATATATCCCTCACTAGGTTATTCGACACGCTGAATGCAAATCCGAGGCCCGTTAGCCTCCATCACGTCAGGTTCGTGGTCAGTTGAAGGTCAAGTAGGGAAAAATTCATTGGATAAACATGAAAATTCAATACAATTCTTCTGAATTTGACCTTGGGATGACCTTGGCATGACTTTTAGATGATCTTGAGGAATAAATCGTATGATAAATAGCACCATTAGTTAGTTATTTGGTAGTTCAGTGGCAGGCGCTGGCAGCCCTGAGAGACTTGCATACGCCGGATAGCAACGAAGGGGAGTTAATTTTATCGGCTCTGAATTTTGTCGCTGTGTGTCGGATCGTAATGTTAAAGAATAATTTATTTCCCTTGACGAACCGCAGTAGTCGTTTTGGTGCTTTGTCGCCGCCAACTACTGAAAAGCCACGCTTTCTGTGTTAAATGCGAACCGGCTCTATATATGATCGTATCTTGAATACACGAATACGATACCCGAGGACTTCAGGCGCAGGGAATTGTTTAGGGGCTTGCCAGAAAAAAAAACCCTCTGCACTTTGAAAGTGTTCCAAATAACCCTAAATGTTTAAGAGAAAAAATATCCCACAAAAGAGAACAAGCGATTTATTTTTAGTAGATGTGTGCTCTCGCTCAATCGGAGAGGAGGTCTTTGCCGTACTTAAATTAGACGACTATATAATTGGCGAAAAAGGGCTCAGACAACAAATCAGAAACCGTAAAGACAGCCAAGCAGCTATAAATTCCATAAAAATTGTTCGTTTCTCTTCAGGAATATTTAAGGATTATAAGTTCTCAAAGAACTCTGATCCAAATGGAATAATGGATTTCTTAAAACCACGTGCGTGGTCTATGGGAATGACGCATGGCCACTACAGTTATTTATGAAGACCCGCTGTGTATAACTTTTCTCTTTCTTGGCGATGGAATGGATCATTTTTTTTTTTTTGTTGCTCTCTGACCTTTGTCAGGCTAAAAAAATCATCAAATAGTCGGGTAAATTCGTAGAAAAGTAATAATTCTCGCTTTCTGTATACTTTTTATACATTTTCTTCACTTTAATTACTACAGAATAATATGGCAAATATGCTTGGAAAATCGTTCTTGGGTTTCCCTGTCTACCACAATTGCACTCCATTACACATTGTTCTATGTGAACTCCTCGCCCTTTGCTTGACCAACTGTACCCTTGCGTCGTGTGATTAATGTAACTGGCTCTATTTCTCCAACCGATTGGACGGTGTTTTTTTCAATATTTTTATAGGTATTTTTTTTTAATATTGATTTTTCATATACCGAGTAACCCGGGTTTTTACAATCGAATAAAATAGACCAGTTTAATTACATGTATGTCAGAATATAGAAATTCTAGATATTTATATTATTGAAAATGGATCTAGAAAATTTTTGTTAATTTTATATATCTCAATGCTGGAAATTTTTCCAGAAAATTAAATAAAAAATAAAATTAAAATCAAACATTTCACTTTTGTTTTTGTCATAGCAGCTTACTAAACTCTGCCAAATCCGTGAATTGGACTTGTTGTCTTCATTCCCATCTAACGGCAGAGTCAGAAAAAAGCCAGATCCGACGGGTTTGGGTCATTGGGAGAGGAATGTTAGATGAGCTGGCCATAAGAAAAGGTGATTAGTGTCGGCGGCGCCCTTTATTTAAATTAAACCGAACATGCCGTTATATATTTTTCACTCATTTTGTTTTTTTTTTTCACTTGTACCTTGTTAAATTAAAGCTATTCCAATAGTGTTATTGAACTTTGTACCACGATTTGTTTGTTAGGAAAAAAAACAATATTTCGGTGATCACCATATCTCCTGGTTAGACTTCGTTTTTCTAGACTTCAGCAGGGATCGAACTGTCATTCCATAGAAACAATTCATTGAAAGGTGGCCAACACTGTAATTGCGCTCATTTAAGAGCCTCCAGTGATTCATAATTCAGATAGCCAGCTATTTTCAAAAGGTCTACAATCGTCTTTATAACTTATATATATGTATGTATGTATTCATATACCCACGCTCTATATGGCCATAGCATAAATTGAGCCTCTTACCATTATTTCCTTGAAATTGGTGCCCATCGGCTTAAAGTTAAAATAACACTAAATATTACAAGAAATGGTGAACGAAGCTTTCTCATCCCAGTTCTTGGCTGTTTTCTTCCTTCCAGTACCACAACTACTTTACGAAAAATGTGGCATGTTAGGCGTGACAAGCAACAAACGTTCGCCATTAAAGCCATTAAATGTCAACAGCAACTACAGCAAAAATAGCTGAGAAGTACACCGTCGCGCCACAGGCATTGCCAAGAAGTGCAAAAGGACGGGCGTACAACCAGTAAACGTAACAAAGTACATAATGAAATAATTTCCATTGTTAAAATGATAACAATTTATCAAGTAGACACTTTTAGCGGCACTTTCACGATGCTTACACGAGTACTATCGGGTGAATGCGGCAGCTGTAATAAAAACAACAACAACAACACGCATACTGCAGAGGCTGTTCACTACTTTCAATCTTTTTTGCTCCAAAGCCAAAAATGCGCTAGGATGCTATCTCACCGCCGCTGGCTGACTACTTACTACGACTACTACTACTACTTGCTAAGGTTGTGACTTTACGACGTTCGCATTATAATTGTAATATTATAACAACTGGCAAAAACCAATTTGTTATCAGTGCGACAAAAATACAATAATAACAACAAACAGCAACTGCTTCCCTTTGGCTCCAACTGCCTACACACTCGTATTAGATGGCATTCGCGCGCCTAGACGCTGTTATTTTCACGCTGTTGACATTCGTTATGCTTGTTGCTGCTGTTATTGCTGTTGTTGTGGTTGTTTTGACTGTTTTAATAATGGTTTTATAATATTAGTTGTTGTATGCCGTCGCATCACTCTAACAACACTGGTGGTACTACAGTGCGTATGCGGAATTTCACGCCTGTTGGGTTTTTGTTAGGAAAACAATGATAGTTTGTTATTGGCCTGTCGCCTTTAGTGTTGTTGTAGCAGTTGGTGGCGGTGATTATTTTTTGTTCGTTTGCGTATTTGTCTGCTTTAGCATTTATTTGACAATCTTAGCTTTGTTATTATACATAGTTTGTTTATTTCAGCTTGCTTGTATTCATTATTGTTTCTTGTTAATGGTTGTTTGCTTAAAATATGTTTTATGCATTTGTGCAATGCACTCTGTCAGAATATAACTTTGCATACATATGTAACATCATTTAAAATACAATTTTATTCTAAACAGTAATATTAATAGGAATATAATTAATTTTAAGGCTGCAATAAAGGCGAATTTCAGATGAGAAACCTTTTATGGAATTATATATGTAGTAATTGATAAGTAGCCAACCGTCCCATTTTCGTCGGCACTGTCCCGGGTTTACGAGCTATGTCCCGGTCCCGGTACTATGCCTGCTAGGACGCAAAATTTTCCGGCTTTTTGAAAAGAAACAAATTAGACATGTTGTTGTAAAAACTTTAGAACTCTTTAAATATTTACGTTTTACATATTATATTTCTTAATCGACACTATACGCCGTATAGTAACAGCAAAATTTGTTTTCCGGCTAAAATAAGTGCAGTACAAAGTATGCTCGATATTTCTTTTTTTGTTTGGAAGAAATTACCTGCAAAGAAATTCCCAAAGGTCAACACGATTTTTTACTAACTTCAAATTGACACTTTATTATACTAAAATGCCAACTTGTATGCACATTTATGGAATTTTCCTGAGTTTGGCTCGAAGTTAACAGTTTTATTTTGTTGTAGAAAATTTTAAGTAAAACATTTTTTACTAAATTGTGAAAAACTCCCTGTGGCAATAATTTAGTGCGGCACTGTACTTATATATGTATATAGAAATTTATAATTTGGGATGATTTTTATTTAAATTTTAGTAAATGTTTAAAACATTAGACATAGAAATATTAACATTGAAGCTTCGTTTTATATATGAAATGATACTTTATCTTTTTTTGGTATTTATCGCCTTACACACGAAAAAATCTATACATTCACAAAACTGGGATTTTACGTCAGGATTTTTTTTAAAGAACTTTGAAATTTGTAGAATATGATTGAATAAAATAATTATTCATACGATGAGGTGCATTGTAGAATAACAATATGGGTATCAATCAAAAGGAAAAATTCTGTAGAATAGAAAAAATAATAATTTTTGGATGCATAAGTACGAATAAGTATTGAAAATGTCCTTTTAATAGTTTATCCTTGAATATCTTTGAAAATTTCCAATATTTATTTTGGAAAAAATATAGATTAAAAAAAATACACTTATCTATAAGATATTGATAGTTACAATATACATAAATGAAAATAAAATAAATAAATAAATAAAATAAAATAAAATAAATATACCGACGGTTTAAATACATTAATTTCTTTGTATACAAGGGCGTAGCCTGACTTTCATCTAGGGAGCAAGAGTTTATATAGAGGGAAAAAGCGTTTTTAATTATTTTTTTTTTTTGTGTATATAAAACGCAACTTTTGGGTTTAAGCAAGTATAAGTTCTCTGGTAGCCTAAACAATGATACCAATTTTTTAAAAGTGGGTTATTACTTTTTTTTGTTTAAAATATTTTTCATTATAAAAAAAGGTATTTTTTGCTTTCAAGTGTTCTTTCTCAAATATGAACACCAGAAGCAAGGTGGTTTAATCGCCTTTACAACGATACCTAATTCTCAAAAATCGGTTAGTTATTTCTTTGTTAATTTATTTTTTATAAAAAAAGGTATTTTTTCCTTTTAAATGTTTTTTCTCAAATTTTCCATACAAAGTATATAAATACGCTTATCATAAGAAAGAGGATTCGATTGCGTTAACAACGATGTGAATTTTTTAAAAATCGGTTAGTAATTTGTTTGTTTAAAATATTTTTTTTTAAAAAAAAAGTATTTTTCCTAAGTATACGAATGTGCATATCAGAAAAGAAGAAGGGTCTAAGCACGTTCACAATGATACTTTTTAAAAATCAGTTCAAAATTGTTTGAAATATAAGGTTTTTAATTTTTCGAAGACCCGACATTTGCCCCCTTAGAGTACCTGTAATATAAGTTTGTAAAAAAAAAGGTATAATCCATTTAAATAAGAGCAAAAGGCGATCTAAGACTGTATTTTTAGTTATTTACATATAATTATAAAAAATAATCTTTTACCAAAGATTCTATTTCGAGCTTCGAAGGCCCATATCTCGATTTCGGAGGCTAACTTCGAAAAACGGCGAAATTACATTTTTACCTATGACTCAATCTCTTAAAAAAAATTGGTTGGTCCAATACCCTGCGAAGTGCTGTACCGTGTAATGATTCCAGTATCTTCCTTTTTTGTATATTGTAACTATCAATATCTTATAAAGAAAGTGTAATTTTTTTTTTATCTAAAACTAAAAAAGTTGGAAGGACGAAATTCGAGGATGTGGTAGTTTACATATTAGTCCTTAACTCATATTACATAAATTTTTTGCGAAAAAAATATTGGAAATTTCCGAGGATATTCAAGGATAAAGCTTAAAACAATATTCGTCCTGGTGCAACAAAAAAAATTTTTTTTTTAATTCTACAGAATTTTTTCTTCTAACTGATACCCATATTGCTACTCTACAATGCAATAAATATTTTAAATATTTTTTTTATTCAATCATATCCTGAAAATTTCAATGTCCTTTAAAAAAAATCCTGACGTGAGAGAGAAAAATTAAAAACGCAGTTATACTATATTTGGCTCCTAGTTTTGCGAATATATTGATTTTTTCGTGTGTTTTTTAAATTTTTTGGTTTTTGTCGCACGGTGTAATAATTATATATTTAACAATTTCATTTAGCATGAGTAATTTACATTTTGGTAGAAGTTATAGCGGCTATTTCGGAGATCACCAAGCCTCCTCATCAGACTTCTTTAACCGCCGTGGCTGGGATATGAACCAGAGACTTCGGGTTACAAAGCCAATGGTCTACCCACTGAGCTAAGTTCGCCACGTAAAATATTGTTGCTTTTTCCACTTTTTCATATGTAAACCCAACAACAATCAAGAGCAGCTAGTCTGCTGCTATTTAGACTTGACCATGTGGTTGATGTTGTTTCGTTTTTTATTAATACATATTATATTTTTAGAATGTTTAACTTTAAGTGTGCTCGTCCTTAAGTTATTGTTTATTGATGGCCTAATTTTACATTATGTTGCTTATCTAAATAGAAAATTTCCAAAAATTCTCTTCTTCTTATTTGGCGCTGTAACCGCCTAAGCGATTTTGGCCGAGTCCAAAACAGCACGCCAGTCATTTCTCTTCTGTGCTAACTGACGCCAATTGAAAATGCCAAGTGAAGCCAAGTCCTTCTCCACCTGGTCTTTCCAACGCAGAGGAGGCCTTCCTCTTCCTCTGTTCCCAGCATCGCGGCCCGCGTTGAATATTTTCAGAGCAGGAGCGTTTCTGTCCATCCGAACGACATGGTCAAGCCAGCGGAGCCGCTGAATTTTAATTCGCTGCACTATGTCTATATCGTTGTAAAGCTCATACAGCTCATCGTTAAATCGTCTGCGATATTCGCCATCACCAACGCGTAAAGGTCCGTAAATCTTTCGCAGTATCTTTCTCTCGAAAACTCCAAGAGCCGCCTCATCAGATGCTTTCATTGTCCATGCTTCCGCGCCATACACCAGCACAGGCATGATGAGTGACTTATAGAGTGTGATCTTTGTACGACGAGAGAGGACTTTACTTCTCAATTGCCTACTCAGCCCAAAGTAGCACTTGTTGGCAAGAGTGATTCTCCGTTGGATTTCAAGGCTGACATTATTATTGGTGTTAATGCTGGTTCCCAAATAAACGAAGTCGTCCACTTTTTCAAACTTGTAACTGTCAACAGTGACGTGGGTGCCAAGACGCGTATGCTCTGACTGTTTGTGTGCTGACAGGAGATACTTCGTTTTGTCCTCGTTCACCACCAGACCCATTCGCTTTGCTTCTCTATCCAATCCCGAGAAGGCAGAATTTCCAAAAATACAGCACTAAAATTTACGTCTTTCGTTTCATACCCTCTTTCCTAAAAATTGGTTTATTTTTTTACATTTTCGGGCTAGTTTCGGGCGCAGAGTGGACCACATACATTGTCTACCCCCAGGATCAATTCTTAAATTTCTAGAATATCTAGGCTGGGTGAGGTACTTTGATGAGATGAGGGCACAATAGACATACTGGTCTCAGTGCTGTATTCAACTATCTATCTATCTGAGTAAGAAATGCTCTCACAAAAGTTAATAAACTGCCCAAAACCACGGGAACGAAAAAGCCCCATTTTTGTGTCCGAAACTAAGAGCTCAACCAGCCACCGACGTAAAACCGTAGACCCTGCTAGCTGACACAACCAACCTTATGGGATTCTCGAAACGAAAACTCACCACCGCGTAAAGGTGACCTTGTCGTTGCTTCTCTCTCTCTCTCTCTCTCTATCAACAGCATTTCATATGTTGATACCGACCATAGTGAAATTGTACCAGGTGTGGTGGTAATAAACAGCTTTCTCGCTTTATTTTCTTAGTTATCCTGACATTCGATTGTCTTATAGAAATTTTTTCAAGCAAATATTCAACTAATATAGAGTCAAATCTTTCTTCTCGCTCTTATTACTACACCTGGTATAATGCCACTACGGATACGGACGACAGGTACGGATGGGCTCTAAACATAAATTGCACTAAATTTTAAATTTAAGATTTGAGCGGTTAAGTCAATTTCTTTGCTGAAACTTTTAATTGAAAAAGGTGTAGTAACTATTTCGTTAAATTTAGTTGTAAATTTTTGCCGATGATGCTTTTTTCCCTACAAATTATTTTCCACGTCTTCTGCCTACAGGCATAGCATATACGCCTGAATGTATGCAATCCCAACAATGTGCGAGCCAACTAATGACGCCTTAAATTGATTCTAATCATCATTAACAATTATATATACACGTGAGCTAGTCATAAATTCTCCTCTCTGTCCTGGCGTGTGAGTGTGTGTGTGTGTGTCATCCAAATGCCAGTTAAGCATGAACGTGCGCCTTGGCGTATGCAAATAATTAAGCGCGTACATTAAATGCAAGCTTGGCTGAGTTAATATACGCCATATACTTATGTATGTACACAAATGCATACATATCTACACATCTAGGTATATTATCTCCATACGTCTACTGCTACTACATACTGAATGGTCGGCCACTGGTGTTGTTGTCAGCGTTGAAATATTTCCCCAAAGTGCCATCACGTAGCTGTACTCTGTGCAGGCGACTAATGTCAGCGGTCAGCCGCCCAGGCGTGGGGTGTTATGACTTCTGTAAGTTTTGCTGTGCGAAATCGTACAGCATTTATGTGTGTACGTAGGAGTACATGCAAATGTATGCAATTACAAATGTACATACATATTTATGTATGTAAGTTTTTGTGTATGCTTCTGGCTTTACAATCGCATGCAATCAGCGCATTGCAGTCCCTGACACGTGTGCATATCTGCGTCCACCTTCATACTTCGCTGCTTTTCAACCCTGCAGCATTCCAATTTTTTTTTGCTGCTTGAGTCCTGTGAGGTTTGTTCGGCCGATAATGCATGCGCTCAGGTCAATGGTGGCTAATAAATTTGAATATTAATTGTCAGTTGGCTGCAGCGTTGTAGTAGCCTGCAACTTGGGAGTAGCTGGTGATTATAGCAGTTTTTTCACGCAAGCAAACTGAGAAGCGAGTGCTGAATTTAAAACTTAATCAAATACATAGAAAGTGCTGATTTTGTTAAAGAGCTGGCTGTAACTTGGGGATGTGGAGTACTTTTCTGCATTTTGCCAGAAATTTATTGAGTTGCAGCAAAATACAGCCTTCTATCTCTTCGTTCAACTTCCATCGCAACTTTCTCAACTCAATTACTTCGCCACGCAACTTCTTTTTCTCTCACATTGCAGCAGTAATTCGCCAGCGTCAGCGATTTATCACCTCGTCGTTTTTTCGGTTCGAATAGGTGCTGGCCGTACGCCAAACAGCCAAGCGCTCCTTTCCACCATTACTTCATTACCCAACCAAGCTTATTCCTCGTTTACTCCTATCAACGAATGCGAATGTGTTTAATAACCCGCTCCGTTGTCAACCTCACTCATGGCAACAATGCGGCACATGATAATAGCCAAATTATTTGCCAATTAATGCCTTCGAGTAAGTTCGGCGCCTGCTGCTATGCGTTGTTCATGCGGAAGCGTTTGTGGCCGTTGAGTTGGTATCGCTGGATACGAATCGTCGTTGGTCGCTGGTATACGCATTTATCGCCATGCATTTAGGCTGCCTACTATGGCTTCATCTGCAGTAGTGTGGTATCGATGTTTTACGGTGACGCTAGTTTATAGGATTGCATGCTTACTCCTTTAGCATGCGTGTGTGCATATGTGTGGTTAAGGATTGGTGTTGACTTGCGATTGCGGATATTTGATCTGTGGTACTCGAGGCCGTTAAGTAATGACACTGCAGTAAATGTCCACTTTATTACTTTATAATTTTCTTTTAATTTGTAAAAGGCTTGGGTATTGGTTGATAAACGCTCAATTACTTACCAAATATTTTTCTGTTCCCACATGTTTGAGCTGTTCATCGAACTGCTATGAAATCTTTTAAGTGAAACCACTCGACTTGGGTCAAATTTAAGACATCAACTATTGGCTGAACTTAAAATATTACAGACAGTCCAAATACTCCAAAGCGAAAATACGAGGGGCCCAAAAAACAAACTCAATCTCAGTAGGCTGGACATTACAGGAGTAGTGAGATTTCTAACTGTCTGCTTGATTTACATATTTTCCTGCTAGGTGGCGCTGGGTATGCTTATTTCTTGGTTATATTTAAATATATACCAGGCCACATTGTCATTTCGTGAAACTGTGTGACGGTTGTGTTGGCTATAAAGGAAACCCTTGGTTCGATTTTACCGGTAAAAGACAGTAGTTGGGTACCATTGACTACATATGGATAACTCATGGAATGATGAGTCTCATGTGAGCTCAGTGAGCTTTGGCTAGATACAAAATTTGAATGAGATCGATGAAGTAGTTTTTGAGATACACATATATGATATAAGTGGGCGGTGCCACCCCCTAAAAAAAAATTCTAAAATTTCTCGAAAAACCACTTCTTTGCTAAAGAGCGATTGTATGTATGTATATATCAATTTTGAATAAATATTGATGAGTTCCTTAGCCACACTGCTCAAAAAATCTGAAAGTGCGGTACATAAACAATACAAATTCAAGGCCGTATTTAAGAAAAGTCGCCTAACTTCGGAAATTTTTATGCGATTGCAATAAATGAGCATCAGTTTATTTAATTTTAGATAGTACTACATAATTGTAGTTGTGGAAATTATCGTTGGTTTTTTTTTTGTTTTACCCGATAACAACTCCCAACAAGCCAAGTCGGACAATAAATTCTTATACACCATTTTAGAGGCCTATAGATCATATTCGATGTTTCAAATTGAATCAAAACCCGTCATTCAAGAACACATAAATTTACGAAATCCTATTTTCAGATCTAAATCGACAGGTCGCGTCCTCTAAATGACCTTTAAAAATCTATAAAAATAGGTAATAATATTTCTCATAAAAACGACAAAAATTAGAGGGTAGAGTTGTGAAATTTCCAAAAAAAAAACTTTTTCGATGGGCACCCTAATGTATATATTTTTAATTTAATCCTTTTTTAAATTTATTGCTAAAAGGCGGACAGTATGACGCTAAGAGCTCCTCTTTGGCAGATCTCTCAATAAGTCTTTCAAAAGACAGTAAATACCCAGCAAAAAATCGGTAATCGCTTTTAGTGGTAACGTGTTCTAGAAGGCATAGCGTTATAATGCCTTCGAATTTTTTCGCTTCTTTTAGGCATTGCCAGTAATGCAAAGTAGAATGTCCTACAATATTTTATTTATCTCACTTCTTCGTTTCATTTCGGGGAATGCAAAGTAGAATGTCCTACAATATTTTATTTGTTTCGCTTCTTTGCGTCATTTCAGGTAATGCAAAGTAGAATGTCCTACAATATTTTATTCGTTTCGCTTCTTTGCGTCATTTCGGGGAATGCAAAGTAGAATGTCCTACAATATTTTATTTGTTTCGCTTCTTTGCTTCATTTCGGGGAATGCAAAGTAGAATGCTGCATCGTAGTCAGCTGAAAAATGGAATGAATATCCAAAAATTCTTTTTCTACCGTTACTTTCTGTGGAAATTTGTCTCGCATAAAAATCATGTTTTGCTTTGTTCAATTTGCAACGAAGTTGAAGTCAGTCAATGAAGTGACGTACAAGAGTGAGGAAGTACAATTTTAAGCATAATTAAATATGCATGTATGTACATACCGATTTTAATGAAAATCTAAATACCTAAATACATACATATGTACGCTGATTTATAAAAATTTTAATTAATTTTAACCTTTTAAGACATTTTCTGATTTCAATTTAATATAAATAAGTATGTACTTATCTAGGCATTCTACATTAGTTTCTCTGTAAGGCATTCTTTGTTCACTTCTCTGGATTCTGTTTATCCATGCGTTCTCCCTTCGTTTGAAGGTAATGCTGCGGGTAAGGGCTTACCTCCAATGACATGCCCATGTTAAAATAAGGCCTTCTTGAAGCGAAACGGTAAGCGATTCCCATCGCCTAGCTCGTTTCCACTTTAGTTTCTGTGGTAATCGTGTTTTTTGCTGGGTAGCTTTCAAGATAGTTGCCAGAATTGACAATTGGCCCACGAATGATTTGTTTCTCGAAAGACTGCCGTGAGTTGAAAGACAGTCGCTAGAACTGACCTGAAAATTCCTCTTAAAGTCTACATTGACTTGTTATATGAGAAAAATCTTCTCAGTAATTACAGTTCAGTCTACCTTCATGAAGTTTAACAAAATTTTACCTCATCACTTTTCCTCTGTTCAAATACTGCTTAGAAAATTTTGCGCTGCAAATTAAGAAATGGCCATTTATGTGCACAAAAATCAACTCACCTGACCTCTCAGTCGCCAACCAGCCAAATCGCTACCTTCAACCACTCAAACCACTCAACGCAACATCTGTGAGTACATTATTGGCTTACAATGCAATCACTTTTTGAAAATTACTAAGTGTCTCATGCAAAGATTTTTCGATTTGGCTCAACGCCAAAAAGATGGCTACACAAATTTACAAGCAAGTAAACCCAAAAAATATGTTACAATAGGCCACTCTTTAGGTATGTTGAAAATCAAACAAAAAGGTCGGAAGGAAGTCAGTCTGCTGCATGAAAATAAAAGAAGAGCAAGAAAGGCTTTTTTCCCCCACCAATGAAGACATCAAGGTTCATAAATGCAGTTGTTGTTATTGCTATACGAGTTAAGCATGTGCTGCGCATAACAAGTAGTTAGTAGTATTTGTAAGCTGCCTACTTTACTTACAGGCATAACTTCATATGAGCACAGCTCGACTAACAGCATTGTGTCATACATATGTGCCAGAGTGAGTAAGCAAGTGTGTGTGTATGTGTGTTATGCTGCTAAAATAAAATTTAAAAAAAATAAAAACGATCATTCAATCTTTCAGCAGTAAATGTGTCCATTCATGTATGAAATTAACAACGCTGGAAAATACTGAGAAGAAGGCACACCGAAAAAAAGACGATATTGGAAAAACTTGAATCAACATTCATGCACACACATACGTACATACATACATAAGTATTTGTATGCATGCGCCAGAGTGCTTTTCTATATTTCTATGTTGCTGCAGTTTGAGTGGTTTTTCGAGCGCTCCCTCCCCGCCTAGTCAAGCCACGCTGGTATGTGCTCATTGTTCAGATGTGGCATTTTCGTTTATTTTTTTTTAATTTCTTTGGCCTTTTTTTTTTGAAGAAATTCATATATGACGGCAGAGCGCAGGCTAACGCATAAAAAAAAAATTTGCAGGATATTTAAATAAAATTATGTGCACTCGAAGAAAGTGTATTCAAAATTTATATTTCACATCTGTATTAACATCGACATGGAAACGTAAGGCTGCATGCATGCATTAAATAATACATATGAAAACATACATAAGTAACTGCTCTGGGAAATATTTAGTTTCAGGGCCGGTTTTAAAAATTTTCGGTGACAGTGGTATACATGTAATCCAATAGCCACCAAAACAAATCGTTAATGTCCCAACATGAGACCTTGGGGTTGTGGCAGATGAACTTAAGGTACATTTATAGTACGTTATATTTTGTATTTCTATAGATCCGATTTTGAGGCCCAACATCTAACGGCATTTGCCCGGGGGCCTGGTAGGACCCAACACCATTGAAGATTTTTCACCAAAATATTTTCAAAGTTTAAATCAGACATTTGAGTGTATCCTCCTGACGTCGATTTGGCTCAAAGTTTTAACGGCAATCAACCATCGAAATTTCGTTCTGTGAGTTTTCTACGCACTCATGGGCTGTTTGATTAGTATCGTTCTGACAAGGCGTTCTGAGGCCGTAAACCCAACTAAATTTAGTTTTTATGGAAGTATCAGGAGCTGACGGAAAGAGACCTCAGAGTAAAGGCAGCTGCATTCTGTAAGATTTACCGCGTCGACGTTTCTATGGATTTAATAGATGAAATTATCCATCTCAAAGCAACGCATGTAGCAAATTTGGGATATAATTCGCTAACACCATTACGATTGCTGAATAAATTTCAAGAAATGAAGAATAGCATACCGAATATTTTGCACTATTCCAGTTAGTGTGGCTGAAGAGGGGCGTTTGTTCAGTCTGTTGTGTCGAGTAAAGTTTTTTTAGGTTCTACCATAGCCCTAAATCGTTCACTCAAACGCTTTAAAAAAAAATCAAGCTTTCTTTTGTTTAAGAATAAAATCTAGCCCATCTTCTGCAACATGCTATCAATTCTTTAACGCTGCAATCTCGTATTGGTGTGGAAAATTAAGGCTAAAAATTTTCAAATACTTGATTTATTTTTTTTTGTTTTTGAAATTCCATTGATTGAAATATATGCAAGAAGAATGTTTTTTTTCTGCCCAGAGAAGGGAGTGTCTAAAAATACAACTCGTGAGATTGGCTCAAATACTGAACGTGTCTCTTCCTAAGATTATTATACTTTCCTTAATTTGTAACTAACTTACTCTAATTTACTGCTTAAGCTAATTCTAAACTCATTGAGCCGAATAAACTCCTCCTGATCTGTTTACGCCTCGATATTTCCATACCACAACGTCTAAAAAATAAATTGTAGCTTCTATAAACCCATAGCGCTTAGTTCTAAGAGTAAATGTTCCTTTCCCGGATTCACCCGCAGATACTTACTAGGGTGCGGTATACCGGGGTTGGACGCCATAAGCAACATTGCAGTATATTTAGTTTTAAAAGCCCCAAAAAAATATAAAAATAAAACTTTTATTATTAAAATCCCGCTAGGTGTTGTGCTCCACTCAACTCACCAAGATTTCAAAAGTTCGTAATTATAAATTTCATCTAAGTAAATTGGGAATTTTTTTATTTTTCGCTAGCTCATAACAAATCCCTTAACAATTTTTAGTCAAAATTAAAAACTCAATCCCACTGTGACTTCAAATTCGTATTACCCAAATATATATATCTCTGTAAAGATAAATAAGTAAAAGTAAGAAAATCTGCTTCATTCATAGCCAAAATAATCGAAATATTGTAAAATCAAATTCAAAATATTGCCCAGAACATAACAAAACTTGTTAACTTGCAATAACCGTTGCTCCATGATGAGAAATCCTGACCTAGGCGGCAAGCTGCATATGCATATATGTACATTAGACATATCTACATACTAAAAATCTGCTGCAAGTATATCGCCAGCGCGTTGCAGCACAACTAAAGCGAGTGTGCAATCAAAATTTTCTAATAAAAAGAAAAAAAATAGACTGCATATGCAATGTAAACAAAAATCGAAGTCGAAATATTAGAGCTGAGAGTGAAAATTAGGGTATTCGATTATTCGCCTTTTTTCCAAAACCGGTTTTCGACTTATTCGAAAAATTGCAATTAAAAAAAAACATATAAATAAATAAATAATAAGTTTTTTTTTTTGATCTAAAGTAATACAAATAAAAATCAGCGAAAAATTCACGTTTGCCCTTATCTTAATTATTTTTAGTACTCTATTGCATTTTCTCTGATGTCTTTCGGATTTGAGTGGTGCTTTTGCCGCCGTAGCCGAATGCTTAGATGTGCCAACTGCCACTCGGGAGGTCCATGGATCAATTTCCAATTTCTAGTCCCATCAACATCAAGAAAAGTTGTTACAATTAGCTGTCGCCCCTCGGCAGTCAATGCAACACCCAAGTGTACTTTTGCCATAAAAAGAAAACTTCTTCGGAGGTGGAGTAAAAGTGTAGATTTGTGTCGCAAGAAGCAGAACAGAACTTCAAGAAAACCTAGGCCAAACATGTGGTAAACGTTCATGAAAAAAGAAAACGATTTGTTCGATTAAAGAAAAACGGTTTATTCAATATTCGAAAAATCAATATTTCAAAAAAAAATACCTACAGATATCCAAAAAAAAAACCGGTTTAGATAAACCGAGGCAATCACCTTAGTGAAAATACAAACTGCTTGCTCAGACTTGCAATCGAATTTTTTTCTCCAACTAGTGGAAATTGAGTTGCATTTGCAGCGGCTGGCTGGCTGGCAGCAGCAGAGGCAGAAGTAGCACTCAAGCGTTCAAGTGTTTTTCAAATAAACGCACGCAACTGCCGAATGAGTGTAGCTGTGTATTTTTGGGTGCGTGTGTGTCACAAGTGCATAATATCGGGTCAATACAAATCACCACCACCACCACCACCATCGTCAATTCTGCCGCATTGACCACTAATTCCGTTTAAGTGGCAGCAAAAATGCTGAGTTCTTCAACCTAACTTCGACCACGAGAGCAAACCAAAAAAAGTCCAGAAAAATATTTAGCAATTTAGAGCAACGAAAAATTGTGGAAAATTGCACTAAACTCACATATGCCGCTTACGGCAACATTGCATTTGAGGCAGCCAGCTGGTTTAAGCCTCTGCAATAACAACAACGACAACAGTTCGCTCCATTAATACAATGCAAACGCTGAACTGGCGGAAAAATAAAATTTTCGCTTGTTCGCCTAGTTGCACAGATGCGACTAGCTGTTTTTTTTTTTTTTTTTGAGCTTAAGCAGGGCTTTGTGTGTGGTTCTGCTGCTCGGCAATCCGCATTGTAAATCCAATACAACTTGAAGTGATTGCAATTTGTGCCACTTTTGCTGCGCACCAATGGCCATTGCCTTCGCATGCCACTAAAAGTACATACATACATACATTTGTACATATGTGTTACCCTGTGTTCTGGAATGCATCAAGCCAAAGCATCAGTATCTTTTATTTGTAAGTTATACATAAATGATGAAAACGTCCAATATGCGCAACCACGGCTAAATGCCGAATTGGAACTTAGTTGCGCAAATATGTATCAGTTGTATTTTAAAAATAAAAGAGCCTGATGCTTTCGCTTGATGCATTTCTGAACACAGCCTTTATGTGAAAACTTTAAAAAAGCTGTTGCAGTTATTTTTAAAAGAACAAAAATTTTTTGGTTTAAATGCATTGCTGATATTTTTTAATTTCTTTATTCTCTTCTTTCAGGTAATTTCGTGTTACAATCAAGGTAAGGTGAGTACAGTATATTATTTCTGATATAATATTCATATACGTTCATAGTCATATATATATAAAAAAAAAAAAACATAATAATGGCTTTATGGTGAAATTAACATTTTCAACGTACTTATATGAGAAAATCTCACGTGTTGTTTTTCTAGTGGCACTTCCTTGAATAGAGTTCCATAAACAACTGCAATAAAAAATAAGTCAATTATTTGAACAATTTTAGCCTTAGAACTGTTAGGCGGAAAAGTACCGAAATTACTAATTTTTTCATTGTCACTCGAAAAAATCAAAATTTTGTATTTAATATCTTTGGGAAGTTTTCAACTGAAATGTTCATATTAGAGGCAATGAACGTTGGCATCAAATACGACATATCTGTGAAGTTTCAAGAGTGTGCCACTAAATTAAACAAAAAAAGACAGCATGCAGAATAAATAGCTCAGCTATTTTGTTATTTTTGAATTTTGATGTTTTTATTTATTGTTCTCATTTAAGACATTTCAAAATGTTAAAACTAAACAGCGAAAATGTTATTACCAAAACGAACGAATCTAGAGTAATAAAACTATTGTGCCATCAATTGAAAAAAAAAATATATTGAGTAAAAAGTGACTATGATTTGGGAAACTAAAATTCCATTTTTATTAACACACTTGAATTTCATTCAAGAGAGAGAGAGAAGCTGTTTTTCATGGCAGCAATACACTCGGAGGTTTGCCATTGTCTGCCGAGGGGCGACCGCTGTTAAGAAAGAACCTTTTTTCTAAATTTTTGCGAGGTTGCTTTGACCAGGGTTTGAACCCAGGCGCTGCGCAGTGGAAGCGCGCACTGCTTACTACTACACCACAGCGGACGGTACAACCAAAAAAATAAAGAATTCCCGACTTGGTAGGTCTTACTTTTTCCATGGGTGAATAGGTGGTGTAGGACACCCTGTATGTGTGTGAGTGTGTGTAGGCGTCAGTGGATTTAATGTTAGCTAAGTCAATTGTAATAAAACAATCCGTAATTTACGTCAGTAGATAGGTCGCGCTTCCAATTGTCTGATGAAGAAGGTGGTAAGTCAAATCAATACCTTCCATTCGAATTTAAAATTCGTTCCACAAAACAATTTTTAATTTTACAAGCGTTGAACTATGGGAACATGCTGGGTCAAACCTTTGTTAACTGAGCGTTGTGAATATGAAAATCAATAGTTAAACTCTTATCAGTGGTTAACTACACACTGTGAATTTGGCCCTTACACTCACAAATCAGCTATTTGTTTAAGTTTTTTCCCACAAAAATTTTGTATTACCTGATAATGAAACCTCCCCTTAAAATTCGCTGGCTTGAAATTCGGTTGAGGCCCCAAGTTTCTTAAGCGAAGTTGCCCAGAATTATACGTAGAACATTTTCGGCATATGCGATTTTATGAAAAATAAATCGACCCGCCCTATTGTAGACATACGTCTAACAATATCAATTGATATTTTTATTCATAACGATATTTAAATAGGTAGATACAAATATTGATATTGATCGATAACTGCGAAAAACTGTATCGCTGGTTATCGCTAAAAAACGTTTTTGAAAAAAATATTATTTTTTAACTGGAAAATCCCTTCTAATAAAAATCGTTTTTTTTTAACATACCTAAGTACATACATATATTTACTTAAAAGAAAAATTATTTTTTTAAAAATTCGATAAAAAAAATTACTTATCGGTCACATAAACCGCTCAAAAGTGCATACAATATATTCTGAAAGCCCTGCCATCTCACCATAAAACTGCACATGTCGACCACCTTAAAATGACATCATATGCCGTACTTTATGGCTTCATACGTGCATACGGTGCATATCCAATTTAAGTGGTGCACTACTTTGTGGTTACTGGACATTTCAGGGTCAATTTACTGCAACACCGAAACAATTCGGCTTAGTTAATTGAACGTGTCAGGTGAAAACACAAGTTTGGCACATAGGGATAGAAGGGCAAGAAGGAATCTGGTATGCTGCCAGGAATCTGGTATGGTGGTCGATGAGAAATTTTAGACAAATTTGAAGTAAAGCTATGTAGGAATGAGACCACAAAATGGGGAATGGGGTAACAGCACCGAAGAAGATTTTTGGTCATGTATAAATACACCAAAGCTCGAGCGGCATACGAGTGTGAGAGAAATACTTACTTAATAGATTTTACGAGCACTAATATAAAATCTAAAGCGAAACTATTTTTCTTATTCAAACTTTTTGTATAAAATTTAAACCAACAAATATTTGTTTGACATTTACATCCCCTTTCCTCGCTCAAAAGGAGAACGAATCAATCAGTGCGCAAACGACCGGAAAAATTGCATTGCCATTGACGCAACCAACAACAACAACAACCACAACAACAACGGGGGAAGCATAGCGAAATTTCAAGCTGCATTGAGCTTAATTATTATTTGGCTTTGTAATGCAATTATAAAATCAAAAGCTTGCATTCATACAAGCGAGCGGCTGTACACTGTATACTGTATGTGTGTGTGATGGAAATTTTCTGCTGCATCTGCATATTTCACAGCCGCCTGGCTGGCAATCAACCAATCACCCCTCGCCTTGCTTGCTGGCTTGGCCTGTTGGGTAGTTGGGCTGGCCTAACTCCCAGGGTGGCTGGTCATTTGCTAGACGCACGCTGGCCACGTGGCCAACATCATGGTCCAGTGCTGGCTGACTGAATGGCTGGCCGACTGCTGCTATTTTCGAACACTTTCCATCGTTCTCAGTGATGCGCGCAACGACGAATGTGGCAGGCGATGCGTGCAAATGTGAATATTCATGAGTGAGAATGTGCACTGAGAATATTGAAAGTGAAGTGACAAGCCTACACAAGCTTCTGCTCTACTTAACTTCTCTTGATATTTTGAATATTTTCTTTTTTCTTACGTAGCAATTCTAAATAAAATTTGAATATGAGGCAAAAATTAATCCTTGACTTGCCGTGGCTTTGAAGAATTACCTTGCAAAATTTGTAAATTCCTTTTATTTTAAAATGTTAAATCCAACCTAGATTGCGAATATATAAATTTCGCAGGAAGTTTAAAAAAATCAAAGCTTTGGTCTTGACGTTTATTAATATTGTCTATGACAACGAAATTTTTTATGTTTTGGCAACCCTAAATTTAACAAAAAAAAAATCTAGTAAATAGCCAGTGGCCATTTTCAATCAAATGTTTAGTAAATGTATCAATGGCAACCCTATTAATAAAACTTTGCCGTAGCACATTTTAGCAAACACGTGCTAATGAAAATTAGTGTTTCTAAAATCTTTTGTCTAATAAATGATTTTCACAATTTTTTTTTGGTAGCCCTGGTCGAGAAATACATTGTAACCTACTTTTCTTAAGGTTTGTATTCCGGTATTCTTTTTCAAACCTTTTAGACTAATAACAATGCCTTTTTTTAAATGTTCTTGAGGTTTGAAATTCTTAAAAAATGAAATTTTTTTAATATGCTTTAAAAGTAAGTATACATGCTTTTGTGCTTTTTAAAAGACGATTCTATAAAGATTGGTGTTTCAAAGTTTTGTTTAAAATGTTGAACGGCAACACTGACAAACAAATTTTATAATTTAGACAACTTGTTACAGATAGAAGGTAAAAGCTTTAAAAAAAATTAAATTATTTATATTTAAATAATTTGTTGTTCAAATGTGGCAACCTTAGTCGTATTCTTTATGAAATTTACTGTAACTTTGAGAAGAATTATTCTTATTCTTATTTTAGAAAAATAAAAAAAGTATTGTTTTATTTCGAGCTCTTTGTTTTTATACAATTTTTCTCCCCGTGTAACCTTGAAGCCAGCAACAAATTGCCACCGCAGCAAAATTCATTGCGTACGTACGTAATTTAGCTATTAAAACTGCACTGTATGCAAACTTGCCGCTCACACTTCGCTTCTGCGGCGCCATGAAGCAACCATAATGCGCTCTTCCCCCTTCCTAACAAACAGCTTGGGTGTACTTTCTACTTAACAGCACAATAACTCGTGGTAGATACGAGCATGCATACTTACACATGTATTTCGCCTATACATATACTACACTATACATACACACATATGTGTATTTTTCCATGTATGAATATGCCTTTCTCTTAAGCAGGAAACGAGTTTTCCCACTTGCGGTGTGGCATGTTTTGCCTCGAGCTGCTGAATAGCCGACCATAGTGTAGGAAAACCAGTGTTGCAATTTTCGCCCTACTTCCCCTTACACGAGATACACAGTTAATTCAAATGAAATGCATTTTACAACGCATTGCCCGGCCGAAACGGAAACGGATGCTGTCGTTTGGTCAGCGCAGTTGAGCAGCGATGGGGGCCACTCAGACATTTGCAACATTGCATCGAGCCAATGCCATTCCCTACACCCAAAGCGTGCGTGATGTGTTTCATTTAACTGCTACTACGTTACGTCATACATATATATGTGTGTACATTAGACCGTACCAGGAAAAGAGATGACCTGAGTCTACAGTATCTTTGCAAAGCAATTTCGATTTTTTTTTTCTGAACGTAGGCATCACCTTTTATATGTTGGACATTTATAGTCGGACTTTAAAGTATGATAATATCGATGTTCTTTTCTCGAGCAGGCAATTTTGTTCCAAAGTTCATGGACCTCAAGTAACCCACCAGATCTCAGTTCATACCATTCTAACGTACTTCCCTAATGTCAGTAAATTGCATAAAACTCTCTGAACATTATTAATCTTTTGCTAAGCAAGTATTTCGATTCGAATTTGGATTTTTTTTTTGCCGAACGTTTGGTAATTTCTCGTCATATCTTCGGCATTTACAGACGGATCTTAAATTATGATATATCGGTGTTCTTGTCACGACAAGAAAATTTTTTATTTCCAAAGTTCATTGACCTCATGTTCCCTGTTCTAGTACTAACCCACCAGAACTCAGTTGCTAGTACCCTAATGTACCACCCCAATGGCAATAAAATAAAGTTGTATGAAAATCTCTCAACTTTTGCTATGGAAGTAGAACTATTTACTTTATAAACAATTTTTTACTGGCGAATGAAGGTATCACCGCAAAATGTAAAAAGGCGACCACTGGGTTCACCCAAAAAACAAAAATTTTTTTCGAAATTTTGCTTTCAAAAATTGCACAGGTCTAATGTACACACATATCGTGGTATACTATACATTCGTACGCGTATGTGCGGGCCGCTTTTCATGCCTAAGCGCTGCTTTTGCATGTGTTTTTCCAATTGCATATGTTTTTGCATACAGCTTTGCACGCTGAAGCGTAAAATTAATCGTGACGGATCTACGCTCACGCTCTCTACTAGCATCGATGGCAATTGAAAGACTAATGGCGTTTTCGTATCTACCGAAAAAGGTTCGCCTTCTATTCGCCTTCTATTCGCCTTCTATTAGCCTTCTACGCGCAGATACTAAGAACAGGGCAATGAGATGGTAACATTTTTTGTAGAAACGAAAACGCTATAAGGTACATATGCGATGCGGGCGTGTGAAAGGGTGAAAAATTCATTGTTTTGTCTTTACTAGGCGTCTACTGCTGAGTCAGGTAAATCATGGGCTGTGATGCTGTGCGATATTGTGGGACGTGCAAGCTGGGAGTTGCTTTCCAAAAACTTCTTCAATTAGCTGCAGATTTGATGGCATCGTCAAAGCAGTAAAGGCATATCGACGTTACTTTGGTAAAAGCTCGTATCTCAAAACACTCTCAAACAACACTTTCTATCAAAAATATTTTCCATTAATAACAGAAAATCATTTTTGATAACTTTTCTACTGAATATTAAAAATTTAGTACTTTTTTAGTTAATTAAAGATAATATATAATGAATTTTAGTATTTTAAGGCCTATTTTTATTTAGCAGTGATTTCTGAGATACGAGGTTTTGCCAAAGAACCGTCGATATGTCGTGAAAGACAGTTTGTATGTATATAGCTTTGAAAAGATACATACATTGTTCTTAAAGTGACAATTGGCCTGGGAAAGCCTTTAGAAAAATTCTGGTGGATCCCTCCATGGAGTTTTCCCTGAACTATCTCAGCACTCGAAGAAGTGTTTCCCAATGGTTCTAACTCTTGTTGAAATCTACAGCTTTTACAGAAATACTTATATAGGGCTCAGAATCTGGCAAGAAGTGGATCGTTCGGTTTTGAGAGGCTAAGCCAATGAGGTGGCTACAGTGGACACTAGGGTGGTCCAAAGCAAATTAAAGTCGGCATTTTAATGCTCTTACCCCCTAGGATTGCTCTATAACAAAAAAATATATAACACAGCGCTCAAAGTTTTCCATGTATCTTATGTGCAAAAAAAAAAAACAATTTTTCGTAGGAATGGTAAGCACCTCTTGAAAATCAATATTTTTCGATCGGAAAAATCTGCTTATCTTCAGAAGGCTTCCAACAATAATAGACAATTGTTTATTTAACCATTTTTTAATAATAACTATGTATATTTTATAGGCACCCAAAAACTCCAAAATAATGCAATTGGCCCCACAAAACAAAAATCGTTAGTATTAAAAAATTTTTTAATAAAAAATTGGGTATTATTATTGGAAGTCCCCTGGAGAGAAACAGAGTTTCCGATCTAAAAATATTGATTTCAAAAATTGTACATAATTTCTACTAAAATTTTTTTTCCCCAAAAATAGCCGGAAAGCTTTGAGCACTTAGACCGACCAATAATATATTTTGATTTCAAATTAAAAAGCAAGCGTATATTTTTCGACATAGAACAAACCTAGTGGATGAGAGCATTAAATTCCGAATTTACTTTTCTGTACAAGCCTAGTGAACATGATACAGTTTATGTGTTCGGATTAGCCCACCAACTCTTCGTAGCTGCTCTAGCCATGTCCTCAACTCGTGAATCCAAAACAATTCATTTGACGCAATTTCTCTAGTAATAATATTTTCTTTTACTTCGTCCGCTTCTTATTCCTTTTGCCTCCACCACTTTTCACACAGAACGCACTAATGAAAAAATTGTCCAGAAATAAAAACTAATGCAATGCCGCCGTCTAGCAATTTTTGGCTAAGTATTTGGTCGCCTATTCAAGGCACAACAACAACAAAACCAAGCGTTGATTACTTCCTATAAATTAATATGACAATATATTTTCACGGCTACCACGACAAATGAACGCAAATAAGAAAGGATAAATGCCATGAGCAGCACCACAAAACCAAAAACCGGCAGGAGGCTGGCTAGCTGGCAGGCTGACAAATCAAAGGACAAAGGAAAATGAAAATGAAGTGGCACGAAAAGCAATAAAAGCAATAGAAGTGCTAGTCCTAAAGGTAATGATTTTGCTGCTGCTATATGTTTGGCGTCAGTTTAAGGAGCGGAGCGATGGCATTAAGCGCAATAGAAATGTTACTTGAAGAAGTTAGGCGAAAAGCAGGATGCTGCGAAAGTGTTGGATAAGAAGTTAACGCTGGTTGGTTGGAAAAAAGTATTCCCTTTAGAAAGTGGAAGTGCAGTGTCGCTGAAATTACCTTTCATTTTCTCATCAAAAACCACTTGAATAGCGCGTCGCCGGGACGGACTAATGAATGGACGCAAATCGCGCAAGAGGGCCAGAGCTTTTTAAGGAAGCGAAGAGGGCGGGGAATGTGTTTGAGAGTCTGTGCGCTGGCCCACTGCTTTTGGCAGCTGTCATACCCCCCACCACAGCTGGGTGAGCTGAAAAAGGAGGAGAAGAGTTTAAGATGCTGCAGCATTTAAGACTAACTTGCAGCTTCCGCGTGCGCATCCGTCAGCAGCAGCTGGCGCTTTCCGTGCAAGTGTTGTTGCTTTTGGTTTTGAGTAAAAGTGCTGTCGTCCGTCGCTCGCCTTTGACTTTTGGCGCATACAAAGTCTGGACCACGCAGTTGGCTACTGTTGCTTCGTGGGTTTAAGGGCAGATTTTCCTTTTTTCTGAAAACCTTTTTTTTTTGTTTTTGCTTTTTGTGTCGACTACACTTAGTACTAATGACTTGCCATTCTCTTTGACTTTTCGCTCCAGAATTTAGTGGAAGATTTACCTATTATCTGCCAGCTTCTACTGCCTGCCTTTTAATAGCGGCAATGAAAGAGAAAGGCGTCCGCGTTGCAGCATAAAATTAAAGTGTAAATGCCACTTAGTGTGGCAACATGAATTACTTACTTAAGTAGTAGATTCGCAAATTGCTTCTGCCGGCGGATACTCGTCGCAGTTAATTGCAGCAATTCAAGGTAATTTAAGGTAACTGCCTAGGGAAGAAAAAATCTATTCGCCAGCAACATTTCGCACTACTTTTAATAACATTTAATTTCTCAGCTCGTTTGCCACTTTTTTGCACTCGCTCTAACTGTTACTAATTTATTGCTGATATCACAGAAATTTCCAAATTGACATTTCCCAGAGAGGCTTTTGCCATTTTGCTGCATAAATTCGCTGTCATATCGCCGCGCGTACTTAAGGCGTGTGTAAATTTATGCGCTATATGCTATAAATAAGCAAAATAAATGTCTAAATTTTCCGTGTGACATGCAACATTTTGACATTGGCTGCCAAGAAATGCATTTATTTAACATGATACTCCGCGTGTGTGTGTGTGTGTTCATTCGGGGACGCGTGAAATGCAGATAAAATGGCACTAGCAAAAACACTTGAAAAATATGGCTATTATCAGCGAACTGATTTCCTAAAAAATGCAACAAAAACCGCCGAAAAACGTGCAAAATATGTGCTTGCAACATTGCATTCTCAAATGTTTATTTTAGTTAGTATGTGTGTGTGTGCGTGTGTGCAATATTGCAAAATTTCTAAAGTGCAATAAATTCATCATGTGTGCAGTGAAACATGGTGTTACACGGTCATATGCAGGCGCGCATGCACACAAATACCCACTTACTTATGTACATACGTATGTATACTAGGGTGGTCCAAAAATGTATGTGAAAGTAAAGTAAAGTCGGAATTCATCGCAACTATAATTTATAGGTCCGCCAAAAACCCCCGAAAACCCCGAAAAATGCAATGGGGGGACCAACAAAAAATCGTTAGCAATCAAAAATTTGTTAAATAAACAATAGGGTATTATTACTGAAAGTCTCCTGAAGAGAACCAGAGTTTTCCGATCGAAAAATATTGATTTGCAAGAATTCTATACCATTTCTATGAAAAGTTGTTTTTTCCCATATAAAATATATGGAAAACTTTGGACGCTTTGAGCAACCTCTAAATATTTTTTGATTTCAAAATAAAAAATAGTGTTATACTTTTTTCGATATAGAACAATCCTAGAGGGTGAGTGCATTGCAATTTCGACTTTACTGTTTTTGGACCACCTTAATGTATATACATAACTGGCGATATACACCTTCACTCTTTTCACCATTTCCTTTCACTCCTCAACCAACCGCAACACCACAAAAATTTCTAGTGGTTTGGTAAATTTTGGCCCGTTTCCTCTGTTCTGTTTGATTGCTCGGCGGCTTTTTGGCGCTTTGTAAAGTTGTCGTGGTTTTACTGGTTGCTTGTATGTAGCTGTTGTTGTAAAATTTTCCGTTGTAGGCGTACAAGTGTTGCCAATAAATTTGTTGCATATTTCTTCTCCGTACTTGCTTTTTATACTTAGGTGTTTTTGTTGTTGCTTTATGGCTGCTTACATGCTGTGCTTGTAGTACTTGAAAAACCCCAAATGGAAATTTTTTGAAGACCAACACTGTGGTATCTTGCGCGTTTGTGTAACTGTAAAGAGCATATCGACTGCTGAGTGAAAGATCGACCTATCTCGGCAGCTAGTTCGAAAACGCCCTACCCGAAAAAAACTTTTCAAGAACGCCCTCATAGAGTAAAGTCTCTCTGGTCGTCAGGGTATAGACTATAACGAATCAGTATATGTATTTCAATAGTGAGTGTACAGTGAATCTAGCTAAGGTCGGGGGAAAGTTCTCTAGAATTGAAAACAATTTTCAATATTCTTTTAAAAATATTTTTGTTTTTTATCCTAAACTAAACAAGTTAGAAGGGCGTGGTAATGCACATATGAGTTCTTAACTCATATTTTTTCCAAAAATTACTATTTAAAATTTTCAAAGATATTCAATGATAAGTTTTAAAATGACATTTTCAGTACCTATTCGTCTTTCTACACCAAAAAATGCACACCCAAATTCATAAAAAAATAAAGAAGGATGCGGTTGCTTTATAAATCCAAAATTTTTTGGGAAATGTCACCGTATAAAGCTTTCAAAACCTACTTAATTTTTTTACGAATAAGACCATTCGTTTTTTTTTCAATCATATAAAATTTTCTCTTTTATCTGAGAACCGTAATGTTTACCAACATTTCACAAAATTTTTAAAATCATAATTTTTTTTTTTTACTTCACAAAACTTTTTGTGTAAGTTGCTTCTTTTGAAAGTTTATGGTCCTCTCTAAACAGCTGATAGGCATTTATAGAAAATATTAGTACAGGTTATTGATGACCGTATCATATTTGATGAATGATAATATTTTCCTACAGGACCCACTATTAGCATTTGCAATATTTTGCTCATATATTTGTTTACAATGGATGTGCTTTATTTTTCACTCGTTTTCTCTCGCTTTTTTGACATTATGCTATCGCTGTTGTTGTTCTTTTACTATCACATAGCACACTTAAGGTCGCCGTATAAATATTATTTATTAAATAATTTTCTTTCGTATATTCGTTCAAGTAGCCGAGTGGTTAGAGGTACTTATTACCACTTCGTAGCACCTGGATTCGATGCCAGGTCCCAGAAATATCTAAATTTGAAAACATTTATTTTCCATCAGCGATCGCCACTCGGCATCCAATGGCAAACCTTCCAGCGTATTTCTGGCCTGAAAGAGCTCGTCATAAAATCAATTTTTGCAATAAAAAAGGCGGCTTAAAACTGTAGGTCCCTGCATTTCTGTAACAATATCAAGGCGCACACCAAACATTTGGGCAGAAGCTAGGCCAAACCATTAGCAAAAGTGTAAGCGACCAAATATAATTATTACTTTAAAAATTGTTTCCTAAAACAAACCTTAATCTATAACCAGTGTTAAAACTCGAAGTTGAATGGACAAGAAAATGGGAATATTTTGAAGTCTGGCCTCTGTATGTATGCAAGCATGTACATACATCGAAATCGAGCAATCGAGCACAAAAATATGCTTTGATGGTTGAGCGAAATCTACATTGAAAGAATTTAGAGCGTACTCAATGCATTTAATATGAATTTTCACTACCCACACTGCCTAAAATCTAGCTTCAAAGTCGCTTAAAGAGTTCTTTACTCCGCATTTAAAGTTTCCATTACAAAAAAATGACAGAGGATTTCATTAAAGCTTCAATCATAAACAGCAGACCATAATACACACACATACAAAGGATAAATGTACATATGTATGTATGTATACAGAACCCTTTTTCACCCACAGTCAGTCAGACGAATCGAAGTTAAACCGAGAGTTCACAAACAACGAAATCCACCTGCAGCATATTTGCAGCAATGAAAAATCGCTTAATGACACCATTCACGCTCAGCCATGTACATACGTAGGCCGTAGGCACAATTGTACGCGTAAATCATGGTACATAGGACCCGGGTAAATATACATACATACTAAAAAATATATATATTTTTTTAATTTCTGTCGCTTTAAACGTGGCAGGTGTAGTTTGAATATCGCCAGCTGTGTGTATAAAAGAAAAAACTCCAGCAAAAAGTGTTATATATACAACAACGCTTTGAATGTATGGAAGGCGTTCAACCAACGCATTTCGTTGGTAAGCGGGTGTACATATATGACTCCATCAAGCCATCACCGATGCACTGCGCATCACCTTTGTCACCGTCAAGTGGCAGCATCATTTGTCAGTTTTGCGAAATTGCAATTGGATTTGTTACTTTTTTCATCATCGTCGTCATCGGCGGAAAGCGGCGCTGCATATTTTTTTTTTTGTCTTTTTTGTTGCTGTGCTGCTGCTTCGTAGCTCAACATTTTACAAGCGCTTGCGTACTTTGAAAACGGACAAAGTGCTCTACTAACCGGAAGCGCCAAAAGCCTTTTTGACTGCTATTAAAACAAGTACAGGGTGGTTGACATGCAGTTTTCAAAAGTTAGCATAAGGAGCGTTCCTTATCTCCCAGAAATAGTCAGAAAAAGTCCGAAGTAGTCAGATTTAGTCCAAAAAGCGTTCCTTAACTCGGAAATGACATCAAAAATGAGAGAGCAACAGTCGGTGAGAGTGACTCTCATCAGTCCGAAGTAGTCAGATTTAGTCAGAAGAATTTTTTCTGGCAAAATCCTGAAAAGTGTCAAACTCTAAAAAGTAAAAGAAATGAATTGAAATGGGAAGGAGGCAAAAAATAATTGATATAGCAAGTGTTTATTGTGCTTGTGCTTGTGTGAATGTGTTTTGTACATACATTTCTGTTCTTATTTGACGTTAGTTTTGTTGTTGCCATTCTTTGGACTAAAAATTTGTTTTTTTGCGTTCCTTTACTTTTCCTGTTATTCTCTTTTAGTGAGCGCATTTTGCTTACGCTCTGGAATTTTTACACTTTTCAGATTTTAGTCCAAAAAGATAAGGAATGAACCTATAATTGGAAATTTATGATTGTGGAAAAAAGTATTTTGTTTTGATACTCCGTCTACCGAAACTCAAAGTCGTGCCTTAGAGATTACGAGCTTCATTTGCAATTTTTAAACAGCCTGAAAAGCACTTCTTGTATATATGAAATAACTTCCTATATACATACATATATATATGGAGTACGATGAGAATTGATGTTATCAGATATATACATATCATTACCTAAATATAGAAAGAGCCTATCTCACATCGTCCCTGAAATACAAAAAGCCGTAACTAAGTAAAAATTTAAAATTCTCTTTTGATTAATTATAATGCATTTCATCGAGTTATAAGTCCCAACATAATTTTAATCAATAAAAAATTCAATGATTTAATGTAAAATAATAATATAAAGTAGATAATGCAGTGATCTTATGGAATGTAATATTGCATACATATGTATGTGATGTGATGTGATGTGATGTGATGTGATGTGATGTGATGTGAT
>NW_023458559.1:64756043-64762905 GCF_013731165.1 Rhagoletis pomonella | reverse complement strand
GTGATGTGATGTGATGTGATGTGATGTGATGTGATGTGATGTGATGTGATATGATGTAGTATGATGTAATGTGATGTTATGTGATGTGGTGTGATGAGATGTGATCTAATGTGATATCATGTGATGTGGTGTGATGCGATATGAAGCGTTGTAATGTGATATCAAATGCTGCGATCTGTTGTGGGGAAAAACAAAAATACGTGATTCCTACACTTAGTGGCGTATTCAATCCATTGACTTGACTTGGGGTTATATCATACCAAGTTAGTGATGCATATTAGTTGAAATTAATTTGTCGAAAATGCATTTTTTTGGTACTTCATCACATCACAGAATATTTTTTTTATGAAACCTTTAAAAATATTTCATTTTCATCCCCAAAAGTTATTACCATGATAAAAACATAGCAAGGTAGAACCGTTCTCTCAATTTGTCGGCCATGATTTTTTTTTTGAAGTTTGCCAACATTTTAAAATCATATAAAAGTGAAAATAAAAAATTGAAATTGTTCGAAATTGTTGTTGCTTGAGATTGAAAATGAAAATGTGTGTGTGAGTTTGTGAGTAAATTTAAAAACTAAATTGTTTGGAAACGTCAAGAGTTTGAAAAGTGACTCTCAGCGGTTTTACCTTACTATATTTTTATCATGGTTATTACTACAATTTGACCTTCACCCTGTATGTATGTTAAATTCATTGAGAAGTCATTCACATGCGCTCACTCAATATGCCAGTTTGAACAATCTAAATTTATGTTAAAAAAATTGCGGCAATATAAATATGTTTGTATGTATGCGTATATGTATGCACGTTTGTATGCCTGTTTTTAAAAGCATGATGTTCGAAAATCAGCTTGAATGTTAATTTTTTTCTCCTACTGTAAAGTAACGTCATTATGCTGCATCAGCTTTGCCCGAGGCGTCAAAATGTTTCCATACACAACAACAACAAATGTATGTACATATTTTTGTATTAAAAAGTACTGTATCCAAGCCAGTAAAAAGTATAATATATAAGCCGTTGTGCCTTATATTCGAACTGGTCCAAAATAAGTAATCAAAAAACTTATCAATACAAAACTAGTTCTAGTAGTTATGTGAAAAGTGCTTTACTATGTCCAAACCCTAAGATTAAATTCTTACTTCTGAAATCTGTAAAGCTAAGCCTTGGAGGGTTTTTTATCCCACGTTCCTTTCCAGATTACTTGTCAGACCTCTGCGTATGCCTTAAGTGACCACTTCGCCAAACACGGGGGGGAGGAAACTCACCTATTCGTTCACTAAGCAGCTGTTTGAAAAGAATTCTAAGAAAAATGAAATGCGGTCGATGCGTGGGCTCTTACATGTAAAATTAAAGACTAATATTTTGCAGGCCTATTGTTGACTTTATAATACAATATATTTTCACTAGTACCAAGGGATTTCGACCCGCCCTAATATGTACTCAAAACATTTCTAAAAAGTCGGATTTTGAAATTTTGATCAACGATTTTTAAAATTCGTCAAATTTTTATAAATGTTCTACAAAGTTTGAAATTTCGATTTACTTGTTTTTTTTTTGCTAGTAAGCTGCGTTATCATGAAATAATAATAATCATTTTTTAAACAAAGAAAAGTAGCCGAAATTTGCAGAAATGTCTCTTCCCTATTTACATTCTCGCCACCGTGCATATTTGTTTCCATTAAAAGAAGCTGCAAATATATGCAGAGCCGCATCAAAGCGACATCAGCAGAGCATGAAAGTCAGAACCTATCCCCTTACATCTAACCCTCCTCAACACCATCTCTATACATAAATATGTGCACATACAGGGTTGCCATTTTGGGGTTTTCCTACCAAAATTGGTAGGTTTTTTTTCTCGTTGGTAGGATGGTAGGACGCTTAACTGCTCTAACCTAACCGTGAGCTTTATTTTTACCTTACTAATGTATATATCGTTACCCAAAGGTGCCAAGTCCATTTTTTTTTTAATTGCTCCGAAGGTTTTATTAAACCGAAGGCTTTATTAACACTATGAACTTCGAATTTTTTGCCACCTTTTCGGTTTTTCACAATTTACTCAAAATTTGGAGGGTTTAGAAGTAAGACGAACCTCAGATTCGGATTTAGTGGGTAGGTGGGTCTGGTTAAAAGCACACACCACTCTTTTGTATTTGCTATATGTATATGTATATACATATATAGCTATTATTCTGATATTTTTTTTTACTGGATATCTTCTTTTAAGTATAGAAACCAGAAAAAATTAATGTATTTAATGCTGTCTAACGCCGCTTTCCTGGGTTTGTGAACCAGCTCTTAGTAGGAAAGTAAACTTTTCAGTGGCGACCCTGTATACATATACTAGTATATGATACAGAAACATAGCTATCTCTTCTTTCGACTCAGCACAAAAAAATACCCCGCTGTTGACTGACTGGTAGTTTGTCAGACTGCTTCTACGAATCGCTCGACAGTGTATAGTGGTGGCTCAGACCATGCCTACTGGTACATGCAACATAATGAAAATGCAATTAATTTTTCCAACAATTTCTTTCAATGCTTTCGACGATTACTGTGGCTGCTGCTGCTACCGCTGCTGCCGAGTCAAATCATTGCCGTAGCTCTTTGTTGCCACTGTTTTTTTTTTTTGTTGCTCTGGTTGGTGTCGCTGTTGCTGATGTTAATGTTACAGTTGCTTGATACATACATACCTACTTTTTTCCAAGCCATTGCCGATGTTGTTCATGGTGTTGCTGCTGTATGCCAGCTGGTGAGTGGTTGTCTGTCTGTTGCTGTTACGGCTGTTCTTAATTTTCATGGGCTGCAATATTATGACTGCCTGTCGTAACATTTTTTCAGCGTCATCCGTTTTGTTGTGCTAGCAAACTGACTGCCTCTTATACAGCTCCTTTAGTAATGTGTTTTTTCGTGTTGCTGCAACTTGCTTTACACAATTACACTTCACCTCTCTCTCATCAACAACCTGCTTGCCGTCTGTGTCAAGTGGCATGATCAGCGTGCAACAACACCAGTGCTAGCAGTAGTAGTTATGGTGGCAGCAGTCACAACAAGACCACTCACATTAAATGAGGAAACCAATTATTCGCGCTTATAAAGATTTGTAACAGCATCAGCAATAGCAACAAATCTTTGCTACTAGGGATGTTGCGAATGTGGAATTTTAGACATCCGCGGAGGCGAATGCGAATGTGGATGTCAAATACAGTGAAAGCTCTCATATGCGGACACCAATGGCCACCTTTTTTGTCCGTCTATGAAAGATGTCCGCTTATAGGAATTTAGTAAAAAAAAAATAAAATTAAAATTCATACTTAAAAAATTGAAATTGCGGGTTTCTAAATTAAAATAATATTTATTCCTCAATAGCCAGAAACAGGGTGAATTAGCAATGAATTCAAATTTTTGGCGTTTTTCTTTCCTACCGACAAATTTCATTGCCCATTAGCAACGAAAAGGCAACACTTTTTCAACATTTGACTGAAAAACAAAACAAAATTGACCGCTTGTTAGAGCATCGCATCCACTTATGGGAGAGTTTTTTTCATAACTGGACATTTCTGAGTGTCTGCGTCCGTTTATCGGAAAGTTCGTGTATGGGAGGACATTTTGTATGGAAAAAAAAACAAAAAATTGTTCGTTTCCAAAATGTGTCCGCTTATAGTAGATGTCCGCTTATTAGAGCATCCGTCTATAAGAGCTTTCACTGTATTTTAAGAAATATTTTTTGGTGAGTACATTAGGTGATTTAGGTAAATAGAAAATAGAAAATGTAGTAATTTTTAATATTTTTTTATTTAGTACTTCAATTAAAAACTTGGAACATTGTATTTAAAACAGAGTAATTTTGCTGCTTTTTTGGGCTACAGCATGTATCCTAACGGGTCGTAAATCAAACCTGCGCCATTAAATAACTACTCGCTCGAGGCGACAAACTTGAAAAACTCGAATCTTTACAAAATTGTAAATTCTTTTCGATTGACGCTGTACCAGTTGAGAGGACTTCAGTTATTTTTTTTTTTGTTGCGGTTCAATAATTCGCAAATTGCATCGGGGCTGCAAATGTCAGATGTATCCTCCTGATTTTCATCTTCTCTTCAATCTAGCATCATGGCAAGATCGCTGTTTCAACACCGTTGTGTTCCAATTAGGATAACCAATTCTTTTGGTTGTTTCCGAATTTAGAGAACCTGCGAATATTCGCAACAACCCTGTTTGCTACGAACCTAAGCAAATACATAACGTCAAAGCAAACGTATATACATATTTTTGTATTAAAGTATTTATTTAGTACTTTTTTAGCTTTGTCTATGATTTTCCTTTGTTTCTGCTTTCGCACCACCTCTGACTGGCACTGATTTTTTTTCCACCGCTGCCGCTGATTAATACCAGGGATTCGTAAGGCTCTGGTGAATGACCAAATGCAGCAGAGGCAGCAGCAGCGATGGTTGGTGGTGGCAATGGCACTAAACAAAGGAACAAAGCATATAAAGGCAGCTGTAGTAGAATCCGTTTTATATCTATGCATTCGAAGTTCTTATTCCACGTTTATCTCCGACTCTCGCAGAACTAGTATTGGTGTGCTACCAAACAGTCGTTTGTCCATCGTTAGATATCAACCATCAGTCGTCTGACCGCCACCACCACCTTTGCGGTTGTCTGTCAATACCCCAATGACGGGACCTTCATCTATGTACCTTTGACTTTTCAGTCATATATATATATTTTTTTTCCTTTTAAATGCAATCGTTTGTACTAGGATTAAATTGCCGGAAAATTTAAGTGCAATAAAAATCACTTGTCGATGGTTTTCATAGCATTCGCAGTTTTAAATCTGCGCTAGGAGTTCAAAAGAAATGAATTGAATCATTAAAGGAACATTAGTAGATTCAAGAGTAAGTCAAGCCTGCCTAAAATATCATATACAAGCTAAGATATCCTTCATCTACTATTATAGGAAAACACTGTAGTATTGCTTGAGCCAAATAGTCACTTCCTGGTAATAGAAAATGAGGTCGCATACATATTTTTAGAATCACCTAATTAACTTCTAACGACATAAATAATTCAATAATACTGTTAGATTAGTCTGGCTCTTTGCGTTTCCTTGATAATATAGAAATCCATGTACCTTAACACAAACCTAAAAGTATGCCTCGAAAATCTTCATATTCTTCTGCAAATGCTCTTAAATACTCAATTCTCAAACGACTCATGAGGTATTTGATTTATTAAAATTAAAACTTATGGCGTTCCCAAGTATTCAAAGATATGCCATCTTCAGAGTAACCCATTGGAAGACATCTATGTCATACGCCGATGATGTGGTACCAGCAGTTATGGGCCCTTTCCTCTCAGCTGTGAAAGAAATACTCGAAGGAGCACTGGGAAAGTTACACGCTAGGGCCACCGAAAATGGCCTAAATGTAAACCCAGACAAATAGGAAATACCCCAGTTCAAGGCACCGTCGCTGGCAAGATGCTCAAGCTATATTCGTGCATTAAGTATTTGGGAGTTGTGCTGCACACCGAAGTGGCCTGGAAAATCAACATCGAGTAACATAGTCAGACTTAGTTACTGGGAATACTATACCTTCTTTAGCAGAAAGCCGAAGCTGTATACCGTCATCATAATACATATTCTAACCTATGGCCCACCAGCCTGGTTCCCAGACATAAATAATAATTACAATGTAAATAAACTAGGTAGCTTAATAACAGTGGGGCAGGAATAATGGGCGCACTAAGGTTCTGCCCGACAGAAGAGTTAAACACAATTTCACACTTCATCCCTATTGATCTTCATCTGAAAGAAGCAGCCTTGTTGTCTGCAGTCAGACTTAGAGGGTCAAGACTATGGGAAACTCGCCACTTCAGGCATGGGACGATCATCAACGAAATAAAATCACGACAAAAAACCGAATATATGATATTTGACCTCAGCTTTAAAAACATACAAGCGAGAGTGCCATCTAGAAGAGAGCGGAGGAGGGGCTGAGTGGCCGATAAAGAGGCTCAAATATAGACTGTAGTGGGTGGGCAGGTGTGAAAGCAACTTCCAATCTTAAGTCTTAGGCATCCCTTAAGCTTTTGTAGCTCTAGGAAAGGTCATCGGTAGAATACAAAAGAGGATGAAGAGGATAACGATTGAAGTTAAGATAAAGATAAATGAATAATTATTTAGATAAAGTAATTATAAAGAAAAGATATAAATAGATAGAGAGAGCGGTGAGCGCCTATACACTAACCACACCTGAACTTGCCGCACCTTGATTCTCAACACCTGAACTCACCACAGCCAGGCTCACCACATGGGAATGTCCGAAACCAAACTTCACCACACCCAAGCTAACCACGCCTCACCTAAACTCGTCACACATAATCTCACAACACCTGACAAAGATAAAGGCGAATATAAAGATAAAAAATAATAGATTAAGATAAATTCAAGGATGCATTGTAACGTTAATTTTAGCGTTTACCAAAAAAAGCAATCGTTTCTGTTGAAACGATTCAGTTTTTTATCGTTTAGGTAATCACCAAAATAATTCTATTTTGGTTTTTAACGAAAAGAAATTCAATCGTTAATGCTGAAGTTGTAGCATGCATTTAGGTGCTCGGTATTAATAGTGAGCTGGCAATGGTAGAGACAGAGATAGGAGTAAATAAATCTAGAAAAGAAGTAGAGAGAGAAAGGGTTAGAGGTAGAGATAGAAGCAGATTGATGTAAAGATGGATAGACTAGTGTTTAGGCCTTCATGCAAAACCAAATGATTTAAAGGTCGAACCACCCTAATGTAAAAGTGCATTGACTTCAGCCGACCACACAAACACACAGGCATATATACGGCCTACCTTTATTG
>NW_023458559.1:64734843-64746043 GCF_013731165.1 Rhagoletis pomonella | reverse complement strand
GTGCCACTGCGGGAGTTGCGACCCATTGGTTCACCGATCGTTCAACTAGTTTTTTTTTGTTTGTGCTATTAGAATTTGTGAGAATTAGGGGAGGATGTGAGGAGTGTATTATTTCAGAAAGCATCATCGAAAACTGGTTTTGGACAACCAAAAACAAAAATACCATGAGCTTTTCCATTACTTATCGCCACCTGTTACAGCACTGTCAAGTAAAATTCATTTCAAAATAAAAGGATATTAAAGGGCATTTTTCTGCTCTTTATAAGCTTCTAAGAAAATACTCGAATTTACCTGCGCTTAAAAGTATTCGGAGGGAAAATTTGAGTATCTTGAATCGTCAATGATAGCAACAGTCTAGTGACATTCTGCTAACCAGAGGACGAATTTTTGTAAATTGAATCAAATTGTAGAATTTTTCTGATTCACCGAAATCTGCACAAATCTACCACCACCGGGAGCAGCTGTCAACAAGCATACACCTACACATTAATATTGCAGCAGCCAGTTTGATGTTGTGGAATAAGTAATTTTACTTGAATGGCCAATTGGGACAACTACATGTGCAACAATACCTAGTCTAAGCATTCTACCTACATACATATGCACGTGTGCGTGCTTGTGCATAGAAATGCAATGAAGGTATAACCCTTGGTCTACCATACCGCATGACGTGTACGTATGCAAAGAATTAATTAATTTTGCCACAGAGCTAACACACACACACACACACAAGCACTTACACATGCGAGTATTTACATTTTGGTGATTGTGTGCAGAGATGCGATAGAGAATCAATGCGATGATCAATGTGGACAGGTCAGTGAATAGCAAAACCAACAATAATAATGGCAACAACAACAACAACATATGACACGCAACAAAATGGCTTGCCACACCCAAATCGCTGGCTATGGGCTTGCGTGTCATACAAAAATATGCCAGACCACACACACATACATACACGTTCACCATTATGTATTTAGGTGGTTCGAGATTTACACTAGCCAATCGAAGCTGAGCGGAGATGTTGCACGTAGCGTTGATTAAACGACGTGTTTTGATTTTATAATCACTTCGAAACGTGGCAACAAAGTCCCTATGTTGGGCGGAGAGTGAAAATCGCGGTAAGAAAAGCGAAGCAGTGGGTTGACCTGAGCCAAGAGCCCCAGAGCCAAAGCGTCACGTCAACCTACTTGCAGCAATCAGCTTGGCACATGCTGCGGCAGACGTCTTTGAATGGCTGTTCAATTGCAGCAGTTGTCGTGGCGTTGGTAGATTTTGCTTGAGATGCTTTTTGGGAAAGCTGCTGTGGTTTTTCCAATTGTGTTTCGAATTCACTCTTTTTGTTGTTGCTGCTTTTTTTTGGCTTGTTGTAATTTGCTCTGCATTTATAATTTGCGCTATTGTGTGGCATTCGCATACACACAGACAGACAGACAGACAGACATAGAAGATTCATAAATATGTGTGCTGATTTGTCTTTGCATTCGCGTTTGTACGAATTTGTATTGGGTGCTTTGTGAACGGAATGGAAACGGATGTTAGCTGTCAATTCGTGCCACTGCCTCGAGTGTGAACTTTAACACACATGTCGTACATACGCATACATACATACATTTCTGTGTAAACATAAGCTCTGCATTCGTAGAAATTGTTTTGCCCTTTTCTTGTTTACTTTCCTCACTTATTCAAACTGCAGTCAAAAATATATATTTTTTATACCGCTTTAGTTTTTTCCATTTATCCACAACACAATGAAATAATAATTTCCGCTCCGATTACTCTTAAGGCGCAGCTGAGATTTACAATTTCCGGTTGTATTTTTTGGACAGCATAAACCACTTTTTTGAAAGTGTAGTCAGATATGCGCTGGTAAGGAGGACTGGCAGCGAGCTAAAATGTTAGGCAAAGGATTTTTGCGAAACTAAGAAGAGGAAAACGGAAAAAGTAGGCTGCAATCTTTGATATCGCTGCTTACCACTATTTACCATTTTAATAGGCCTGTCAGCTAACAGATGTACGCATCCAAGAAAATTTAGACTAGAAACATCTCTCGAAAGCTCAGCATGCCCATACTAAAGGCAGATTGGTCACAACAGCTATCCACAATGTTGTTGGACGGATAGACGAAGCCATGGGAAGTGGAGAACATGAGTTCTGAGTGTTTCTGGACATAGTGGGAGCATTTAATAACGTCTCTAAATAGGCTCTAATAGAAGGGATCACCTCGATAAGGGCACATCATACTTTTCGGGCTTGGATAAGCAACATGTTAGGCTGTAGAAAGATCTCTCGGCGATGGGGCTAAAATGAGCAGACGCGTAGCTTTATGGACATTAATAAATAACTAACAAACATAGAAGGAGGAGCAGATGACATGTCAGTTATCAGAAGCGGCAAATGTCTAAAGGCTCTTAGCACCCTGGCAAACCAGACGCTCAAAGCCATTTGTGAATGGACCACAGAAGTGGAATTGAAAGTTAACGCAGAGAATACAGGCTTAATATTATTCACCAGGAAATATAAGATCCCAGCTTGGGATAAACCTAAATTGGGGGAGATGCTGAAGAATTTCGCTTTGTTGAATTTTGTTGCGAATCGCTCGTCCACCCAACTGAGCGACAGTATTTAAGGGAGAAGTCTCTTTTCCTTATGTATCATGTAGATTCAGTAGGCATCTTGGGGCCTCACGCATGTCTTGCCTTGTCCAGTCCACTCCATGGTCTTCTTTAGGACATCAACTAGCCGAGAACAGGCACCTTCTCTATTAAAGGTCTGAATATTGCAAACGTATACCCCCCTAATCGATATCCTTTAAACGATCTCCGTGACTGTTATGAAAAATGGTGTCACATTCGAGGCTGAAATGTTATTTTGGAGCCACTTGTTTCATAAAGAGACGCCCGTTTGCAGGTGTTCCTGCTGGTAAACGGGCGCTGAATTCAAAGTGTTGGCTACAGTGCTGGGAACTGCTGTCAATGAGCGCACATTATGTATACGACATGGTGCCCAATTTCAACTCAATTCGAGATAACAAGCATGCAGCGCACAAATGTCTGTGTTTAAGGACTTGTAAGCACTGAAGCATGCTTAGATTATGTGTTAAGTTGTAATCCCGTCCTTTTCTCCCTTACTTCCGAGCGCCACCTTTAAGCGAGGCAACATATCTGGCGGATTTGATCAATCGAAGCGAAAATTGAACAACGCTCAGATTAACAGGCGTGAAGTGGCGTATTTATGTATTCATTTACGAACATACATACGTATGTATGTAGGTGTATATTCTTGCATCAGAAGTAAGAGTATATACTCATGTACAATATATGTTTACTTAACGACAATGATACATATATATATATGTAAATCTGTTTTTCGACAGCTCCACTCAACTACACGCTTGATTCCCAAGTGTGTTTTTCCGCAGATTGTGTTTGTGCGTGTGTGCGTATGTTGACGTGCCACGTCGGTGTAATTGATTTTATCGGCCATGTTAATTTTGATTAAATATGCAAATCGACACAAATTTTCATTACGACACACACTCACCCGCACGCTCATACACATAAACCTATGTACATTTGTATGTACGTACTGACATGTGGTCATTTATGTATGCACCTATGAACCTGTGAAATGTAAGCACGTAAATTTTGTTGCAACATGAAGAGCAACAATCGCAGTACAGCACACGACAGCATCGTTAAGAAGCATCAGCGCCGCCAGCAGCGATTTAAGTGAAGTTAAGGTCAACTGTAACTCCAGCTGTCCGCCCACTGACTCAGCACTCTGTACTGCTACTGCTCTTGTTCCTGCTACGTGCCAATAAGCGAATTAATTCTCATTACCCTCGTTGCTCTTTCACTCCTCCCTAGAGTGTGTTTCGCCCAAAAGCGTTTGATCTCATTGACTGTTGAGCGTTTAAATGGCTTGGGGTTACGCGTTGCATTTACATACATACATACATGGCGTTAGTACTCCTTCATGATATTTGCTGTTGTTGCTTTTGATGTTGTTGGCATTCAGTCACTCTATTGACAGTTCTTATGTTCGGTGTATTATCTCATTATTTATGCAGCAATTGACAAATGCAATTTGTTGTTTGCATTGCACGCTCGTAACTGTTGTTGTTTGTTTTGTTGTTGTTGCTGGTGTTGCTTGGCATAAATATCTGTTTATTTTACGAGTTAACTAACCGGAAAATCTAAATCTTGTTTGCACGCATATTCATACATATGTACATAGATACTTATATAAATTTAAGCATATAACTATCGTACTTGTATACATCTTTTCAATAATAACAGACCAATTTATTATGAATATCGATAATAATATCGATAATGCGAGTACATCGATTTAGGCAGGGATGTATAATACCAAATTCTTGTCTTTAACGATAGCAACTACGCGAACCGTAAACAATAACATCGAAAACGATAACAGGATCGGTTAAAATAAGAATGATTATCGAAAATTGTGATTAAAGCTTTTTTAGATTTTATCAGAAATTCCGAAAATATTATCGATAAATAGATCGATAACTGGAAAAATATAAATATATCGATAACTTGAAAAATTCTATCAATTATATTGATTTTCATGACGACGGAATAAAAGTGCTGATTACGATATTGATAAGGGTAACCAATACCAACATTAAAGAATGATAACAGATAACAGTGTAGATACAAAAAAACTTATAATCGATTATGGTTATGATAAAAATATTATCAAAATTTTTTTTATGGACCATGGCAAAAATCTTAACGAAAGATATCGTTAACAATTTTTATCGATATCGATTTGGAACTAAAAAATTTACACGTAAACAATTTTTATCGATATCAATTTGGAACTAAAAAATTTACTCAATCCTACTTTTAGGAAATTTAAAACTTTAAAAGGTAAATTTCGATTTTCATACAAAATAAAAAATCTAATCTCACTGACTTCAAAATCTCTTTTCTACCAAAAATATAGCCTTTTCATTGCCCTCTCCTTAGTATTTGTGCGTACCGAGCACTGGGAAGGCAACAATTTTCGGTAGAAAAGAAAACGACATTTATTTTGTGGCGAAATTGCGAAACTGTATATCTTTTTTCTTGGTCAGCTCATATCCCCAAGATTTTTAATTTTAAGTTTGCGTTGTAAATGAAAACAAAAATAATAATGGCCTTATTGAAAAACAAAAAAAAATGGATTTATAGAGCTCTATAAAGTGACATTTTCATACAAATTTTCGATTTATAAAGCAGTTAAAGTCTTCTTTATTTTTTATGAATTTGGGTGTAAAACTTTAACATAGAAAATGTTACTCATACGCCATATTGTACTTGGCCGTACTCGAACGTACTGCCCCCTATTTCATAAAAAAATATGGCACATTTTCATTTATTTTTTATGGTTGTTTTGTGGATTTTTTTGCACAAGAACAGGTTTTAAGACAAATGGAAAAGAGACTATTTTTTCCCCCTCCTCTTTAAGTTTGATGTTTTCTTTTTCATAAATTCTAAAATATCTTGGGAAATTTACTTGATCTCGGAAAACGGTATACAGATCTACGAAACAATCTTAAGTTCGCTTGTTTGGGCGTTTTGTTTTTTCTTTTGTGATTTCAAAACTGGAGGTATTCCCTACAGTGGCATATTTCAGCGCTAAAATCCTATCCTACTCTATAAAAATCCATAAAAAAGTAATGCAGACTCTTTGCACAGTAATAGAAAAACCGATTTCCACCCTTCAAATTGCTTGTTAATGCAGTTCTACGGCAACTTTAGTACCAAAAATCCGCTTCAACCCTTTACCAAAATTAAAACACAATCGGTTGCAATCAACTATTGCAAAATACAAGAGCCATTAGTGCAAAAACGATGTCGAATTTACGATTACGTTGTTAAGCGTATAACAGTGCATGCAAATATACATGTGCATACCTACATACACAACATTCATACATAACCTGCATTTATCCATGTACGAAGTAGCGTAGTAGTAGTTGGCAATCGATGGAGCTATCGTTATCCACAGGCTCAAGTGCCAACCAACTGTAAACGTATAAATATCGACAGAGGATTTGGCAGCTAAACGTTGAATTGGTAAATCTAGAAATCGCTGAAAATTAATTGCTGCATAAAATGCAGAGCCTCACCAACATTTCGATAGGAGTAAGAGTACATAAACGGCCGTTGCTTTGAATGAGAACTGCTGAATATTTTATTTCATATTGAAAGCATAAGACTATTTAACGTATTTGAAGTGGATTTTGAGTGATAAAATTTTATAAATTTCATTAAAAATTTAAATAAATTTAGTAGCAGGATAACAAGGCTGTTCTTCACCGGTCCGACCACAACTTTTGGAACCTTTAAAACGAACGGAGTATCAGAAGTTTTCATATTTTTATATGTTCGCATTTGTCTTCGAATAATGTACAGCAAAAATGTTCTATAGATGCCACTATCAAATTCCTATGTATAAATGCTCTGTGATTCCGAAAATAATTTTTTTTTCTATATATAACTTTTCGAGATATTTTCAATTTACCGTTATTCAGCTTAAAAAGAGTGGTTTCACTTATTCACGTATAATTTATGAACCAATTGAATAAATCGTATATACATTACTATCGAAAGTTCTATCCTGATAGTTTCAGAGAAATGAATTAATCATTTCTGCCACCTCTTGCTTTCAATGCAAACACTCTACCTACGCAGGTGTACCTGGCGTATGAGTAACACTCTTTTCTGCTCATATTAAATGGAATGATTAATTAATTTCTCAGAAACTATCAGGCCTATCGAAAAGTGATGCATATACGATTTATGATGAATTTTATTTGCTTGCTTTTGCCGTATCACGTATTGCGATTGTTCAATTTATTCATAAGATATACGTGATTAAGTGGAACCACTCTTTTTTTTACCCTGAATATTAACCGTTATTCAAATATCTCGAAAACATATCCATAAAGAAACAAACTAATACGATCTTCGGAATGAGCGAGCGATTCTACATACAAATTGGATAGTGGCGTCTGGATAAAAAAAAACAAAATTTCAATTTGTGATTCAGTGTATTTTTCCACGATCAATGCTATATGAAATAGGAATTTATGTATTTAAATTTTTTTTTTGTCTTTGAGTTCTACTAATTTTTCTCTTTAAAATTTTCCTACGAATATGAACATTTTATGTAGAATTTTTGAAGCTGTCACAATAAATTCGAAGTCATAAATTTTACTAACCGCAACAACTGCCGCACAATCACAGCAGCACAGATGCAATGAAAAATAGCAGAGAACGCACATTTTGCAACAATTACAAAAAAAAATAACAAATTGAAAATTATTATGAAATTTAACCAAAAAGCCAAAAAAAAACTCATAAATACATACACATGTATAAAGACTAGGGTGATCCAGTAAGAATTTGAATGCTCACAACCCTAGAGTTAGTCCGAATCGAAAAAATATACCCCTGTTTTTTTCTTAAATGAAAAAAAATTGAAAGTCGTGGAAAAAATAAGTTTTTGTGGGAATTTTATAGAATTCTTGAAAATCAAGAGCTCTATTTCTTTTCAGGAAACTTCCATTTTTAATACTAGCGATTGTTATGGGTCCGTCATTGCATTTTCTGGGGTTTTAAGGGGACCTATAAAAAAGGTTAGTGTAAAAAAATTTTTAAATTAACAATTTGTTATTATTATTGGAAGTCTTGTGAAGTGAAACAGAGTTTCCAATCAAAATATATTGATTTTCAAGAATTCTACACCATTTCCCCATATAAAATACATTAAAAACTTTGAGCGCTTCTAGCGATCTGTAAATGATTTTTGATTTCAAAAAAACAAAGAGCGGTATAATTTTTTTCGGTATAGAAAAACTCTAGCGTTAAAATTCCGCTTTTACTTATTTTGGACCACCCCTAATGTACACACAAACCTAGATACACATTTTATTGCAACGTCAAAGCAAATGCAACGCCATACAAATATTTCCCAGTATTGGCCTAAAGGCAATGGCAGTCAGTTGCCTACCCACAATTTTTACCTCAGTGTTTGTTATTTTTTTTTTTGTTTTCAACCATCTGTCCGTCCATTTGCTATCCATCTATCGTTGCTGAATTTGCTGAGCGTGTGAAAATTAATTAAAATATTCCACGCCATTCCATTATACCAAAAGCAATCCTTTACGCTGCCATTAGACATTCAATAACCCAAACGACGACGAGGCTGGTTTACTCCAGCCCTGACTGGCATTGGCGGATGAGGACGCGCAGGCAACCAACCAACCAACCAACCAACCAACCAGTCAGTCACCCATTCGTAACGAATATTGTAGTAAAATTTCATAAAGCAGCCATAACTAGCGCGCAGCAGCAGCATAACTGAATTTTAATTGAACGCAATCAATTCGATTTATTTCATTTCATTACATTTTTATTGTAGGAAATAAAACGAAAAGTATTTTTGTTCGTAGAGAAATGGGCATAGTTGCAGCAGCCATTGCTCTCAGGAATGGATATTGTTAACAGCGAAGACAATGGCTTAATCTAAGAATTACTTGCAGGTGAAGCAAGATTTCTTAAATAACTTTCTTAAAATTTCACACTCTTAGTCTATGGCTCCACCTTGTCTTTCTTACATTATTGAATTTCATAAATTTGCATTGTTTATGCAGACAAAGAGGTCGTTGGGTGAGGATTTGGAATACTTTTGAATAGGACTCTATTAAAATTGATTAAAGGTGAATTTGAAAGGTGAAGCAGACGAGTGATAAAAAATAAATTTGGCGATGAAAATTGAAAAAGCGCTTACAATTTTTCAAATAAAATAGAAGTAAGTGTTTAAAATTTAAGAAAGCTTTCGGTTAAACAAATATATTGGTGCTCTTGTATGGATTCTATATAAGGCCCATATCCGTTCTTTTTAGAGAATTTTCTGCAGAAACTATTCAAGTCAAGTCAACAGCAAAATTCACTTGAAATCCGATAAAAATTCATTCACAAAAAGGCACCATGATTGAAAACGCAATAGGGAAACCGGAAAGTCTTTCTGAAGTATTGACAAGGGTTATAAGTAAATGTAGGCGATCATCCAAATATGCTATCGTCCCATTGTTGTGTGCGTCTTAACTCCGGCACCGATAGTTGTAGGCCACCTCCACGCGACAAATGGATTTTATCTCGGTGGTTTATTATTGCTTGTCGAGGGCGGCCGCTGTTTAGAAAAAGCCCTTTTCTATAATTTTTTTTTGATACTGCTACAACCAAGCATCGAATCTTGGTCCTACGGAGTGATAGTACGCACATCTAACCACTCATCGATCGCTGTAGCCATTTTTAGAAGCGCTTTTTTATACTCAAACACTTTATTCAACGACGTACATAAGTAAATTTTAAAGCATTACTTTGTAATTTGCACTTAAACACTCCAAGAGCTGCCACCAGCTTTAAAGCCGCAAAACAATTGCCGCCACGAACAAGAGAAACCAATTTATGGGCTTTGCTAAATGAAAGCTAGTGGAAATTAAATACTCAACTCAAGTCTATTACAAAGCCGACAAATGGCAAATCAATGTAGCACCAACCGAAACCCAAACAAAAGTGGGAGAAAACTCTTTAAATTGAGCTTTAAGCTGTACTTGAAAAGCACACTAAAAACTTGACATTCACTAACTTAAAATACTTAGAAATACAATGCATGACAGATTGGGGCTAGCAGGGGGGCGGACTGCATAGCCAGAGGAAAAGGAGATAAATATCGAATAGAAATGTTGCTTGTTTACTTAACTACATGCATCTATGTTGCTAGTATATGTATGCCGCTATGTTTGCTCGCTTCACCACAATAATATTTCGTATCGCTAAAATGTGACTGACGACTGTAAATCCTCAATTTCAAGGCAAATACCGCAATAACAACAAAGCACATAAAGTACGTAAAACAGAAATTTCTGCAACACTGCTTAAGTGTAAATATGTGGTGTCAGATTTTCTACTCAAACATAAACACTTGCGCCTGCTTTTTGCGCAATTGGGAAACACTTCTGAAGTCGAGCCGTACAAGCCAAGGACGCTTGGCTGCCAGGAAGAAAAGTGAGAAAAAGTGCATACGTATTTTTTGTACGAGTAAATATGTGTAAGGTAAGCTCAATACTGGCAGTAGCAAAAACAACAATCGCTGCTTACTATGTGTATCACAATCATGATCATCTTCACCTCATTCAAAGCCATCGTTTTCCTACCTAAGTATTACACCTTTGCTAACCAAAAAAAAAAAACATCCTTTAATGCTTTTCTTGAGTGAAAATCGCTGAATGACAAGAGCAACAACAAAAGCAACGGCAACAACAAATGTACAAATAACGCAAGCAACTTGCAAACACTTGCAATAAAGTGCGCTTTTTTGGATTTTCAAAAAGTGTGTTTAAAACTGACTTTCATCAATATCGTCTACCACCGAACCAGTGGGACACTGCACCCGCCACTCTCGCCAAATTCAATTTGTAACCTCCTGGCACAGCATTTAACCCCAATTGAAATCCTAAAGCAAACGAATCCTTGTCTGATTTGCACTGCAATGCAACAACACACTTCCACACACACACACATATAAGCTGTAACTGTACCGAAAGCCAACAATTGACAGACATACTAAAAGGCATATTGACAGTCGAGCAGACAGGCAGGTTTTAAAGCTTTCTGGTAAGGGGGAAGAACGCAATCATTTGATTGGGACAGCAATGGTGTTAGTGTGACGGTGGATGGATGGTGTATTAACAGCAGCTAAACGATCGTTTGCCTGCCTTTCACAAGCATTTGCCTTCAATGTTTATTTTTCAAATTATTTACCAACGTTTGCGAGCGATGATGATGATGACAACAAAAATTAAACCAAAAACAATAAAAACAACAACAGCAGCAATGAATGATAGTAAAACAAATAATACAAATTCCAACTCTATTGCCGTCGATTTTGGTGTCGATGACGTTGATTATGTTGCTGGTGCACATTTAATGGCACTGGAGAGTAGGTGATGATGCAGGTAGGAAAATATAGGAAATTTAAGGTATAACATTGCTCGAGACTGCAGACGAAATTGTTGTAAATTGCAGCCGCTTTGGCTTGAATGGATATTTTTCATATTGTAAATTGATTACATCTTGCGACAGTAAATTTTAGAGACTAAGAAATCAATATG
>NW_023458559.1:64709320-64734833 GCF_013731165.1 Rhagoletis pomonella | reverse complement strand
AAAAACGAAGCCAACGAAATGGGCAACAAAACAATGAATATGAATGTGAATAACTGAGCCCTGCGCCCCACCATTTTTGCGCCACACTGTGCATGGGTGGTCAAAAAGTAATTTAATTTGTAACAAAGTCAGCGGAAGAAGTATGAGTACAAAAGAGGGAGAGAAGCTAAAGCGACAATTACACACTCACCCACACATACACAAAAACTCATTTCATGGGTCAAAAAGCACAATCTTCCAGTTTTGTATGACTGATTTTTATTTTTATTTTTTGGTTCATTCAGATTACTATCTGTGCAACTCTCGTTTGGAATGCGAAGCCAAAATCCCGTTACACACACACACACTCACATTCTATCCACTTCAATCCACATTTTACGACACTACTTCACTCATATGCTGCTATCGAAGGGCTTTGTGGAGTAGTTAGTTAGTGCAGACGCCGCCAAAGGCAGGACAGGTGTGCTTTTTGTTGGGTAGCTACTCGCCTTTGGTCACCACCCAAAGTCAGCTTCAAATCCTATTAGTTGCAATTCCACAGGATTTTCGCCACTCCTTTTTTGCTGCTCTACATTTTCTTCCGTTTTGTTGGTAAAGCACCTTTATTTGGCAAATTAATACTCAAAAAGGTAAATCAAAGCCGATTTAAAACAATAAGCGCAATGAGCAACAGTAACCATAAATGGTAGTAATACTATGTATGTACATACATACGTAGTTAAGTGGGGTTTTTCGGTTAAAGTGATTTGGCCTGAAAAAGATGAGTGAGCAGAAAATTTGTTAAGATGGCAGGAGACTTGGGTATCGGTTTTGGACCTAAGAAGGCAAATCAATGTGGTAGGGTGGCTGAGAAAGGGACTCTCATTCTTAATTTTAAGAAAAGTAAATTTCATCAGCACATTTAGTACAAATTTAAGAATTGTCTGCATATATGCTCACGAGAATTTTTTGATGTATAAACTTGTATGCTTCTTCATGAGCCTTCAAACTAGCTTTTCCTTTACCATACTCGGAAAGAAGATGGATAGATATGGATAGATTGATATGGAGGCACACACTAAGACCAAGAGATCTATTTTGACCAACCGTTCATAGCAACAACACTTGCCCAGAGATGGCCCAGGTACTTCTCGATCTCACAAAACAGGTGTAAAGTAGGCCCCTCGATTGATTCATGGAAACGACATAAGTCGTTCGGCCTGATCTTTAGCCTGTACAGGTGACCTCTTAGTCTACAGTGCCTCGCGAGAAAGCCTGTTATTATTCTAAGTCCCTTATTGGAGAAGTTTATGCTTGCCCTGTACCTTGTAAGGTTGTAGCCTCCCAGTAAGCATTTACCTTGGCGTAGACCTACGGTGTTGTGGCAGTATTGTTCTCTAAGTCTGTTCCTCTCATTCCTCAACTCTTCCTTGATTGTGTTAGGTCTGATCGCAATGAAGGAATCAGGGCCTATAGGAGCCGAGGCTAGACGGTCGTTACCCTCAACTTCTATGTGACCTGGTGCCCAAATTACCCAGTATGTTCAGCTTATCAATGCACTCAATGCACTCAAGAACCAAAGAGAGCCTTACATGCTCATATTAGAATGCGATATTAGAACTTTCTCACTACGATAATTCCTACGTAGGTTGATAACTACATATGGCGTATATCTCCGCCTAAAAGATACTCGGATATGCTTCCATGGGTACTGAGAGTTTCAGCCTGGGTCCGCAGATGCCTGCCATAACGCCGTGGGGAGTTTTGGCGCTGTCTGTATACCATTGCAGCCAGCTAGCGTATGTATGTCCCTCCATAAAAGAGATGCTCCAAGTTACCAGGCTGCAGAGCTCTACTTTTAATTTCCTCTCAAATTCTTCTGATTCCTGCATTCACGGGCAACCCTGCTAACCTTTACCAATTTCGTGGTGATGAACAGAACCTTCCGAGATAATGTGCCGTCTTTTGTTGAATTGAGCTTGAAGAGAAATCGGTTTCGGCATTGTGACATCTTTTTGTTCTTCAGATAGCTTGCCATTGATGTGAGCGGATGTTTCTCTCGCCTGTTGCATCTGAGACTAATCATTGGGGGTCGAAGACTCTACTTTTTATGAAAGGTTTCCCGTCTGACGACTTGCCAAAGAGAAAATTGCAGCCTCAGTCTCAGAAGGAAGTTATTACCACAATATCTCTACTACCATAAGCAATGGGGAAAAAGAGCTCCCTATAAAGACCAGATGCAGCTTAACACTTATTCGTTCTGGGTGATGCACTGCGCCTATCAACATCGCCTGCTTCCTCTGCCTCAGGTTTGCAAAGGCAGACGATAAGGATGATGACTCTTAACGAAACGCCGGGGGCTGAGCACTGATACTACAATAACAACCTAACCGTAATAAAGCAGTATTTATAATTTAAATGTTAAATTAAGAACAGAGAAAAGAAGCGTCTAAAAGCTAAATGAATAAAAAGTCAGTTTTAAAACAATAAATCGAAAAATTAAAAAAAAATTTGATAAAAATGAAAATCAGTTGAATTACAACGTATGCATATACATATATATGTTTCTAAAATGTAAATTAAATAAAAAAACGTTTTTTTTCAACAATAAATTCTAAAAATTAACTTTAAAAAAAATAAAATAGAATAAATTTCTGCAAAATTATATTTATATATTTTTCTTTTTGAACAATAAAATCGAAAAATTAAAAGGGAATTACAAAATAAATAAAAAAAAACAAAAAATTCTGCTGCCCGAGGTTTCGAACACGAAGTGCTTTACTCACTCAAGCCTCTTTAATTGATAAAAATCTTTAAACTCTTCGAATTCTGGGTGCGATAATTCGAATTTCTTTCATACATATCTAAACAGTAAAACCTATCAAAAAAGCAAAAAAAAAACTATCTCATTGTATTTATTTGTTGCTAAAATTTTATATAGCCCACCAACAAGGTGCTAATTTCAAACACAGATCAACCAAAACGGATAGCTTTTTCATTAAACCTACACTTGAGCCGCGCAGCTGGTAGTGAATTCTGTGGCAAACAGCAGCTACCCATGTCGATCGCCGATAAAGCGTGAAAAAATCCGTGAAAAAATATCAATAAATAGTCATAAATCAAACAGCAACCCAGCAACAGGTTGTTGCAACCAACCGCTGCACACTGCTGCAACAAAAGCATACGATACACACAGAGTCGCATAGTACCAGCCAGCAAGATCAATACTCGGCTGTGGTGAGCGGCAATGCCAACATTGCGCCATACGGTATCAACAAGACAACCGCAACTTTGCAACAGCAACAAAGCGCATGCATCCAGGCACTTAGATGTGGTTTCAATTGCGACAAGTAAGCTTAGTGGAAAACTTGTTGCAAGCGGTGACGAAATTGCACGCGCGTGCGCGCTCCAAAAAGTAGCGTTGATTGAACTCATAACTCATAAACTGCCCGAAGAATATTGGTCAGTTGGCCGCGCATGCGGCACAAAAATCATAAATGGTCAGAGGCGAGCTTTTCTACTTACACGAGTGCGCGCTCCCGTGTCTGGCTGAAGTGTTACTGCGAAAGCTTTTGCATTTTGGCGCGCTTTTCGATTGGCGCAATCGTTACTAATGAACCGGCGGTTGCATTTATTTTACTTGGCTACCGCTGCTGCTGCTGTTGACGATCGCATTCATTCGCTCTATTGCTTGTTTACACCATTTGTTTTGCCCTCATCGCCACTGCAACCACATAAATACTGTGCAAATTTCGATTGCGAAATCATCGTATTGGTTAACTTGCCAACCATTGCAAGCCATACGCGGCAGTGCACTTTGCTTCGAGTTTGTTGTAATTGACGAGTATAATGAAGACAACAGCATCCAGAGTTTATCAGCTGCTGCACTGATGATTGATGCAGCAGACACCTTTAGTTGTGGTTGTGTTGTTTGCGGCTAGAAGATATTTTGCACATAAATAAATGGCAAACAAAAAGCAAACATTTTATTAAACTTTTATAAAACTTTAACACCGCTGTGCGGTAATAGCAAAAGCGGCGACGTCCATTGGGTCCAGTAGCATAAGGCAGTGTGGTCAGTCAGTGTTGGAGTGCACTTCGCGACGGTTACAAAGATTCTTGCGGTGCCGGGAAAAGTACGACAAAAGGACTCTGAAACAAATACGCCAATTTTTTTTTTGTTTTTTATTTAAGAAGGATACTAGTTTCCGTCTGCTTTTCGAAAAGCCGTGCAATAAATTAAACTGCAAATAATATGTGGCGTGCGGGAAAATAAAATTTATTCAACAAAAAAGTTTTGATGCAGATATTTTTTTTTAAATGTGTGATGCAAACCATACAAATTCAACTGTAACGAAAAAATATTTCCAGCTTTTATTGAAACCATAAATTTTTTCAAACACACTTTTCTTCGAGTACATTTCATAATGTCGCTGGCTCTGAGTCTTTACTTTCTTGTGATTTCCTGTTTCTATACAATTAGGGCCGATGATGAGCCCTTTCTTACAGATCCGCGTAAGTCATGAAAAACAGAAATAAATTTAATTAAAAAAATTTTAATAAAAAGTAAAAAAAGTTTTGCTAAAAATAAAACTAAATATGAGAATTATTAAAAGCCAGAGAGAAAGTATGCGAATAAATTAAAACAAATAATAAAAAGTATATTCCTTGCAAAATTTACACCTCAATATTTTTTTGTGATTTTTTGAAAAAAAATTTCGGTTTCTACATATTTATTATTAAAACTTAAACTGAGCAATAAGTTTCCTATAAAGAATTAAAAAATTTTTTTTAAACACCTTCTAAGTCTTAGTAATAGATTTTCAATAAATAAAAAAAAATGTGAATTTTAAAGCAGCCAAATCAAGTACAGTAATTATATTTAGCCAACAAAATTGATAGAGAATCCAAAAAACCGAAACTCGAATTTAAAAATAAGAGGAAGAAACGGTGACAGGTAATAAGATCAACGGAAATAAGGTCAATTGACTTTATTTCGCAACAGGGGTTATTACCTTTTTAAAAGCGAAATAAAATCCATTGACATTATTGCTCTCTCAAACATTAAATTTGCTTAGCTTTATTTCCAAATTCTTGTTGACTTTATTTCGCTTTTGAAAAGTTAATAATGTCAATTGACTTTATTTCGCACCAGGGTGGGAAATTAAGTCAATTGACCTTATTCTGTTGATCTTGTTACCTGTTACGATTTCTATATCAGTAATATAAAATCAAGAAAAACCCTCAACTAACAACAAAAAATTATTTCCTAAAAGTAAAAGTCCCAAAAAAGCTACGTCAAAAATATTTTGAAACCAAAATTACATCCAAAAACAAAGACAAAATTCCAAAACTCGAAAACTTGATTCTATATAATTAAATGTAAATTTTGAATGCGGCATTAGGGTGGTTCAAAATTACACGTAAAAAAAATAGTCCGAATTTTAATGCTCTCACTTCATAGGATTGTTCTGTATAGAAAAAAATACCCCTGTTCTTTTTTATTTCGAAACAATTTGGCATAGGATTCTTAAAAATCACTATTTTTCTTTCCGTAAATTCACTTTCTCTTCTGAAAGCTTCAGGGAATAGTACCTAACTGTTTATTTAGCCATTTTTTAATACAGGCGATTTTTGATGAGTCTCCTTAAGCAAATCAGAGTCTTCCGATCTAAAAATATTGATATTAAAGAATTCTAAACCAGTTGCACGAAAAACGGTTTTTTCTCCATATAAAATGCATGAAATTTTTTTGTGATTTAAGCGATCTCTAAATACTTTTTGATTTCGAAAAAAAAAACATGGGTATATGTTTTCGGCATAGAACAATCCATAAAAATTCTTAAAATTTAGGCGAATATTTAGAGAATGCTGCAAAGGTTTGAAAGATTTTTATTTCCTTTAAAATCGCAAAAAATCTACAAAATTTTTACATGAATTTTTATAAATGTCACATATAACTGAAACTTATTCATTTAAACTCGTTAAGTCGCTGACTTATGTCTGGCGAAATTCGAAGTTTTGTTGAACTTTGCCGATAAAAAAAAACTCAATTGCTTCAATCCCTGGTAACAACTCCAATTTTTTTTTTTTTAATTTTGTTAATTTCTGTCTGTCTTTATTCTGTACGTTGAACAATTGAAAAGGGTGCCCCAAGCTGCTGATATTTTAAAGACCACCCTTATAAAGTAAATTCGCGAATTTTTAAGGTTAAAAAGCAATTAATTTCACAAAACTTTTTTGAAATTTTTCCAATTTTTTCAAAAATTAAAAAAAAAATCAGAATTTTGTAAAAATCCGCGAATTTTTAAGGTTAAAAACAATTATCTTCACAAAACTTTTTTTGAAATTTTTTCAATTTTTTCAAAAATAAAAAAAAAAATCAGAATTTTGTAAAAATCCCAAAATTATAACTTTGCAAGCAATTAATTGTCTTGCAGGATTTGATCAAGATCGGTTAACGATTAAATATAAATTTTTACGATTTTAGCTGAACCTTAAAAACGCTAATATTTAGTTTATTTTAATAACCCTAGCAAAAAATGTTTATGAACGCGCCCCCTGGCGAGCCTGCGGTCTGCTTATTGAAATAACTTACCAATAATACATCTGGAAAACTAATAAATTTGTTTCAATTAACCTATGCTCAAAAATCTGTTCAACCTACCTTCTTCCACTGCAACTCTACTGCGATCTCCACAATAAGTTTATGCACATTCTCCCCGCCCCTCCCCTCTTCCCTCTCAAAAAATTTCAAATATATTTCAATTCACAAATTAAACCGGATCTTCCAATCTTCCACAGCAGATTACATCAAAGAATGTCAAATAGCTGACAAACATTTTATTAACTGTTCCACGCAAAGCATACAACAATTATTCGACAAGCTAAACGACGGTAAGTAAATAGAGTGGAAATTTACCAAAACACAAAAAAAAACTGTATGCTGCAACATGCCAAAATGCAATTGAACAATTTTAATTATTGATTTACTTATTTACGATTTTTTCGCTCAAATTACATACAAACATACATTGCAGGCATACCCGGTTTGAATAGTATCAAAAGCTTCGATCCATTCTATCTAAACCGGATACGTATTACGCAAGGCAACAGCAATGCGATCAACTTGAAAGTCGAGTTGGCCAATGTGAAAATCAATGGATTCGGACGTACAAATGTGTTGGAGAGTGTGTAAGTGGGAAGAGGGATTTTGAAGGAGCAAACATTTTTTATATTTATTACAAAAAAGAAGTGTATGTTTCTTGGTTATTTTTAGTTTAAGGCTTTGAACTAAAATTTTTTTCTTATTTTTTTTTTAACTTGAAAAGCGTTTATCCGAAAGACTACAGCTGGAAAACTACTTTTATGCTGCCCGAAATGAAATTGCAAGGCGACTACAGCCTCTTTGGGCGCATTTTGTTGATACCCTTGAATGGGCATGGCGAAGTCTTCCTGGAAGCAGGTAAGTTGGCATAAATGGCGTGGAAGACAGCTTCTAGTAGAGTTGTTTCATTCGATGCTTAATTAAGCCTCAATTGCCGGAATGGCTTTATGCATAAAAATAAAATAGACTTTAAACGCGTTGTACCTGATATTTTCATACAAATTTTCGGTTTATAAAGCAATAAAAATCTTCCTTATTTTTTAAAGAGTTTTAGTGTTGCATTTTCTTTATATGTATTTATACAAAATTAACTAAATTGCCTTTTACACGTTTACATATTTATTCAAAATATAAGAAAATATGACCGTCGTTATGCACTCGAAGACACGACTTTATGAAAAGGGTGGCTTCACCTTCTACAACGTTACAAATATTCGAGTGGACTTTAAAATCGACGGCTTGAAATCGTATTTCTCGAATCTTTTCAATGGTAACAAGCAGTTGGGTGAGTTCAGCAATAAACGTAAAATTTTTAAAATAAAATAAGTTCATAAAATACATTAAGAATTATTTGTGCTCTTACATACATAAATTCTAACCATTTATTTTCCATTGCAGAGGACAGCACTAATAAATTCTTTAATGACAACTGGCGCATGCTGGCCGATGCTCTATATACCGTTATCACGCAAACGATCGAGGATATTTTATTGGATGTATTGAAGAAAATCTTCCATTATATACCAGCCAATTTCTTCGTCAGCGATATACCAACTTCTAAGCAGTTGTATGGCACTAAAGCGACAGCGGATACAAAGCGACCTAAATAACTTAAAAATTAAGAATTAAGTTTAGTATGGTTAAGTATGTACTGTATAGAATATTTGTATGATTACAGTTTTGTTATTAAAATGTATGGCTCTGAAAGTAAACGATTTTTTTAACTAAACAAGTAAAGAAGTATAAGTTCGGGCGAAACCGAATTTTATATACCCGGCGCAGGTATCATCCATTGTCATTCCAACTTTCTTTAAACTACCCAAAAGTCTATAGAGATTGTTGTAAGTATTATCTGGGAGTAAATTAACGACCTCAGTTATTGAAATATAGGAGTTTTCGTATATCCGAAAATTACCGTTATACGGGAAATCGGTGCAAATTTTTATCCGATTTGAATAACTTTCAACGAATTGCTTTTTCGTACCAACACTATTAAACACACCAAGTTTGATAAAAACTAATAAATCGGTTACAGAGATACACATTAGTGTCATAAGTGGGCAGCGCCACGCCCAAAATCCAATTATTTAGTCTAACTTTTTGCTCAGTGGTCATTGCAATAATCGATTTTGTGTCAATTAGCTTCAGTAGTTACTGATTTATCGCAGTTTTCGTGTTTCTGTAAATTACCGTTATATGCGGAAGGTGGGCGTGGCTATTGCCCGATTTCAATGACTTTCAGCAAATTTCTTAGCTGGATCCTAAGCAAGGCTCGTACCGAGGATAAGGATTGGTGAAGTGGCTACTAAGATACAATATTTCATCATAAGTGGGCAGGGTCACGCTCCTTTTCCAAAAATTTCATAATAGTATTATTTTGTAGGTACCAAAATTCTACTTCACATACTAATTTACAAGAATTCAGATCAAATATTTACTGAAATACTATAGTTTTTGCATTTTTCGAAAATACCGCATGTAAACACAAAACAGCTGATATGCAGTTGGACACTTTATCCATTTTTACCCGAAGAAAAAGTTCGGGCTGTTTCGAGGAGGAAGAAGAAGACACTTACCATCCAATACGATCCAATTTTCGCTCTCTATCACCCATTTTGTTGCGTACGGGAATGATTTCTGGGCTGTTTTGGGCTTCCGGGGAATCCCGCATTGCGTACGGGAATGAACCTATTATTATGGGTATAAAAGTGAATGAGGTCTTCCCATCCGGTACAATCGCAAAATGTTCTGACCACTTGTGCCACATCTGGCCGAGCATTGTCATGGTCAATGGAGATCAATGACTCATGTCTGGTTGCCCATCCCGCCCGTTTTTCCGCAAGCACTTACTTCAATTGTATAAGTTGTTATCTGTAGAGAACCCCGTCGACCATCTTACCGAAGCCCACGATACAGGATTCCCTTCTGGCCCCACCAAATTCTGAGAATTACCTTGCTACCATGGATATTTGGCCTCAGCGTCGATGATGCGTGTTTGCCGTGCTTAACATAGGCCCTCTGACACTTTATATTGTCGTAAGGAATCCATTTTCCATCGCCGGTAACAACACAATGCAAATACGACTTTCCGTCGTCGACCGTTGAAGGATCATTTGGGAAACAGTAACTCACCGTTCGCAATCTCTTAGTTTGGTTTAAAACTTTCTGGGCCATCACAAAAACTTTTTCGAAGCTCATTCAATTCTCATTAGCTTTTTGGTAAATACCAGAAATTATTGAACTTCAAGAGAACATTGAGGTATACCGAGGGCAGCGATTTCTTTGATCTTTTAACTGGTTGGCTGAAGAAATGCTATATAATGCGAACACCGATCAATGACAAGAATTGGACGCGCGCTTTAAAAAGGATGGAAACAAGTCAATCACAATGTGCCAGCATCTGCCAAAATAGTAGAGGATGAGGTGCAGCAGATATTCGCAGTTGAAACTCCTTCATCGACACAGGTGATCTTCAAAGTCTTCAATTAGTGCTCAAATTTCTGCATTTTTCGATTGCTCTGATGCGCGAGTTTAAAGTAGGAAAACATCGTCGCTAGAGATACACCTTTCTGAAAAAATATCGCACAAAATTACCAAATTTTTTGAATACACATAATTCATGAAATCGACTTAACAGATCGTTTATTTTAACAATGATGTTTTCTGTAATTATAAAGTAAAGTATTTTAAAATCAAAAATATATAATGCCTGTAGGGTAGTAATAAATAACACAAATCATTTTATTTGCAAGAAAAAAAAAGAACCAGAATTTACGAAAATTGTCTAATGGTGGACTGAGGCAGGTTTGGTATGTATTGACTTAAATATTGATGTAAATTGCCGCGAATAAATTTGCATTAACAAGTGAGTGCCTGCTACTTTATTTTTACCCCCATATGTATTTATATAAAACATTTACATTTTTGTGTGCATATATTGACCAAACCTAATAAATTTTTATGTAAACTTTAATATTTTAATATTTACTTAGAAATTGACCATTTGTGCAAATACATACATACACACATGGGTCATTCCATACAATATTTGCACCTCAATTTTTTTTTTTTTTGTGAAATATATTTTTTTACATTCTTCATCGAAAAAAAGAAGACCCCTAGACGACACTTTAGTATAAACTTTATGTATGCAGGTATGAAAAAACTCGTAACTTCTACAGTTTTGGTGTTTCCAATCTCAAATTTTTACAGCTTACTCCATAAAGCTATTGCTATTCAGATTGAAAAATAAAATAAAAATCAAACATGAGGAAATTAATAAAAAAATAAAAAAATGCGATTTTTTAGTGCGTTTTTATTTTATTTTATACTATCTCACGCTCTCATGGAAAGCCGAGGTAATTACGCACATTTTGATACCTTAACTGATTTTCTCCGACAAATAGTTTATTAACTGCAAACAATTAAAAAAATATACTTATCCGTGAGTTCAAAATTTCGGGAATTTTTTTTTTTGTTGAGATTTTCGAATATCATGAAATAATATCACGAAATAAAAAAAAAATATGTGTATTCTTTTTGTCGATAAAAATGTAAAAAAATATATTTCTCCCCCAAAAAAAAATTTAGGTGTAAATATTGTATGGAATGACCCATAAGTATGTATAGAATGGCTTATCATATTCGCCAGCTATTAATGCCTAAAAGTATGCTAACAAGCTCGGCTGATGATCAACTTTATCTGTCCTTCTTATCTGCAGCGCTACAGTGATGGGCAATAAAATTCAATTATCACAAACTATATTCACAGAAATTCATAGCCGAAACAACACTTGGCATATTAACATCTAAAATTTGTCCATTTCCCGCTCTATGCAACAACAACTACAACAGATAATCCACCTAGCATAACAATTTACAATGCTTACAGTGCCACCAACATTAATTTGTATTTATCTCATGCATTTAACAATGTGATAATAATAAATTTTTACAACCAACTCGTTATAATAAAAATAAAATGCCTGCATTACACGGGTACAACAACAACAACAGCAGCAGTGTGAAACTTGGACGAAACAACAACAAATTGGTATGCGGAGAGGAATGCTGTTGTTAGTCGAATGGGGAAAAAAGTGGTTCATTCCAAAAACACCTTTAATTTAAACTCCTGCCCGACTCTACAATAACCGCATTCCTTTTTGTTTCGTTGTATGTATTTGCTCTGGCTACGTAAAAGGCTGTCAGTAGTGGTTAACAGCAGCGATAAACAAATAAAAATAATTGCATTTAACCCATTTGTGACCTGTGGTCCGCTCACCTGCTGTTGCTGCTGCTGTACATAGTTGTTGTACTCGTAACACTGAATTTAAATGTCTGGATTACCTGTCTATCGTTGCTATCCACAACACTATTACAACAATTAAAAGCGCTTGCAACATATAACAACACACGTACACAGGTACAGTTATATGCAGTCAGCGTCAAATATATGAATACCCTGACGCTTTGACAATTTGATTTATTTATATTTTCCATACCAAATTTTTCTTATTTTTTTGTAAAAATATAGTCATTCAACAGCAAAAACCAGCAAACTATTTTTTTTTTTAATTTCATATAGAAATCGGGAAAATTCAAGAAATACCAAAAAAATTTTCAACTTTTCAATTCGATTTTGGTACAATAAGGTGCAAGTTATAAGTCTCTAAAAATTACCGTCGATTTTTGAGACATTTTCTTCCATATAAAAATAGACTTGGTTCATGCGATATATCGAAAAAAAGGGTTAACCCTTAACAAAAAATTTTTAAAAATCAACATTAATTTTTAAGGACTTGTTACTTGCGCCTTATTACACTAAAATTTAATTAGCTACAAAACTGCGGACTCAAAATTTCTCTACGAAATCGAATTGAAAAGTCAGAAGTTTTGATAAAAATGTGTTGGTATTTCTTGAATTTTCCCGAGTTCTATATGACATTAAAAAAAATTTTTTTTGCTGGTTTTTGCTGTTGAATGAACTATACTTTTAAAAAAAAAAAAAAAAGGAAAAGTTGATATGGAAATTATATGTACATAAATAAAACGTCAGGGTATTCATATTCTTGACGCTGACTGTATGTACATATGTATGTATGTATTAGGGATATTGCGAATGTGGAATTTTAGACATCCGCGGATGCGAATGCGAATGCAAACAGCTTATCAAAATTAAAAAAATTTTGTATCATATGAAAGAGGACTGAAGTAGCTTTTAAACAGAAATAACGAACGAAGGTTGACGCCTCTATTTATAAATTTTTTCGTATCATTTAATACTAAAGACATTCATATACCTGACCCAGGCTTTGTTCTATTGTAATTAATTAATATTTTTTATTTAAATATTTTTCAATAGGAGGCTTTGCTCATTTAGATATTTAATCCATTTAGGTCCTCTTTCATTTGATATCAAACTTGTTTAATTTTGACAAGCGGTTTGTTTATTATCCGAAAAGGACTTTTATTTCGGAATAAAAAATATTTCGCCAAGTTTAACTCGTAAAAAAACAACTGTTATTTTCGGTCCCTTCAATATTCGCATTCGCAAAAGATCCGCATTGATTATTGCGATTGCCAAAGCGAATGCGAATGTTAAAATTAATGCGGAAGCTCCGCGGTTGCGAATGCGAATGCGAATATTCGCAACAACCCTGGTATGTATGTATGCTTATTCGATATAATGTTCGGTAATACTCGCAGTGTATGATAGCGAAGCGATTAAACAGGCTGTCAATAATGCAGAAACCACATGCCACGAAAAATGTTCTCCACTCAGGTTTTTATGTTTACACCGTGGTTTTCACCACACCTACGTGGAGCAGAATACAAATGTTTGAGATGAGGGAGGATTGGGAATGGCGGCAGGGTAGATGAATTGATAAAGAGTCTTGTAAGAATATTTGTAAGTAACTAAGTATCGAGAAACTGCAGGAAAAGTAAAAAAATGTTGTTAATATTTGCCTAGAGATAATTCAAGATCACGCAAAGCTCACAGCCTCAGACCTAATTTATCATTACAAACTGCCCACTGCTTTATTTACAAAAATTCATAAGCCCACAAGCTCAGTTCCGCCAATAACTAAACAGATTTCCGGCATATCCAAGAAATACATTCTTTAATCCAATTCAACTCCGAAGTTTTAAAAGAAAACTTATGAAAGCGCATCTTAGGCGGCAAATACACTACCCCTGCTAAAATCCATGTGCCCGCCCAACACCTGATCTCGTCTGTTAGATGTGCTACAGCAGGCAACCTATTTTTTACTCCTCACCATAGATACAACCTTCGCTTGTCAATCACCCTAATTTTCCTACTTGGGCATATACTTTACGGTGGTCCAAAAATGTACATTCCTCCTGACTCAATTTTACTTGGCTCTCTTTTCCTTGGAACATTTCTAAAAAAATGGAAAGGGGATGTTCTGGCAGCTACTATATTTTATCCACGGGTTTATTCTAAAAATAAGCGAATATAAAATGACTTGTCTTAAGGATTATATAAACATCGGTAACGAGTGGAGCTTCTGCTCACATGGTGACCCCTCAGTTGCAAGCAATGTCGATTTCAGAGTTGACGTTGGAGCCTTTTCCTTCATTTGTTTGCCTTCACCCCGTTAGGGATGCACATGATGCATCGAAATTTTTTGAAACATCGATAATATCGGTTCAAAAGTCGATGTTTACAATTACCTAAAATCGCTAAATTGACGAGACATCGATGCTAGTTTCAGCGATGTTTTAACGTCGACCTATGCTCCTAAAGACTGGACATAAATTTTTTTACTTATTCTTTTGAGGAACAATCCAAAAATCTGAATTTCTCTTTTCTTTCGATATTAAAAATGCTCACTTAGTCATTCAAAAAGGACCGGGATCCCGTTGGAATTTCAACGAAATTGGGCCTTGGAACTTAGAGCTCAGCGAACTTACGACGGCATGCATTTCTTTTCTATTTATAGGAAGGTTTAAGGAATGGTGAATAAGTACAGGGAAATACATCCGTATGTAAGTATTTTTCTAATTGAATTACAGAGAGTTGGAATTGAATAGTATTAAATTCTCCTTTTTATGTGGCTACAACTCAACAAGTTTTTAAGCATCGGAAACCATCGGTATATCGATGTTTTTCTGGCGATGCATTTTTGCATCGGTGTTCATCTTTCCGATGCATCGAAACATCGATGTATTGTTGATAGTCCCCATAATTTGCATCCCTACACCCCATCCATATCGATACATAATTAATTTGATATAGTATGTTCATGTCCATATCCAAAATGAGCGCCTCCTTTTTTCTTCTATACTTTCATTTTGAGTGCCTCAGATCTCAACCAAGGAAACTATACATACAATGTGACCATGAAACAACCAATTTCGGAAAAAGATTTAAATCTAATCAAGCAGCCTGTTGGTGGAATATGGCTAACCCGGGACTACACTCTAGCAGCAACCATCGTATATTAACTCGCAGTTGTAACCTAAAAGCATAAACAGACGGCTGCGTTGATCCGGTTCAACTCGGGAATTAACTGCGGTTGATCCGGATTAAGTCCGGGTTAATCCGAATTAACGCTGCCATCTGTTTAAGCTTTACGATAAATCTATTTTTTCCCCCGAAAGTTTGACAAACACCATCTTTAACCGTACAAAGCACAGTCGTGCCTCTATTGCTGGTTTCAGGCCGGAAAACGTGTCTAAATAAGCCAATCTACATTTAGTTAGGCTATTTGCGTCTAAGGGTCAACAGTTAGCATTTCAACTGACGAAGGCTTTCCTTAACAATCTGAACCATCTTGGTGTCATCCATCGAGTTAGCATTCCTTAGTTCCAGTACACATATTTAGGTATAGAAATCGCAACAAAAAAGGGTTATAGATTAATAGCATCAATGTTAACCCTCATCAAGGATACATAGCATATTTATGAGGCCATATCTTTGTTGTATTCAACGCTCATCAAAATTTATTTTAACTAACCAAGATATTCAGACGAAAAATAGTCAAACTTCGTAGGCTTGGTTTCGGAATAAAAACTTTAGTAGATATTTCATTGCCTCTCAATAGGCGCAGTCTAGAAACTGTACATAAGGCTAGGGCATAGATACGCACTCTGAATTATGGCAGGACGTCGCTGAAGGTTCGTAATATAAATGCAATTGGTTTTGCCTTTCACAAATTACTTAATTTCTATTCACCGGGATCTGGGGCAAGACCCTTCGAGGCATTGTAAAAATGGCACTCAGTTCCTAAGTAAAACTGGATTGCCTTCTTGTTTCCGGACCGTAGCACTAAAATAACACAATTTTATAAGTCGAATAACATCAAACTTGCAACATCCAAATTACTCATTGCGAATATAAAATTTAACAGCAATTTGCAATAAATAATGAGACACTGAGCAGCACCAAAAAACAGTGGTAGTGGCAGCGGCAATTCATTAATAATGGCAACACATTTTAATTTGCCAATTATCCTGTTTTACCATAGATTTTCATGTCGACTGCCACTTACATATTTATGGTTCATACATACTTATGTACCTACAGAGTCCTTCATGTAGAGAGCGTTTATTTATCATTAGCTGGCGTGAACGTGTGTGTGTGTGTTAGATAGTACCCCGGAGGAAATTTATCTAACTAGAAGCTAACTTTGAGTTGACTAGGAAGGAGCTAAAAGTCACTATTATCTGTATATTTTCTTTGACGAAAGCTAACTGTATTTCTATGGCGAAGGCCGCGAAATAGTCAAGCTAACCTCTGCATTTAATGTAACTAACTACTTTTGGACATAAAATATCAGTAGGAAAAACTAAATTTGTTTTTTATTTTTATTTATTCGAACTCCGTCAGACATAACTTCAAAATGATAATATGAAATTTCGATCTTCCTTTTAATTGTCCTCAATTTGAAAAAGTATTTGCGAAGCGCAGGATATTTAAATAGAAACGCGTTTAAAGAAAATAATCTTCTAATCTAAGTCAAGTTAGCTTTTTGTAAAAGTTTATTTTATAGAAATCCCACAAAAAAGCTAACTACGAGTGGGTTATTTTTTATCATTTGATCATTTTTTTCTGCAGGGTACTGTGTGCGGCAGCTTGTTGCGGTTAAATGTAATTTCAAGTATTTTACCATTAAACAATTTCATTTTCTTTTTTTCGCTTGCTTTTGCGTTGCATATTTTTTGGCGGCTAACGTAATTTAACGCATTTGCCAGCATTCACTGAGCCACTCGAGTAGCGCTGGTTATCCTTAAACAAAATACCAAACGATCAATTAAGGTTGATCCACCGCCGACGACCAAATAAAATGTCGCAACAAAAACAAAAGCAAAGGCAAAAGCAGAAACACAAACACAAACATTAAGTAGTTAGTATAAAAATGCGGCCATTCAGCGGGCTAACAGCCTAAAACCTGGCTAACGGCCGTTGCAATAATTTGAATGCATTTTCGGGTGCACTGCATGGCAAAGAGAAAGTGTGTTGGTCGCGGTATGGTGCTACACGACGGTTGGCTGTGGTTGCACGGGTGGATCAACATGGAAAATCTTTTAATGTTATTGCGTGGCGTTGCAGCGGTTTGATTGGGCGGGCGCTAAATTAATTGTACGCGCGCTTCGCGTTTTTCCACGTTGCGGTGAGTGCAGAGTTGTTGGTGCTGGGTATTGGGAGGCGAGGAGGTGAGAGATGGCCGGTTGTTGGCCGCCTTTAATCATTCATTTGGAGCAGTGTGGCGGCCAACAACTAAATTTGCTTTTCGCCGGGATAAATTAGCGGTGGAAATTAAATTTATTAGTTGCTGCAACAGCAAATTGGTATGTTTTACAACGAGTTGACCACAGCCGGATGTGTGTGGGTGTTGGGTATTAGGCTCTGGCAGATCAGCGGCTTAGGAAGTCTACCTAGAATGAATTTTGCTGTGCTTGTTTTTGTTATGTGGCGTATTTTATGTTGGAATTACTAGGTCATATTCAAGGAGAGGATTGTTAACAAATTTTTGCAATTTTGGGAAAAGGATTCAGCTCGTATTTAAGTTTTCAAATGAGATTGATGTAAAGGATATATATATGTATGTATATACATATGTTCCGGGACAACTAAACACCGCGTCTATATACATATACTGGTCTACTTGAAGAATTTTCCTTTACAGAAAATAAATCCGAAGAGGGTCTTTGGGCTATATAAGGATTAAGCTTTCATCTACATTTCCGAGGAGTCATTTACGGCTCATCTAGCGTGTTTATGTACATATGTAAATACTTTCAATTTTTTATTTCTTATTTGTATGGCAAAAAACTCTTTTATTTAGAAAGAAAAATAGATTTTACTTGCTTTAATTTTTAAGTGATTTTAATTTTCACTTTTCGAGTGTATCAAAAATATACGATTGTTTGTTATATACTGGCTAAATTTCTATAATTTATGATTGTGCCAAAACTGAATGAGTTGTGCCAAAAGTGCCATTGTGTATGATAGTGCGAAAAGTGGTACTATTGTGCCTACTTTTCCATCACTGGTACCCACTTAGTCCTCCAATACTTGTGACGATCGCCTACTCCTATTCAATTTATCTGCTTTAACACAGTAATTTCGTATTTTTTTTAAAGCCGTCAACTCTATATAAAAAATTATTCGGAATATTCCCGAATACACTCACAGTAATTTTCATTTTTGATTATATTTGAAATAAATAAATATATCTTTAATAATTTTTAGTTTTTATAAGTGGTAACTTCATAAAAACGTTTATATTTATATATAGGTGGCAACCCTCTTCAAAATTATTTTTGGATCAAAAATTTCAAATTTTCTAGTCTCTGTTGTCTGACTACATTTGTATTGGCTCCATCTCCATTTTAAATTCATTGCATTTCTCGATTTAAAAGTCACAGCACCAAAACAATCCGCTCCAAAAACCTTTCTTTCACCTTAAATAGTACTAAAAATTTCATTCACCAACAGCCAACAGTACTCCGCCTGTCAACAACATTGTCGTGCAAACTGCGAAGAAGCGTTGGTAAATAAGACAACTTTTGCTTGCTAAAATGTCAATGGTAGCCACATATGTACATTAGGGTGCATCACTTTCCTTACAAAAAAAAAAAAGGTACTTTTTTATCCCGGTATTACAAACCTTATTATGTTTGAAGACTTCTGGCAAAATATTTCGAAAATATATTGGGATATACGTGGGCTGTACCAATTTGAAAATACCTCCAAAATTCCAATTATTTTAAAATGTTTAAACATTCTTATGCAGACCTATTAATTCTAAGCACTGCTTTCATCTGAGGTGATTTTTTTTTTACAAAACTATTTCGAAAAACTAATTTTATTAAAAAAAAAACAAATTAGTTTTGGAGGTGTTTAATAATTTTCTTAAATATTTTAGAGCAAGTATTAAAATACAGGTAATAAATTTAATATAGGTAATCAATTTTATAATTTTGGCGGGAAACATGCAACTTTTCTTTTGGTTAGGTACCCTGATGTACATATCGCACACGATCTTCAAAAGTGCCACAACTCGAAATCACACATTTGCCAGAAAACTACTTCCTCGAACAGCAAGTGAGGCTCGACCTAAGGTTTTTTCAACAAGTTATAACAAAAATTCGCTCCAGTTTTTTCTAAAAGGTAAATAAAAGCTCTGTATACATTTTTAGCGAATAGCTTCAAAAATGAAAAATTTTGAGTTGTGTCACTATTGAAAATCGTTTGCGATGTGTGCGTATAATTGTATAGTAGGTAGACGCCGCGGCACTCTGCATATTAACAACAATAGCTATAGTAGCGAAGCAAGGGTACAGCTAACACATTGCAATGCAATGCGACGACTTGGCAATATTTGCCTAACTAGCAACACAGCGATAGCTGGAACAGCATTTTAGCATACCCTTTGGTTTATTCTTTTATTTATTTTCGGCTTGGTGTTGGCGTTGGTAATAGTGTGGATACACGTTGCAGAAATGCACTACCTCAAACGAAAAAAAGGCAAATTTATCATTCAGTTCATTTGTTGTTCTAGCTTAAATCTTAAACTTTTACCTCAACACTAATCGAAAGTAATTTTTTCTTTACACTCAAAAAAAAATCTAACCTAGTTTAATGTCGCAATATTCTGGTGCTTCAAATCATCCTAGAAAATATATGTATATCGCATTTGTAGGTATAACGCGTTGCGGAATTGTGACGACCAAGCAGATTCTTCCGGGCAAAGAACGCATTGGTAAGCCCTTCGCCACTTGCAAGCTGCTTTGAAGAGAATTTATCTATGCTCGCACGAGCGTGAGATGGATGCAAACTATGACCTGTCGAATTTCTATGGAAAACTTGGCCTAGATGGAATCGCGAAAAAGGTCTCGAAGCTTATATTGTCTAACTAGCTGTACCTTGCCACGCTTTGCTGTGGCATATTCCTTTTACTTGGATGATACTTAAATGATTAATAAAACAAAGCATACGCAAGATAGATTTGTCCATGTGAGAGGCAATCGGCATCTAAATCTAAACCATACTTTTCCAAAGGTTAACCTTGAGCATTACAGATTGTGATTCCGAATGCCAATCGGATTGGGATTTGCCATCATAGTTGGATACGCATATTCGTAGTCAAATGCAATGTGCGTATGTTCGTCTTGCCACAATGTTGAATATTTCAGGCAAGCATTTATCTCGTCCGCTTGTGTCAATCAAGAAATTATAGGAAATGTTTGCGTAAATTCTCCTGCGAGCAATATCAATGCATTCCCGAATGGTTGAACATTTCTACGCAGATCTCGCACCGATCGGTCAAGAACCTCAAGAGATTTTTTTGTGGGCCATCGTGCACTCATTCCATACAATGAGTTTACATTTTTGTAATAAGTACTTTCCCCATACCGGATGTTCTGGAAATATTGCACGTGGGAGTATCGATGATTTGTATGTTCAATGGCAGCACAAGAGCTAAATGAGAAGTGTTTCCACCTGGTAACAATGTCGCAGATGTTCCAGACAAAGCGAGAGCTACGAGAGTCTGGAGGTGGGAACCCTCCTCAAACATATTTTCGGCTGCAAGCTTTCTTAAAACTCTTTAGTTTGACACCCACATGGCAGTATTTCATTTATTTTATAACTTTGACTGAGTTAAAATTTTCAAATAGGTGACAGCCCTCCTCAAAAATATTTCCAGCAGTTATACTTCTTAAACCTCTTTAATTTGACACCTATATTGTAATAATTTATTTATTTTATCAATATAATTGGGTTTACAAATTTTCAAATAGGTGGCAACCCTCCAATTTTTTGCGATATCATTGGTTCTGGTATCCTGCCGAACAATACAAAAAAAATATTCAAATCGGTTCAGCCGTTCTCGAGTTTTGACGACCGTGATATACGAACACAACATTTTTATATATATAGAAGAAGAAGAAGAAGAGGTAGGATATATCTCACACAACTAGTGAGTTATACATAGGTAAGCACGCCAAACGGCTCGGAGTGCCTTATCGTAGATGCTGCAGAAGTTGCAAAAACTATGAGCCAGGAGGAGACAGTTCTTCACCTTCCCTGTAACATTCCGGCATTATCGAGGAATAGTTTCTAAGTTCTAAGTGAAATGATGTTTTTTGGAAAAACCATTCCCTTATTACTTGTCAATTTTAATTTAAGTGCAAACCAGTTTTATCCGGACGTATTATCTCATGACCAATTCAGTTCGTAGTCACCTGTAATAAAATTTTCGATTAAAAAATTTAATATTTTATCAGCATTTATTTCGTTCTATAATATATCAACAAACTTAATAAAAATTACATATAACAAGTTATGAGTTAGACTTATCATAAATTTGCCTAACAAAATAATAGTCCTTTTTTTATTTATACATCTATGCTTACCGTTTAAAGAAAAAAGAAGCATCGACAATTTCAATTTGAAAACAAGTAATTTTGATTTTATCGACAACTATTCATAAGCGCACATAAAGTTTGTCGCTTACTGCTCCATATAAATTTTAATCTCAGATACGTATGTTTTTGAAAAAATGATACACAGAATATCATACATTAACAATTTAACAATTCGTCAACAAATAAAAATTTTTCTTTTTACTTACACTAGGATGGTCCTTGAAATCAAATGAACGACTTTTTTCAGTCTCGGTAATACCACGGTCACAGATATCACATATAAATTTTGGTCCCGATTGGATAGGGTTAAGGCGTGTCGCAAAGGGGTTCAATGGCTAATGCCTCTATGGACTCAAGAAATTAAAAATATATTTTTTTTCATTAAATACCCAAAATCGTTAGTACTAAAGTCGAGGATATCACATATAAATTTTGATACCGATTGGAGTTGGTTAAAAGCATAAACAGACGGCAGCGTTGATCCGGATCAACTCACGAATTAACTGCAGTTGATCCAGATTAAGTCCGAGTTAGTCCGGATCAACGCTGCCATCTGTTTGAGCTTTAAGACGTCTTCATATGGTAATCTGAACTTTTACCCCTCTGCGACACGACACGCCTTAACCAACTTCAATCGGGGCGAAAATTTATATGTGATATCTTCGACTACGATAGTATCGATTTTGGATATGAGATGAAAAGAAAATTTAATTTTTTGAGTCTCCATAGAGGAATCTGAACTTTAGTCCCTGTGCGACACACCCCTTAACCGTCTCCAATCGGAACCAAAATGTATATGTGACATCTTCGACTATAGTAGCATCGATGGTAGGGGTTGAGGCTTAGGAAATCTGATGTAAAAACTTGCTTCCTACATTTAAGGACCACCCTAACTTACATGCATACATATAAATAGCGAAAGCGACATTTTGGCGGTTAGGGCTCGATATGTATGTACATGTTTTCATAAAATTTGGAAAAATTGCCAAAAATAACTTTTAAATTAATTAACTAACTTAATAATGCTAATTTTATATTTTTAACTTAAATTTTTTATCGTTTTTTCGAACCTTCTACCTCCTTTTAACTACCGTTTCTTCTAGTTGCACCTGATTAATTATTTCACGAAAAAATTTTATATGACCCACCTTTACATTTTCTTAAAAAAAATTCTACCACATTATTTTTAATTTTGATGCGTAAATCATAAGCTTTGGGTGAGGATCTAGCCAAGCAGTACATATTTTTAATCGAAATAACCAGTTTTTGAGGAGTAAAAATATTTACAGAACGGTGTGTGTTTTCAGTGAACAAATCGAAGTATATCTAAAAAATTTTTAAGCATAACTGGATTCGTTAATTAGGTACGTCTTTTTTGAGTTTACTTACATGTCAGAATAAGCCTACTATAGGTATAAATATAGCAATCGGCATAAAAAGTATTCAAACCGATGATAAGAATGCCCATATACATACATACACATATGTACATATATACATATAAATAGCAATGAAGGCAAAGCTTTCCGTAAATTAGGTAAAATTTTATAATTCATTTTTCCATCCCTGATGGAAAATCAGCTGTAAAAGAGAGCCAGAAACAAACAGCTGATTGCTCTTTGTTAAATAAACATACCTCCAAGTCAAAATTAAACATACCTAGCAGGGTTGCATAGAGAATCGGACACAAATTAATTGCCAATTGGCAATTATTAATTTGAATTTTTGTATGATAAGAAATAAATAAAAAATTCCATCGATAACTTAAAGTTGTGATACACAATGGCTAGAGGCGTCGCACTATAGGCAAAACACGAGTTTTTTTTTCAAAATCGTAGATCTTCGCTTAGAAAAGAGATAATGGAATGAAAATTTTTTTATCTTGAAGACAAATGATCATATAATATAGGAAAACTATAGAGAAGTTATAACAACAATAACTTAACCCTCAAAATACCGTTCAAAATGTCACTTTTTTTATTTTGGATTTTGGCTCCCATTCCACTAGAAAACACTATATTTAATACACCATTAGCACTGCTTCTGAAAGATTTCTCTTTATTTTATCTTAAGACTCCATTCTTGGGACATTGGATGCTGTACCCGAGTGGCCAGATTGGAAAAATAAAAGCTACCTTTAAACTCTAATAACTCGTAAACTATCGCCTTCACAAAAAAATGTATATAACAAAAATGCTTATACTGGTCGATATCTTTACGAAAGTGCAGCATTTAACCCTTTAAAGCAGAGTCTGTCATATATGAAACGCTTTTTAACCCTTTCAAGGCAGAGGCAAAATGGTTCTCAATATGTTTTCAACGTACTTTTTATTTATTTCCTTTTTGGTTGTTGTTGTTTGTTTTATTTATTTCTATTTTTAATATTTTTATTTTATTTTTTTTATTTTATTTTTTTTTATTATTTTTTACTATGGAAAAATTTTCTACGATTAATATCTACGTCAACATGAGAAAAAGCACGTTCAAAAGCATATTGAGAATCTTTTTCCTCTGCCTTGAAAGGGTTAAAAAGCGTTTCATATATGACAGACTCTGCATTAAAGGGTTAAATGCTGCATTCCATTAACTCTTTTCTAAGCGAAGATCTACGATTTAAAAAAAAACTCGTGTTTTGCCTATAGTGCGTCGCCTGTGGGCATTCTTTCATATATGTATGTATGCCATTTCTATCGTTATATATTTTTTGTCTACTCGGTTATTCCCTGGGGAATACATGCTTTATTTGAATTTAAAAAATTAAATTACTACACCATTTTAATTAATTAGTGTGTAGTCCAGTTTTGTTTTGTTGAAGTTTCGTTAGTATACACTTCATTTTTTACACATTGAATATATCTGCATATTTATATATTTACGCGTATCTATTTGCATTTATTTATGTACAAGTCTACAAAATCTTATTACTTATAAAGCGATTTTTAGTCTTTGTTGCTTAACACACATTTTTTCAATTACTTCTTGTGTTGTAATCGGCACATCATTATGTACCGCTAACATCGTTAAACCATTCAGCCGCTCCTTAATTGTATAAAAAGAAGGGACAACATATTCAACAATTGAGTAGTCCACTTGCAAAGTGCGCTATGTAATTTTTTTTTAGATTTTTAGTTTTTGGTGGGTTTCATGTCCACTAACAGCAGAGTGAAAAATGTTTCTATATTCTGAAAAAAAATGGCATGAAATGTTAACTACTCTTGCAAAAGTCGCTATAATACTTATTTATACACTTTCAAATGTCTCCTCTTCGTATGAACTTCGTGAAAACTGCAAGAAAACGTGGTAGTTTCGGTGCCTAGTGGAAGAGGTCGCAAAAAAGAAGCAAACCCATCTTCCTAGAGGAGAGAACGCGAAAAGCTAAAAAAAGCTAGCTATGTAAAAGTTACTGTTTCAAAACTTGCAATATTAAATTTTTAAATATAAAATTTGCAAATCTTCCATACTGCAATTTTATTTTTTTAATGGTATGAGGCTCTTATTTATCCAAATTTTCAGGTAATAAAAAATGATACAGTTCGGATGTTACTTGTTGTCGTAGACGTTTTTTTCAATTTATGGTTTACTTTTATAAAATCACATAACGCTGTTTGCAAGTAGACTACTCATATATTCATTAAAAGATAATTTGTCATCCGTTTTCTTATCATAAAATTTTAACGAAGTCTCATTTTGTAAAGCGCTCATATATAAAGCTTTTCCATATCCTCAAAACACATCAACTCCAGTTCGAAATCGAAGTGATGAAATTTATACTGGGATGCAATGCTAAAGACAACACAAATTGAACTACAATTGTGCATATTGAATGTAATATAATAGTTAACTCATATATTAATAATAATTCTGATCATACTATTCATGAGTTTTCTCTAGATGTTTCACCTGGCTATAAAATAAATGAGAAACCTCAAAATGTAATTTATTTGCCTGTGAGCTGTAGAGATATAAACAACATAACAATAAAGTTATTAGATCAAGACGGAAAACTTATAAATTTCCGAGGAGAAAAAA
>NW_023458559.1:64603422-64709220 GCF_013731165.1 Rhagoletis pomonella | reverse complement strand
TAGATCATCTTTTTGGAGTAATAACAGATTTATATGAGTGTCTTTTTTTTCTTTTGTGTGATAATATGGACCTTCAACACTTTTAACACCTTCATTGAATCCGAAGACATTAATGCTAATGGTAGGATTTTTATCTTCAAATATCTTTATATCCTTCAGCGCAAGTGGAAATGTTAACATTTCAAAGTTTATTAAAAGTCCATTCCTCAAATAAATAATTTCAGACTCTATGTCATCAATGTGATAGCTAGAACATTTCTGCGGATGTCTTGAGGAATATAGAGATGAAATGATTTCCCATTTGAAACAATATATATCATTGTTTTTTACATTGATACAAGCTTTTTTATCGAAGAGGAATTTCGGTAATCTTATAAAACTTGAACCCTTTATGGGTTTATATTGATTAATATTTAGTTCAAGACGCAATATTTTTATAAGCGTCCAACCACTATCACGCTCTTGAAATTCCGACATCTTCTCAATTTACATAAAATGAACTAAAAATATCTCCTATAGTGAAATTTTATAAAAAATTAAACAGGAATCTGTTAGAACGAAGGTAAGCTTATATATATATATATATATATATAATTCAAATTTTAAATAATATGTTAGAACATAATACACTGAAATTCAATTTCAACCTTCTTTGCGAGTATGTTGAAATGGATGAAAAGAACGCAGATATTATTATGAAATCCCACCCAGCACATTCAGTTGGAATACACAAAAACACGGACTTAAACGAAATGTATTTAGAACAATGTACAGATATTGATAGGAATATATCTGAATTTAAAGAAAGCGATATTGGTTGGTCGATTTCAAGTATTTTATATTTGGAAATTATCTTCATTCAAAATTCAATTTGTTTGACAAATGAGAACTCATCTCAATCAAGAGCTATGCTTATATACATTTTCATTTCTCTAAGAAGCATAAGAATTTAAAAATAATCAAACAAAAATTCTGAGCTATACATATTTCATTTATTATATTATTATATCAATATTTTTTTGTGTTAATTGTTTGATTATTTCTTTAGAATTGTTCTGAATCATAACTTCTAGATATCCTTTATTGACTGCATCATTTTTAAGAAAAGGATTGCCAATGTTTTTAATTCTCCTCAAGTTGAAATTTAAATGTTGATCACTATCCAATTGGAATCCAAAGTTCTCTTTAGGATGTCTTCTCTCACCTTGAATAAAGTAGTGACCAAACTTATCAACGGGCATTTGATTAATATTAATAAGTTAATATTATGTTACATATTTATATAATAATCTTTGCTTCTCTCAATTCTTCAATAATAGAAACAATTTCATTATTATGATTTGAGTGTCCGGCTGCTGTTGATGAAATTAAAAGACGTAATCTATCTACTAATTCGTTAGGTTCATCCCAGTATACATAATCTTTTTCTTATTGAGCTTCATTAATCCTTTTTCCCTTATATTATTGAATAAGTTTCTTAATAATATTTTTATATTTTTTCGATCGATTTCCTCGAATTTGTCCGTTAGCTTGATCATTTCTTCTATGCACATTTGTCTTAAACAATATTTCTTTATACATTTTCAAATCATTGTCATTATAATTTTTTGGCCAATTGAAGACTATTAATTCGTATAATCCTTGTGTATAAGCCCATTTTGAGTTACCTAGCGAAATATTGTCTTTATTAAAACTAATTGATTCATTTCCTAACCTCCACTTTTGATTTTGATCTCTCTGAGGACCGTACGCTTTATCTAACATTTTAGAGCTTATGTTTGATAAATCTAAATCAATACTTTGATTTGATATCCTTCTAATAGTTTGATTATTATTTTCTTCATTGTTACTATCATCATCATCATCATCATTAGTACCATTATCAGAGTTATCATTATTATCATAAAATGATTGAAATGAATTTGAACTTTGATTGGTTTTATTACTAGGATAAGTTTCATAATCCTTCTTATTAGTTTTGAATGGAGTGCTTGTAGGAAAATCATAATCAACGGGTTCAAAACTCTTTTCACTGTCTTTGAAAACATTTTTTCTATAATTTTCTTGTTTTATTCTCTTCTCATTTATAATTTCCTCCAAAGGTTTAATTATTGGTTTAAACGTTTTTTCTAAGAGCTCATCATTTAATGTTTCACCAAGTTGAATACTCTTATACTTTTTTTTTTAAATATTTCGAGTTTTTATAAGATTTTTAATAAGTTTTCTATCAACTTCCATAATATTATAATTAAAAAATATAATTAGTAATGATTAAAGTATCTAGTTTAACAGTTAGCTGTTTAGTAGAATAGCCTTACATAACAGATAGCTATTTAATAGAACAGCAGCGCTGCTGCTCCGGTTCCAGAACCGGCATAAATATACTACTTAATTACTCATGTATTTATTATTTGCAATAAACTATCGGTTAGAGCATAGAGCTATACCAACCCTTAGACCCTTCTTTATGAGACTATAAATATCTACACTTGTAATCAATTGTAGTTCAATTTGTGTTGTCTTTAGCATTGCATCCCAGTATAAATTTCATCACTTCGATTTCGAACTGGAGTTGATGTGTTTTGAGGATATGGAAAAGCTTTATATATGAGCGCTTTACAAAATGAGACTTCGTTAAAATTTTTTGATAAGAAAACGGATGACAAATTATCTTTTAATGAATATATGAGTAGTCCACTTTCAAACAGCGTTATGTGATTTTATAAAAGTAAACCATAAATTAAAAAAAACGTCTACGACAACAAGTAACATCCGAACTGTATCTTTTTTTATTACCTGAAAATTTGGATAAATAAGAGCCTCATACCATTAAAAAAATAAAATTGCAGTATGGTAGATTTGCAAATTTTATATTTAAAAATTTAATATTGCAAGTTTTGAAACAGTAACTTTTACATAGCTAGCTTTTTTTTAGCTTTTCGCGTTCTCTCCTCTAGGAAGATTGGTTTGCTTCTTTTTTGCGACCTCTTCCACTAGGCACCGAAACTACCACGTTTTCTAGCAGTTTTCTAAGTTCATACGAAGAGGAGACATTTGAAAGTGTCTAAATAAGTATTATAGCGACTTTTGCAAGAGTAGTTAATATTTCATGCTATTTTTTTTTCAGAAGATAGAAACATTTTTCACTCTGCTGTTAGTGGACATGAAACCCACCAAAAACTAAAAATCTAAAAAAAAATTACATAGCGCACTTTGCAAGTGGACTACTCAATTGTTGAATATGTTGTCCCTTCTTTTTATACAATTAAGGAGCGGCTGAATGGTTTAACGATGTTAGCGGTACATAATGATGTGCCGATTACAACACAAGAAGTAATTGAAAAAATGTGTGTTAAGCAACAAAGACTAAAAATCGCTTTATAAGTAATAAGATTTTGTAGACTTGTACATAAATAAATGCAAATAGATACGCGTAAATATATAAATATGCAGATATATTCAATGTGTAAAAACTGAAGTGTATACTAACGAAACTTCTACAAAACAAAACTGGACTACACACTAATTAATTAAAATGGTGTAGTAATTTAATTTTTTAAATTTAAATAAAGCATGAATTCCCCAGGGAATAACCGAGTAGACAAAAAATATATAACGGTAGAAATGGCACATACATACATATATGAAAGAATGCCCACAGGCGACGCACTATAGGCAAAACACGAGTTTTTTTTTTAAAATCGTAGATCTTCGCTTAGAAAAGAGATAATGGAATGCAGCATTTAACCCTTTAATGCAGAGTCTGTCATATATGCAACGCTTTTTAACCCTTTCAAGGCAGAGGAAAAAGGTTCTCAATATGCTTTTGAACGTGCTTTTTCTCATGTTGACGTAGATATTAATCGTAGAAAATTTTTCCATAGTAAAATAATAATAATAAAAAAAATAAATAAAAAAATAAAATTAAAAAATAAAAATATTAAAAATAAAAATAAATAAAAAGTACGTTGAAAACATATTGAGAACCATTTTGCCTCTGCCTTGAAAGGGTTAAAAAGCGTTTCATATATGACAGACTCTGCTTTAAAGGGTTAAATGCTGCACTTTAGTAAAGATATCGACCAGTATAACCATTTTTGTTATATAAATTTTTTTGTGAAAGCGATAGTTTACGAGTTATTAGAGTTTAAAGGTAGCTTTTCTTTTTCCAATCTGGCCACTCGTGTACAGCATCCAATGTCCCAAGAATCGAGTCTTAAGATAAAATAAAGAGAAATCTTTCAGAAACAGTGGTAATGGTGTATTAAATATAGTGTTTTCTAGTGGAATGAGAGCCAAAATCCAAAATAAAAAAAAGTGACATTTTTAACGGTATTTTGAGGGTTAAGTTATTGTTGTTGTAACTTCTCTATAGTTTTCCTATATTATATGATCATTTGTCTTCACGATAAAGAAATTTTCATTCCATTATCTCTTTTCTAAGCGAAGATCTACGATTTTGAAAAAAAAATCGTGTTTTGCCTATAGTGCGACGCCTCTAGTCATTGTGTATCACAACTTTAAGTTATCGATGGAAATTTTTTTTTAATCCGCCATTGGCAATTAGGAACCTTTTCACCAATTTAAGCCTTAATTGTTACCCAATTTATCATACAAAAATTCAAATTAATAATTGCCAATTGGCAATTAATTTGTGTCCGATTCTCTATGCAACCCTGCTAGGTATGTTTAATTTTGACTTGGAGGTATGTTTATTTAACAAAGAGCAATCAGCTGTTTTTTTCTGGCTCCTTTTACAGCTGATTTTCCATCAGGGATGGAAAATTGAATTATAAAATTTTCCCTAATTTACAGAAAGCTTTGCCTTCATTGCTATTTATATGTATATATGTACATATGTGTATGTATGTATATGGGCATTCTTATCATCGGTTTGAATACTTTTTATGCCGATTGCTATATTTTTACCTATAGTAGGCTTATTCTGACATGTGAGTAAACTCAAAAAAGACGTACCTAATTATTTAACGAATCCAGTTATGCTTAAAATTTTTTTAGATTTACTTCGATTTGTTCACTGAAAACACACACCGTTCTGTAAATATTTTTACTCCTCAAATACTGGTTATTTTAATTAAATATGTACTGCTTGGCTAGATCCTCATCCAAAGCTTATGGTTTACGCATCAAAACTAAAAATAATGTGGTAGAAATTTTTTTAAGAAAATGTAAAGATGGGTCATATAAAATTTTTTCGTGAAATGATTAATCAGGTACAACTAGAAGAAGCGGAAAAGGAGGTAGAAGGTTCGAAATAACAACAAAAGATTTATGTAAATATAAAATTAGCATAATTAAGTTAGTTAAAGATAAAAGATTTATGTGAAATATAAAATTAGCATAATTAAGTTAGTTAATAAATTTAAAAGTTCTCTTTGGCAATTCTTCCAAATTTTATGAATACATATCGAGCCCTAACCGCCAAAATGTCGCTTTCGCCATTTATATGTATAATTAAAATAACAAATAAAATGTATGTATGTAAGTTAGGGTGGTCCTTAAATGTAGGAAGCAAGTTTTTACATCAGATTTCCTAAGCCTCAACTTCTACGTCGATGCTACTATAGTCGAAGATATCACATGTAAATTTTGGGTCCGATTGGAGACGGTTAAGGTGTGTCGTACAGGGGGTAAAGTTCAGATTCCTTTATAGAGACTCAAAAAATTAAATTTTCTTTTCATCTCATATCCAAAATCGATACTACCGTAGTCGAAGACATCACATATACATTTTTGCCCCGATTGAAGTTGGCTAAGGCGTGTCGTGTCGCACAGGGGTAAAAGTTCAGACCAACTCCAATCGGTATCAAAATTTATATGTTATATCCTCGACTTTAGTACTATCGATTTTGGGTATTCAATGAAAAAAAATATTTTTAATTTCTTGAGTCCATAGAGGCATTTAGCCATTGAACCCCTTTGCGACACGCCTTAACCCTATCCAATCGGGACCAAAATTTATATGTGATATCTGTGACCGTGGTATTACCGAGACTGAAAAAAGTCGTTCATTTGATTTCAAGGACCATCCTAGTGTAAGTAAAAACAAAAATTTTTATTTGTTTACGAATTGTTAAAAATGTATGCTATTCTGTGTGTTATTTTTTCAAAAGCATACGTATCTGCGCTTAAAATTTATATGGAGCAGTAAGCGACAAACTTTATGTGCGCTTATGAATAGTTGTCGATAAAATCAAAATTACTTGTTTTCAAATGGAAATTGTCGATGCTCTTTTTTTTTTCAAACGTTAAGCATAGACTTATATATAAAAACACGGCTATTATTTTGTTAGGCAAATTTATGATAAGTCTAATTCATAACTTGTTATATGTAATTTTTATTAAGTTTGTTGATATATTAAAGAACGAAATAAATGCTGATAAAATATTAAATTTTTTAATAGAAAATTTTATTACAGGTGACTACGAACTGAATTGGTTATGAGATAATATGTCTGGATAAAACTGGTTTAATGGTAATAAGGGAATGTTTTTCCAAAACACATAATTTCACTTAGAACTTAGAAACTATTCCTCGATAATGCCGGAATGTTACAGGGAAGGTGAAGAACTGTCTCCTCCTGCTCATAGTTTTTGCAACTTCTGCAGCATCTATGATAAGGCACTCCGAGCCGTTCGGCGTGCTTAGCTATGTATAACTCACTAATTGTGTAAGATATATCCTATCCTCTATAAAAATGTTGTGTTCGTATGTCACGGTCGTCAAAACTCGAGAACGGCTGAACCGATTTGAATAATTTTTTTTGCTATTGTTCGGCATGATACCAGAACCAATTATATTGATAAAATAAATAAATTATGACAATATGGGTGTCAAATTAAAGAGGTTTAAGAAGTACAACTGTTGGAAATATTTTTGAGGAGGGTTGCCACCTATTTGAAAATTTTAACTCAGTCAAATTGATAAAATAATTGAAATAGTGCCATGGGGGTGTCAAACTAAAGAGTTTTAAGAAGGCTTACAGCCGAAAATATGTTTGAGGAGGGTTGCCACCTCGAGACTCTCGTAGCTCTCGCTTTGTCTGGAACATCTGCGACAGTGTTACCAGGTGGAAACACTTCTCATTTAGCTCTTGTGCTGCCATTGAACATACAAATCATCGAAACGCCCACGTGCAATATTTCCAGAACATCCGGTATGGGAAAAGTACTTATTACAAAAATGTTAACTAATTGTTTGGGATGGGTGCACTATGGCGCCCATAAAAAATCTCTTGAGGTTCTTGATCGATTGGTGCGAGATTTGCGTGGAAATATTCAACCATTCGGGAATGCATTGACATTGCTCGCAGGAGATTTTATGCAAACTTTGCCTATAATTTCTTGATTGACACCAGCGGACGAGATAATTGCTTGCCTGAAATATTCAACATTGTGGCAAGACGAACATACATACATTGCAGTTGACTACGAATATGCGTATCCAACTACCGACCTATACACCATTTCAACCTAAAAGATGGCAAATCCCAATCCGATTGGCATTCGGAATCACAATCTGTAATGTTCAAGGTGAACATTTGGAAAAGTATGGTTTAGATTTAGATGCCAATTGCCTCTCACATGGACAAATCTATGTTGCGTATGCTTTGTTTCGTTAATCATTTAAGTATCATCCATGTAAAAGGAATATGCCACAGCAAAGCGTGGCAGGGTACAGCTAGTTAGACAATATAACCTTCGAGACCTTTTTCGCGATTCCATCTAGGCCAAGTTTTCCATAGAAATTCGACAGGTCATAGTTTGCATCCATCTCACGCTCGTGCGAGCATAGATAAATTCTCTTCAAAGCAGCTTGCAGTGTGGCGAAGTTGCCACAATTCCGCAACGCGCTATACCTACAAACCCGATATACCTATTTTCTAGGATGATTTTAAGCACCAGAATATTGCGTTTTTTTTTTAGTGTAAAGAAAAAAGTTACTTTCGATTAGTGTTGAGGTAAAAGTTTAAGATTTAAGCTAAAACAACAAATGAACTGAATGATAAATTCGCGTTTTTTTTTTTTTGTTTGAGGTAGTGCATTTCTGCAACATGTATCCACACTTCTACCAACGCCAACACCAAGCCGAAAATAAATAAAAGAATGAACCAAAGGGTACGCTAAAATGTTGTTCCAGCTATCGCTGTGTTGCTAGTTAGGCAAATATTGCCAAGTCGTCGCATTGCATTGCAATGTGTTAGCTGTACCATTGCTCCGCTACTATTGCTATTGTTGCTAATATGCAGAGTGCCGCAGCGCCCACCTACTATACATACAATTATATGCACATATCGCACACGATCTTCAATAGTGACACAACTCAAAATTTTTCATTTTTGAAGCTATGCGCTAAAAATGTATACAGAGCTTTCAGAAAAAACTGGAGCGAATTTTTGTTATAACTTGTTGAAAAAAACCTAAGGTAGAGCCTCAGTTGCCCATATGATTAGCTGTGCTAAGAAATAGTTTTCTGACAAATGTGTGATTTCGAGTTGTGTCATTTTTGAAGATCGTGTGCGATATGTACATCAGGGTGCCCACCAAAAAAAAAAAAAAGTTGCATGTTTTCCGCCAAAATTATAAAATTGATTACCTATATTCAATTTATTACCTGTATTTTAAGACTTGCGCTAAAATATTTAAGAAAATTATTAAGATTTACATATGTACGTGAGCTGGAGGACTGTTTGAAAACACCTCCAAAACTAAATTTTTTTCTAACTAAAATTAGTTTTTCAAAATAGTTTTGTAAAAAAAATCACCTCAGATGAAAGCAGTGCTTAGAATTAAGAGGTCTGCATAAGAATGTTTAAATATTTTATTTGCGGAATCAAAATAATTGGAATTTTGGAGATGTTTCAAATCGGTACAGCCCACGTATATCGTAATATATTTACGAAATATTTTGCCAGAAGTCTTCAAACATAATAAGTTTTGTAATACCGGGATAAAAACAGTACCTATTTTTTTGTAAGGAAAGTGATGCACCCTAATGTACATATGTGGCTACCATTGACATTTTAGCAAGCAAAAGTTGTCTTATTTACCAACGCTTCTTCGCAGTTTGCATGACAATGTTGTTGACAGGTGGAGTAATGTTGGCTGTTGGTGAATGAAATTTTTAGTACTATTTAAGGTGAGAGAAAGGTTTTTGGAGCGGATCGTTTTGGTGCTGTGACTTTTAAATCGAGAAATGCGATGAATTTAAAATGGAGAAAAAGCCAATACAAATGTAGTCAGAAAACAGAGACTAGAAAATTGGAAATTTTTGATCCAAAAATAATTTTGAAAAGGGTTGCCACCGATGTATAAATATAAACGTTTTTATGAAGTTCCACTTACAAAAACTAAAAATTATTAAAGATAATATTTATTAATTTCAAATAAAATTTAGAACTGAAAATTACTGTGAGTATATTCGGGAATATTCCGAATAATTTTTTATATAGAGTTGACGGCTTTAAAAACATACAAAATGGCTGGGTTAAAGAAGATAAATTGAATTTACCGCAGAGGAAAGAGCATTTTGTTCGCGAGTGTCAAAGGAATCGTCGCAAATATTGAAGGACTAAGTGGGTACCAGTGATGGAAAAGTAGGCACAATAGTGCCATTTTTGGCACTTTCATTTACAAGGGCACTTTTGGTACAATTCATTCAGTTTTGGCACAATCATAAATTATAGAAATTTAGCCAGTATATAACAAACAATCATATATTTTTGATAGACTCGGAAAGTGAAATTAAAATCACTTAAAAATTAAAACAAGTAAGTTCCGAATTTTCCGGGATTTCAGCGTACCATCAGGATAGTTTTGAGGTTTTTTTCGACAAATTGCAACTTTTCCTGTTTTATATGAAAATTTGCGTGTTTTTAATTGGAACCTTTAAGAATTTTTTGGAATTATTTCGGGACTTTTCGCGATGTTTTGTGCTTAAGAAAAAACTCTTTGGTATATTCTTTAGAATTTTCACTCATAAATGTATCTTTTTACGTATATAACAAATGTGGGCACTAAAATTAAAATCAATTTTTCTTTCTAAATAAAAGAGTTTTTTTGCCATACAAATAAGAAATATAAAAATTGAGAGTATTTGCATACATAAACGCGCTCGATGAGCCGTAAATGACTGAAATGAATGAAAGCTTCACCCTTATATAGCCCAAAGACCCTCTTCGGATTTTTTGCTGTAAAGGAAATTTCTTCAAGTAGACCAGTATATGTATATAGACGCTGTGTTTAGTTGTCCCGGAACATATGGTTATACATACATACATATATCCTTTACATCAATCTCATTTGAAAACTTAAATATGAGCTGAATCCTTTTCCTAAAATTGCAAAAATTTGTTAACAACCCTCTCCTTGAATATGACTCAGTAATTCCAACATAAAATACGCCACATAACAAAAACAATCACAGTAAAATTCATTCTAGGTAGACTTCCTAAGCCGCTGATCTGCCAGAGCCTAATACCCAACACCCACACACATTCGGCTGTGGTCAACTCGTTGTAAAACATACCAATTTGCTGTTGCAGCAACTAATAAATTTAATTTCCACCGCTAATTTATCCCGGCGAAAAGCAAATTTAGTTGTTGGCCGCCACACTGCTCCAAATGAATGATTAAAGGCGGCCAACAACCGGCCATCTCTCACCTCCTCGCCTCCCCAATACCCAGCATCCACAACTCTCCACTCACCGCAACGTGGAAAAACGCGAATCGCGCGTACAATTAATTTAGCGCCGCCCAATCAAACCGCTGCAACGCCACGCAATAACATTAAAGGATTTTCCATGTTGATCCACCCGTGCAGCCACAGCACTGTACCACCCTACCGCGACCAACATACTTTCGCTCTGCCATGCAGTGCACCCAAAAATGCATTCAAATTATTGCAACGGCCGTTAGCCAGGTTTTAGGCTGTTAGCCCGGTGAATGGCCGCATTTTTATACTAACTAATGTTTGTGTTTGTGTTTCTGCTTTTGCCTTTGCTTTTGTTTTTGTAACGACATTTTATTTGGTCGTCGGCGGTGGATCAACCTTAATTGATCGTTTGGTATTTTGTTTAAGGATAACCAGCGCTGCTCGAGTGGCTCAGTGAATGCTGGCAAATGCGTTAAATTACGTTAGCCGCCAAAAAATATGCAACGCAAAAGCAAGAGAAAAAAGAAAATGAAATTGTTTAATGGTAAAATACTTGAAATTACATTTAACCGCAACAAGCTGCCGCACACAGTACCCTGCAGAAAAAAATGATCAAATGATAAAAAATAACCCACTCGTAGTTAGCTTTTTTGTTGACAAGTGAATCAGGAGTAATGCAGAAGATTGTTTTCTTTAAACGTGTTTCTATTTAAATATCCTGCGCTTCGCAAATACTTTTTCAAATTGAGGACAAATAAATTCATTTCATATTATCATTTTGAAGTTATGTCTGAGGGAGTTCGAATACAAATGGGAACACGTACAGCAGAATATGTAAACAAATACGAAATGTAATAATATAAATAAAGTAAATAAAAAATAAAATAAAAACAGTTACATCAAATGCAGAGCTAACCTTGACTATTTCGCGGCCATCGCCGTAGAAATATAGTTAGCTTTAGTCAAAGAAAATATACAGATAATAGTGACCTTTAGCTCCTTCCTAGTCAACTTAAAGTTAGCTTATGGCTAGATATATTTTCTCCAGGGTACTATCTCACACGCGCGCACACACGCACACACGCTCATGCCAGCTAATGATAAATAAACGCTCTCTACATGAAGGACTCTGTGGATACATAAGTATGTATGAACATAAATATGTATGTTGCAGTCGACATGAAAATCTATGGTAAAACAGGATAATTGGCAAATTAAAATGTGTTGCCATTATTAATGAATTGCCGCTGCCGCTGCCACTACCACTGTTTTTGGTGCTGCTCAGTGTTGCTGTTGTTTTCATTATTTATTGCAAATTGCTGTTAAATTTTATATTCGCAATGAGTAATTTGGATGTTACAAGTTTGATGTAGATTATTCGACTTATAAAATTGTGTTAATTTAGTGCTACGGTCCGAAAATAAGAAGGCACCCCAATTTTACTTAGGAACTGAGTGCCATTTTTACAATGCCTCGAAGGGTCTTGCTCTGATGCCGATGAATAGAAATTAAGTAATTTGTGAAAGGCAAAACCAATTGCATTTATATTACATAGCTTCAGCGACGTCCTGCCATAATTCAGGCTGTGTTTCATGGCCCTAGCCTTATGTACAGTCTCTAGACTGTGCCTATTGAGAGGCAATTAAATATCTCCTAAAGTTTTTATTCCGAAACCAAGCCTACGAAGTTTGACGATTTTTCGTCTCAATATCTTGGCTAGTTAAAATAAATTTTGATAAGCGTTGAATACAACAAAGATATGGGCTCATAAATATGCTCTGTATCCTTGATGAGGGTTAACATTTTTCATCGCATTTGGTTTAAGTCTACGTGTTAATCCGGGTCTACCCAAAATTGTGCTAGTTGCTAGATGCTATTATTCTATAACCCTTTTTTGTTGCGATTTCTATACCTTTGTGTTCTGGAACTAAGGAATGCTAACTCGATGGATGACACCAAGATGGTTTAGATTGTTAAGGAAAGCCTTTTGTCAGTTTAAATGCTAACTGTTGACCCGTAGACGCAAATAGCCTAACTAAATGTAGATTGGCTTATTTAGACACATTTTCCGGCCTGAAACCAGCAATAGAGGTAGGTATAAGGGATTACCGACTGTGCTTTGTACGGTTAAAGATGGCGTTTCTCAAACTATCGGGGGAAAAAATAGATTTATCTTAAAGCTTAAACAGACGGCAGCGTTGATCCGGATTACCTCGGACTTATCCGGATCAACCGCAGTTAATTTCCGAGTTGATCCGGATCAACGCTGCCGTCTGTTTATGCTTTTAGGTTACAACTGGGAGTTAGTATACGATGGTTCCTGCTAGAGTGTAGTCCCGGGTTAGCAATATTCCACCAACAGGCTGCTTGATGAGATTTAAATATTTTTCCGAAATTGTTTGTTTCATGGTCATATTGTATGTATAGTTTACTTGGTTGAGATCTGAGGCACTCAAAATGAAAGTATAGAAGAAAAAAGGAGGCACTCATTTTGGATATGGAAAACCATATGTATATACATACATACTATATCAAATTAATGATGTATCGGGAGAGCTTCGTTTTAATATATACATAGTACCTACATATATCGACATGGATGGGGTGTAGGGGTGCAAATTTTGGGGAGTAACAACGATATATCGATGTTTCGATGCATCGGAAAGATGAACATCGATGCAAAAATACATCGCCAGAAAAACATCGATATATCGATGGTTTCCGATGATTCAAAATTTGTTAAGTTGTATTCACATTAAAAGGAAAATTAAATACTATTCAATTCCAACTCTCTGTAATTCAATTAGAAAAATACTTACATATGGATGTATTTCCCTGTATTTATTTACCATTCCTTAACCCTTCCTATAAATAGAAAATAAATGCATGCCGTCGTAAGTCCGCAGAGCCCTAAGTTCCAAGGCCCAATTTCGTTGAAATTCCAATGGGATCCCGGTCCTTTTTTAATGACTAAGTAAGCATTTTTAATATCGAAAGAAGAGAGAAGTTCCGAGTTTCTGAATGTTCCTCAAAATAATAAGTAATAAAATTTATGTCCAGTCAAAAAATTTTAGGAGCATAAGTCGATGTTAAAACATCGCTGAAACTAGCATCGATGTATCGTCAATTTAGCGATTTTAGGTAATTGTAAACATCGACTTTTGAACCGATATTATCGACGTTTCAAAAATATCGATGCATCGTTTGCATCCCTAACGGGGTGAAGGCAAACAAATGAAGAAAAAGGCTCCAACGTCATTGCCTCACGCTTCATATGGGTAAAGGAAACTCTGAAATCGACATTGTTTGCAACTTAGGGGTCACCATGTAAACAGAAGCTCCACTCGCTACCGATGTTTATATAACCCTTAAGCCAAGTCATTTTACATTCTTTTATTTTTAGAATAAACCCGTGGATAAAATATAGTAGCTGCCAGAACATCCCCTTCCCATTTTTTGAGAAATGTTCCAAGGAAAAGAAAGCCAAGTAAAATCAAGTTAGGAGGAATGTATGTATGTAAGTAACTGATATTTTCTTATATAATAAGCTTGAATTGTTATGGTCAGACATTTTGAACCTCTTTGAGATTAGCCGGTAAGAAAAATGGAACTGATGACAAAAATATGGGTCTATTGGTCCCATGCAGAGTTAAATTTATATACACCAGGCAAAAATTTTACAAATTACTTAGTACTTGATAGCAAATGTGTTGGTAAACGATTTTAAGATATCCCACTTTAAGTGAACGGCTATTTGAATAGTCACATTTATTAAGATTTCCCAATTTTTAGGTTTTTTATGAAAGTTGTGCGCAACCATGGAATTTGTGAAGTGATTTGAGTGGACTGGTAGAAAAGTCGACCGAAAAACCGACCGTGCCTCAACTGTGCCTACACCAAAAGACATTAAAGCCGTATACTATAATGTATGGTCCTTTCTAGAGGCCATGCGTTGTTGTTGTTGTAGCGGCTCCTGAACCCTGCCTAGATAGGTTTGTCCCTCAATCGTTGTCATCAAGTTCAACCAACGGGAGATCCGGGAAGCTCGCAACTCCGACTGGGTTGGTCCATAGGTACAAGGGCGTGTGGTTTTGTGGGCATGCGAAGAGGTGGCCTGAGTCATGAGATGACCTCCGCATACCTGGCACTCATTGGGCACATCTGCATTTACTCTACTGAGGTATGAGTTTAGACTGCTGCAGTATTAAGGGCGAAGGCGGGCTATGGTGGTGCCAGTCTTCCGAGGCAGATAAAGCCCTGTTTCGTCTAGGTCCGCTGGTCGTATTCCCAAAACGGCGTTCACAGATCGGGAGTCGATGTAAGTCGAAACCGACCCCCAACGCATGTAGCTTATGGCCTGTCGGTATGCTGTCGGGCCCAGAGGTTGTTTTATGATCCTCTGAACATCGTCCGTTAGCGCGTAGGTGACACTCTACTGGGAACTGCTTACAGGGAATCGTGTTGTGCTCACTCACTGGGAGCATTTGAGCCTCGTCGTGAAGGTTGTTCTGTGGCGGAATTGTTTTTTTTTCCATATAAAATACATGGACAACTTTGAATGACCTCTAAATATTTTTTGATTTCAAAATAAAAAACAGGGGTATAATTTTTTCGGTATAGAACAATCCTAAGGGGTGAGAGCACACAAATTCCGATTTTAGTTTTTTTTGGACCACCGTCAGGTATATGCCCCAGTAGGAAACTTAGGGTGATTGACAAGCGAAGGATGTATCTATAGTGAGGAGTAAAAAATAGGTTACCTGCTGTAGCACATCTAACAAACGAGATCAGGTATTGGGCGGGCACATGGATTTTAGCAGGGCTAGTGTATTTGCCGCCTAAGATGCGCTTTCATAAGTTTTCTTTTAAAACTTCGGAGTTGAATTGGATTAAAGAATGTTTAGTTATTGGCGAAACTGAGCTTTTAGGCTTATGGATTTTTGTAAATAAAGCAATGGGCAGTTTGTAATGAAAAATTAGGCTTTGCGTGATCTTGAATTATCTCTAGGCAACTATTAACAACATTATTTTACTTTCCCTGCGGTTTCTCGATACTTAGTTACTTACAAATATTCTTACAAGACTCTTTATCAATTCGTCTACCCTGCCGCCGTTCCCAATCCTCCCCTTTAAAATCTCCCTCATCTCAAACATTTGTATTCTGCTCCGCGTAGGCATGGAGTAAACCACGGTGTAAACATAAAAACCTGAGTGGAGAACATTTTTCGTGGTATGTGGTTTCTGCATTATTGACAGTCTGTTTAATCGCTTCGCTATCATACACTGCGAGTATTACCGAACATTATATCGAATAAGCATACATACATACCAGGGTTGTTGCGAATATTCGCATTCGCAACCGCGGAGCTTCCGCATTAATTTTAACATTCGCATTCGCAACAATCAATGCGGATCTTTTGTGAATGTGAATATTGAAGGGACCGAAAATAACAGTTGTTTTTTTACGAGTTAAACTTGGCCAAATATTTTTTATTCCGAAATAAAGGTCCTTTCCGGATAATAAACAAACCGCTTATCAAAATTAAACAAGTTTGGTATCAAATGAAAGAGGACCTAAATAGGTTAAATGTCTAAATGAGTAAACCCTCCTATTAAAAATATTTCAATAAAAAATATTAATTAATTACAATAGAACAAACCCTGGGTCAGGTATATGAATTTCTTTAGTATTAAATGATACAAAAAAAAAAATATATATATATATATAAATATAGGCGGTAACCTTCGTTCGTTATTTCTGTTTAAAAGCTATTTCAGTCCTCTTTCAAATGATACCAAATTTGTTTAATTTTGATAAGCTGTTTGTTTACTATCCGGAAAGGACTTTTATTTCGGAATAAAAAAATATTAGGCCAAGTTTAACTCGTAAAAAAATAACTGTTATTTTTGGTCCCTGGAATATTGTGCAAGTGCACTGATAAAATGTATATCTGGCCAGTCACAGAAGAAAGGATTAAAAATGAATTACAAAAACTAAAATCGAAAAACGCTGTTGACGTTAGAGGTTCTCCGAACAATAGAAACAACCAATAGAATGACAATGAATAATTCTTTGCAAAACAAACGGTGTTAAAACAACGATCTTGCCATGATACTATATTGTGAAGATGAAAGTGAGAGGCGGATACATCTGACTTATGCAGTCCCGATGACTTATGCATTTCTCAAAAAGGAATTATTGCACCGCAATAAAAAAAAATAAATATAACTGAAAGTCCTATCGACTGGTGCAGCGTCAATCAAAAAGAATTTACAATTTTGTAAAGTTTCAAGTTTGTCGCCTCGAGCGAGTAGTTATTTAGTGGTTTGATTTACGAACCTTTAACAACTTTTTATCAAATATAATTTTCCAATTTTTAAATTCAAGTACTAAAAAAAAACATTATTAAAAACGAACTAACCTTTCCATTTTTATTTAACTTAATCACCTAATTTACTCACCTTAATTATTTCTTAAAAATACTTGGCATCCGCATTCGCATCCGCATGCGCCGATGTTAGCTTTTAAACATCCGCATCCGCATTCGCATCCGCGCATGTCTAAAATTCCACATTCGCAATATCCCTAATACATACATACATATGTCCATACAGTCAACGTCAAAAATATGAATACCCTGACGTTTTATTTATGTACTTATATATAATTTCCAGATCAACTTTTTCTTATTTTTTTATTTATAAAAATATAGTTCATTCAACAGCAAAAACCAGCAAATCAATTTTTTTTATTTCATATAGAACTTGGGAAAATTCAAGAAATACCAACAAATTTTTATCAAAACTTTCAACTTTTCATTCGATTTCGTAGAAAAATTTTGAGTACGCAGTTTTGAAGCCAATTAAATTTTAGTGTAACAAGGCGCAGTATCAAGTCCTTAAAAATTAATGTTGATTTTTAAAAATTTTTTGTCAAGGGTTGATGCCCATTTTTTTCAATATATATCGCATGAACAAAGTCTATTTTTATATGGAAGAAAATGCTAGAAAAAAAACAATTCTCAAAAATCGACGGTCATTTTTAGAGACTTAAAATTTGCACCTTATTATGCCAAAATCGAATTGAAAAGTTGAAAACTTTTTGGTATTTCTTGAAATTTTCCCGAGTTCTATATGAAATTAAAAAAAAATGAGTTTGCTGGTTTTTGCTTGGGAATGACTATATTTTTACAAAAAATAAGAAAAATTTGGTATGGAAAATATAAATAAATAAAATCGTTTTGACGCTGAATGCATGTAACTGTACTTGTGTATGTATGTTGTTATACGTTGCAAGCGCTTTTAATTGTTGTAATATTTGTGGATAGCAACGATAGATAGGTAATCCAGACATTTAAATTCAGTGTTACGAGTACAACAACTATGTACAGCAGCAGCAACAGCAGGTGAGCGGACCACAGGTCACAAATGGGTTAAATGCAATTATTTTTATTTGTTTATCGCTGCTGTTAACCACTACTGACATCCTTTTACGTAGCAAGAGCAAATACATACATACATCGAAACAAAAAGGAATGCGGTTATTGTAGAGTCGGGCAGGAGTTTAAATTAAAGGTGTTTTTGGAATGAACCACTTTTTTCCCCATTCAACTAACAACAGCATTCCTCTCCGCATACCAATTTGTTGTTGTTTCGGCCAAGTTTCACACTGCTGTAGTTGTTGTTGTTGTCGTTGTACCCGTGTAATGCAGGCATTTTATTTTTATTATAACGAGTTGGTTGTAAAAATTTATTATTATCACATTGTTAAATGCATGAGATAAATACAAATTAATGGTGGTGGCACTGTAAGCATTGTAAATTGTTATGCTAGGTGGATTATCTGTTGTAGTTGTTGTTGCATAGAGTAGGAATTGGACAAATTTTAGATGTTAATATGCCAAGTGTTGTTTCGGCTATGAATTTCTGTGAATATAGTTTGTGATAATTGAATTTTATTGCACATCACTGTAGCGCTGCAGATAAGTGGAACAGATAAAGCTGCTCGTCAGCCGAGCTAGTTAGCATACTTTTAGGCATTAATAGCTGATGATGATAGGGGTCATTCCATACATACAATATTTACACCTCAATATTTTTTTCTGGGGTGAAATATATTTTTTTACATTTTTATCGAAAAAAAGAAGACACCTACTTTTTTTATTTGGTCGTGATATTCGACAATTAAAAAAAAAAAAAAATCCCGAAATTTTAAACTCACGGATAAGTATCTTTATTTAATTATTTGCAGTTAATAAACTATTTGCCGGAGAAAATCAGTTAAGGTATCAAAATGTGCGTAATTACCTCGGCTTTCCATGGGAGCGTGAGATAGATAAAAATAAAATAAAAACGCATTAAAAAATCGATTTTTTTAAATTTCTTTTTTTCTATTGACTTCATCATGTTTGATTTTTATTTTGTTTTCAACCTGAATAGTTGTCAAGCTTTATGGAGTAAGCTGTAAAAATTTGAGAATGGAAACACCAAAACAGTAGAAGTTACGAGTTTTTTCATACCTGCGTACATAAAAGTTTATACTAAAGTGTCTTAGGTGTCTTCTTTTTTGCGATAAAGAATGTAAAAAAATATATTTCACCCAAAAAAAAAATTGAGGTGTATATATTGTATGGAATGACCCATATGTATATGTATGTATTTGCACAAATAGTCAAGTTCTAAGTAGATTTTAAAATACTAAAGTTTACATAAAAATTTATTAGGTTTGGTCAATATATGCACACAAAAATGTAAATGTTTATATAAATACATATGGGAGTAAAAATAAAATAGCGGGCACTCACTAGTTAATACAAATTTATTCGCGGCAATTTACATCAATATATAAGTCAATACATATCAAACCTGCCTAAGTCCACCATTAGACAATTTTGGGAAATTCTGGTTCGATTTTTTTTGCAAATAAAATGATTTGTGTTATTTATTATTACCCAACGGTATTTTGATTTTAAAATACTTTACTCTATACTTAAAAAAATATCATTGTTAAAGTAAACGATCTGTCAAGTCGATTTTACGAATTATGTGTATCAAGGCGAATTCATATAAGGTGGTATCGATTCAACAAATACAACAATTACTTGTATTTTGTTTTTGCTTTTAGCTGGTCATTGTCAAATTTCAGCTATTATTCTCCGAATGAAAAAGGGCGACAGAAAATGCAAAGATTCTCTCGTTTTCACTCACTCACTAGCAAAATATAAAATTTTGACAATCAAACGCTACTCACAGCTGATTAAACAACCCCACCTTATATAAATTGGCCTTGATGTGTATTAAAAAAATTTGGTAGTTTTGGGCGATATTTTTCAGAAATTCCGATTTTTACAAAAATTTTTCTCAAACAATGCTTATTAATATCTAAAGCAAAGGTGAGTCTACATCTCTAGCGACGATGTTTTCCTACTTTCAACTCGCGCATCATAGCAATCGAAAAATGCAGAAATTTGAGCACTAATTGAAGACTTTGAAGATCACCTGTGTCGATGAAGGACTTTCAACTGCGAATATCTGCTGCACCTCATCCTCTACTATTTTGGCAGATGCTGGCACATTGTGACTGATTTGTTTCCATCCTTTTGAAAGCGCGCGTCCAATTCTTGTCATTGATCGGTGTTCGCACTATATAACCTTTCTTCAGCCAACCAGTTAAAAGATCACAGATATCGCTGCCCTCGGTATACTTCAATGTTCTCTTGAGGTTCACTAATTTCTGCGAATTGAATGAGCCTCGAACCAGTAGTGTTTAAGTATATCGGACAATGTTGTAGCCAACTTCATGTTAAATCGACATCATCGAATGTTTGTAGACACCGACACGGAAGTTCTAAACCAAACTAAGAGATTGCGAACGGTGAGTTACTGTTTCCCAAATGATCCTTCAACGGTACAGGGAAAGTCGTATTTGCGTTTTGTTGTCACCGGCGATGAAAAATTGATTCATTACGACAATCTAAAGTGTCAGAGGGCCTATGTTAAGCACGGCGAACCCGCACCATCGACGCTGAGGCCAAATATCCATGGTAGCAAGGTAATTCTCAGAATTTGGTGTGGTCAGAAGGGAATCCTGTATCATGGGCTTCGGTCAGACGGCCAACGGGGCGCTCTACAGATAACAACTTATACAATTGAAGCAAGTGCTTGCGGAAAAACGGGCGGAATGGCCAACCAGACATGAGTCATTGATCTTCCACCATGACAATGCTCGGCCAGATGTCGCACAAGTGGTCAAAATATTTTTCGATACTACCGGATGGGAAGCCCTAATTCACTTTTATACCCATAATAATAGGTTCATTCCCGTACGCAACGCGGGATTCCCCGGGTGCCCAAAACAGCCCAGAAATCATTCCCGTACTCAACAAAATGGGTAATAGAGAGCGAAAATTGGAACGTATTGGATCGTAAGTGTCTTCTTCTTCCTGCTCGAAACAGCCCGCACTTTTTCTTCGGGTAAAAATGGATAAAGTGTCCAACTGCATATCAGCTGATTTATGTTTACATGTCGTCTGCATTTACTTTGTGCTTTTAAGGAATAGTAAATGGCCTGTTGATGTGTTTTCAATCTTTATATACTTGAAATCAGATTTGTGAAAACAAAATTCAATTTCGAAGTGTTTGCATTTAAGTGGCAAAAACAAAAACAACGTAAATCAGCTGTTTCTCAAAATCTGGGAACGAAATGTGGTTTTTTGCGGTCCCGTACTTCTGGACTATGTTCCATTTTTGAGAGCAAACTTTTCGCTTATGCTCTAATTACCGGATACGGTCAGGATTGTTAGGGAAAGAACCTAATATGAATGTATTTTTTATACCCGAGCGCACTTGTGCAAAGGGTATTATAACTTTGTTCGCATAACGGTTGTTTCTAACAGCCTAAAGGAATCGATATAAATATAGACAAATATATCCATAAATGATCAGAATGAAAAGAGAAGTCGATTAAGCCATGTCTGTCTGTCCGTCCGTCTGTCCCTGTACACGATAACTCGAGCAAAAATTGAGATATCTCAACGAAATTTAGTACATAGGTTGCCCTTTATCCAAGGTAGGTTGCTATTGAAATAGGACTGTAACCACGCCCCCTTATCATATAGCGGTATTTATTTCAGTAAATATTTGATCCGAATTCTTGAAAATTAGTATGTGAAGTGGAATTTTGGTACAAAATAATACTATTATGAAATTTTTGGAAGAGGGGCGTGACCCCGCCCACTTATGATGAAATATTGTATGTTGGTAGCCGCTTCACCAATCCTTATCCTCGGTAAGGGCCTTGCTTAGGATTCAGCTAAGAAATTTGCTGAAAATCATTGAAATCGGGCAATAGCCACGCCCACCTCCCATATAACGGTAATTTACAGAAACACGAAAACTGAGATAAATCAGTAACTACTGCAGCTAATTAACTCAAAATCGATTATTGCAATGACCACTGAGCAAAAAGTTAGACTAATTTTTTGGATTTAGGGCGTGGCGCCGCCCACTTATGACCACAAATGTGTAACTCTGTAACCGATTTATCAATTTTTATCAAACTTGGCGTGTTTAATAGCCTTGGTACGAAAAAGCAATTCGTTGAAAGTTATTCAAATCGGACAAAAATTGCACCGGTTTCCCGTATAACGGTAATATTCGGATATACGAAAACTCCTATATTTCAATAACTGAGGTCGTTAATTTACTCCAAGTTTAGTAGTTTAAAGAAAGTTGGAATAACAATAGTTGATACCGGCGACGGGTATATAAAATTCGGTTTCGCCCGAACTTATACTTCTTTACTTGTTTAGTTAAAAAATCGTTTACTTTCAGAGCCATACATTTTAATAACAAAACTGTAATCATACAAATATTCTATACATACTTAACCTTACTAACCTTAATTCTTAATTTTTAATTTATTTAGGTCGCTTTGTATCCGCTGTCGCTTTAGTGCCATACAACTGCTTAGAAGTTGGTATATCGCTGACGAAGAAATTGGCTGGTATATAATGGAAGATTTTCTTCAATACATCCAATAAAATATCCTCGATCGTTTGCGTGATAACGGTATATAGAGCATCGGCCAGCATGCGCCAGTTGTCATTAAAGAATTTATTAGTGCTGTCCTCTGCAATGGGCAATAAATGGTTAGAATATATGTAAGAGCACAAATAATTCCTAATGTATTTTATGAAAGACTTTTTTTATTTTAAACATTTTAAGTTTATGGCGGAACTCACCCAACTGCTTGTTGCCATTGAAAAGATTCGAGAAATACGACTTCAAGCCATCGATTTTAAAGTCCACACGAATATTTGTAACGTTGTAGAAGGTGAAGCCACCCTTTTCATAAAGTCGTGTCTTCGAGTGCATAACGACGGTCATATTTTCTTATATTTTGAATAAATATGTAAACGTGTAAAAGGCAACTTAGTGGATTTTGTATATATACAAAGAAAATGTAACACTAAAATTCTTTAAAAAATAAAGAAGATTTTTATTGCTTTATAAATCGAAAATTTAAAATCAATTTTATATTTATGCATAAAGCCATTCCGGCAATTGGGGCTTAATTAAGCATCGAGTGAAGCAACTCTATTAGAAGCTGTCTTCCACGCAATTTATACCAACTTACCTGCTTCCAGGAAGACTTCGCCATGCCCATTTAAGGGTATCAACAAAATGCGCCCAAAGAGGCTATAGTCGCCTTGCAATTTCATTTCGGGCAGCATAAAAGTAGTTTTCCAGCTGTAGTCTTTCGGATAAACGCTTTTAAAGTAAAAGAAATAATTAAGGAAAAAATTTTGTTCAAAGCCTTAAACTAAAAATAACCAAGAAACATAAATTTGTTTTTGTATTAAATATAAAAAATGTTCCCTCCTTCAAAATCCCTCTTCCCACTTACACACTCTCCAACACATTTGTACGTCCGAATCCATTGATTTTCACATTGGCCAACTCGACTTTCAAGTTGATCGCATTGCTGTTGCCTTGCGTAATACGTATCCGGTTTAGATAGAATGGATCGAAGCTTTTGATACTGTTCAAACCGGGTATGCCTGCAATGTATGTTTGTATGTAATTTGAGCGAAAAAATCGTAAATAAGTAAATCAATAATCAAAATGGTTCAATTGCATTTTGGCATGTTGCAGCATACATTTTTTTTGTGTTTTGGTAAATTTCCACGTTATTTACTTACCGTCATTTAGCTTGTCGAATAATTGTTGTATGCTTTGCGTGGAACAGTTAATAAAATGTTTGTCAGCTATTTGACATTCTTTGATGTAATCTGCTGTGGAAGATTGGAAGATCCGGTTTAATTTGTGAATTGCAATAAATTTGAAATTTTTTGAGCGGGAAGAGGGGAGGGTAGAATGTGCATAAACTTATTGTGGAGATCGCAGCAGAGTTGCAGTGGAAGAAGGTAAGTTGATTCGATTTTTGAGCATAGGTTAATTGAAAACAATTTCTTAGTTTTCCAGGTGTATTATTCATAAGTTATTTCAATAAGCAGACCGCAGGCTCGCAAGTAGGCGTTCATAAACATTTTTTGCTAGGGTTATTAAAATAAACTAAATATTAGCGATTTTAAGGTTCAGCTGAAATCGCAAAAATTTACATTTAATTGTTAACCGATGTTGATCAAATTCTGCAAGACAATTAATTGCTTGCAAAGTTATAATTTTGGGATTTTTACAAAATTCCGATTTTTTTTTAATTTTTGAAAAAATGGAAAAATTTCAAAAAAAGTTTTGTGAAGATAATTGTTTTTTAACCTTAAAAATTCGCGTATTTTTTTATATGGGTGGTCCTTAAAATATCAGCAACTTGGGGCACCCTTTTCAATTGTTCAACGTACAAAATAAAGACAAACACGAAAATTAACAAAATTAAAAAAAAAAAATTGGAGTCGTTACCAGGGATTGACACAATTGATTTTTTTGGATCGGCAAAGTTCAACAAAATTTTGAATTTCGCCAGCCATAATTCAGAGATATAACGAGTTTAAATGAATAAGTTTCAGTTATATGTGACATTTATAAAAATTCATGTAAAAATTTTGTAGGTTTTTTGCGATTTTAAAGGAAATAAACAATTTTCAAACCTTTGTAGCAATCTCTAAAAATTGGTATAACTGGTTTAGAATTCTGTAAAATCAATATTTTTCGATCGGAAGACTCTGATTTGCTTAAGGAGACCCATCAAAAATCGCCTGTATTAAAAAATGGCTAAATAAATAGTTAGGTACTATTCCCTGAAGCTCTCAGAAGAGAAACTGAATTTGCGGAATGAAAAATAGTGATTTTTAGGAATTCTATGCCAACTTGTTTCGAAATAAAAAAAGCAGGGGTATTTTTTTCGATATAGAACAATCCTAGGAAGTGAGAGCATTAAAATTCTGACTATTTTTTTAACGTGTATTTTTGGACCACCCTAATGCCTCATTCAAAATTTAGATTTAATTATATAAAATCAAGTTTTCGAGTTTTGGAAATTTGTCTTTGTTTTTGGATGTAGTTTTGATTTCAAAATATTTTTGACGTAGCATTTTTGGTGCTTTTACTTTTAAGAAATAATGTTTTGTTGTTAGTTGAGAGTTTTTCTTGATTTTTTATTACTGATATAGAAATCGTAAAAATTTAATTCTGAGAGTTGTTTAAATCTACTCAATTTAATGAATAAGGCCATATCTTGTAAATTTTGTTTCATTTATAAAACTTTGGCCGCAGCGCAATTAATTTCGTTTAATTTTGTGATATTAGCTTGTGATTGTTTCATCGGTGACAGGTAACAAGATCAACGGAAATAAGGTCAATTGACTTTATTTCCCACCCTGGTGCAAAATTAAGTAAATTGACATTATTACCTTTTGAAAAGCGAAATAAGGTCAACAAACAAATAAGGTCAACAAACAAAGCGAACACTATTAAATTGAACGAATTCTGTGTTTTAAATTACCATATTTTGAACGAATTCGGAATGTCTAAGTAGGAAAAGAAACCAACCTTTCTATAAGGAAACAATTATAGAAAAGGAATTTTCTTACACTGTATTCATGTCTCCGCCAGCAATTAGTGACGACATCATTTAAAAGCCGCTAAGGTGCCAAAATGCGGGTATAAACAATTATTGATTATTTAATATCGGAACCGAGATCATGTAAGTTAATTGATTGGTTTTTGGTTTTCACACACTTTTGAAACACAAATTATATGCTTTTAACTGCAGACAAGTTGTTGCCAAAACACAGCAGAAATCTTCCAATAACTTACAAATATAAAAATGTGAAATATCGAGGGCTTAAATTCATGAATACCCCCTATCTGCAATTTGCACAAAAACTAATTTGTGATTTTAGAAACCATCTGGGACTTATTACCTGCCATCACTGATATATTACTTCTGATTTACTATTTATAATATGTAGTGTAAATTCTTCTGTGAAGCGTTATATAAGGTAGCATTAATATCACCGATGACAATTAAATCTTAAGTGGATTTTATTATCAGAATCTTATCTTTGTGAAAAGTGTGCAGATAGAGGGTATTAATGAATATAATACCTCGATATGTAAAATATATAAAAATTTTATTTCAACGTATACAAAAAAAAAATCACCTGCCTTACAGAACGGCGGGAGAGTGGAATGGGGGGGGCCGCGGAGTAGCGTGACGTGGTGTGGCGCGCCGGTCGCGTGGTGTGGCGCTCGGACGCGGGCCGCCGCAAAGCTAAGCAAATTTAATGTTTGAAAGAGCAATAATGTCAACGGATTTTATTTCGCTTCTAAAAAGGTAATAACCCTGGTGCGAAATAAAGTCAATTGACCTTATTTCCGTTGATCTTATTACCTCTCACCGTTATTTTTAAATTCGAGTTTGAGTTTTTTGGATTCTCTATCAATTTTGTTGGCTAAATTTAATTACTGCACTTGGTTTTGCTGCTTTAAAATTCATAGTTGTTTTTTTTATTTATTGAAAATCTATTACTAAAACTTAGATGTTGTTAAAAAAAAAATTTGGTTTTGAATATAAATTTATAGGAAACTTATTGCTCAGTTTAAGTTTTAATTATGAATATCTAGAGACCAAAATTTTTGTCAGATTTTTTTATAATTCGTTGTTTTATAGATGGATTTCTTAATCGAAAAATCGTATTTTCTAATTTTTAAAATTAACTTTAAATGAGCTTTCGTTTACAAATATTTGTTGTGTTAATTATTAGATTTCTTTAAAATAATTTTCATTGATTTTAATAGCTTTGGCAATTATTTTTACAAAACTTACTGTTTCATATATTTTTTTTTGTTTTTGACAATTTTTGGTGTTTTGAAATGTATGAAGATTTGGATTTTTATATTTCTAACCAAATACATTTAGAATGAATGCACAATTCTGCATTTTTTATGGACGAAAATTTCAATTTCTGCATATTTTATGACTGTTCTTATTTTTTTTATAAAAAGTCCTTATTTTTCAGTTTTTCGAGAAATACAATTTTGAGGAAAAATAATTTACAAAATTGTAAACATCTGAAAGGTTTTATTGTTTTCATTTGTTTCAAAAAGTCTTTGATTTTTTTGAGATTTGTATGTGTGTTGTTTTAAATTTTATTTATGAATGCATATTTTCAACGATTCAAAAATACGGGTTTTTGTGATTTTTTTTGATATTTGAAAATTTTAGATTTTTTTGGACATAATCATATATATACGCATGTATAATTTAATTTTATATTAGTTAAGCAAGTTTTTTAAAAATTGTGATTGGAAACTCTTATACATATACGTATGAGAATTTAACAGTATTTTTTTTTTTAAGTTATAGAGTTTCAAATTAATCTATATTTGTAAAGATCAATTTTAAGAAGTTAAAAAATGTTTTAAGAATAGCTTATTAAACGGTGAGATATTTTTCGGGTTTAATATATCTTAACTTTATTTTAAATTTTTATATAAAATCTTAAATATAGTTTTCAGAGCAGACGTATATATATGATTATGGGTCATTCCTTGCAAAATTTACACCTCAATATTAATATTTTTTGGTGAGAAATATTTTTTTTTTTGACTCTCTTTATCGAAAAAAGGGACCTATTTTTTATTGCATCATGACATTTGAAAATCTCGAAAAAGAATTTCTGAAATTTTTAACTCACAGAGTAGTAGGTACCTTTTCCAATTTTTTACAGTAAAAAAAAAATCACAAAAAAAAGATTGAGGTGAAAATTTTGCATTTTTATTATTTGTTTTAATTTATTCGCCTACTTTCTGTCTGGCTTTTAATAATTCTCATATTTAGTTTTATTTTTAGCAAAACTTTTGTTACTTTTTATTAAAAATTTTTAAATTAAATTTATTTCTGTTTTTCATGACTTACGCGGATCTGTAAGAAAGGGCTCATCATCGGCCCTAATTGTATAGAAACAGGAAATCACAAGAAAGTAAAGACTCAGAACTAGCGACATTTTGAAATGTACTCGAAGAAAAGTGTGTTTGAAAAAATTTATGGTTTCAATAAAAGCTGGAAATATTTTTTCGTAGCAGTTGTATTTGTATGGTTTGCATCACACACTAAAAAAAAAATATCTGCATCAAAACTTTTTTGTTGAATAAATTTTATTTTTGCGTACGCCACATATAAGTTGCAGTTTCATTTGTTGCACGGCTTTTTGAAAAGCAGACGGAAACTAGTATCCTTCTTAAATTAAAAAAAAAAATGTCAGCGTATTTGTTTCAGAGTCCTTTTGTCGTACTTTTCCCGGCACCGCAAGAATCTTTGTAACCGTCGCGAAGTGCACTCCAACACTGACTGACCACTGCCTTATGTTACTGGACCCAATGGACGTCGCCGCTTTTGCTATTACCGCACAGCGGTGTTAAAGTTTTATAAAAGTTTAATAAAATGTTTGCTTTTTGTTTGCCACAACTAAAGGTGTCTGTTGCATCAATCATCAGTGCAGCAGCTGATAAACTCTGGATGCTGTTGTCTTCATTATACTCGTCAATTACAAACTCGATGCAAAGTGCGCTGTCGCGTATGGCTTGCAATGGTTGGCAAGTTAACCAAAACGATGATTTCGCAATCGAAATTTGCACAGTATTTATGTGGTTGCAGTGGCGATGAGGGCAAATAATAGAGCGAATGAATGCGATCGTCAACAGCAGCAGCGGTAGCCAAGTAAAATAAATGCAACCGCCGGTTCATTAGCAACGATTGCGCTAATCGAAAAGCGCGCCAAAATGCAAAAGCTTTCGCAGTAACACTTCAGCCAGACACGCGAGCGCGCACTCGTAAGTAAAAAAGCTCGCATCTGACCATTTATGATTTTTATGCTGCATGCGCGGCCAACTGACCAATATTCTGGCAGTTTTTGAGTTATGAGTTCAATCAACGCTACTTTTTGGCGCGCGCGCTCCCCTGCAATTTCGTCACCGCTTGCAACAAGTTTTCCACTGAGCTTACTTGTCGCAATTGAAACCACATCTAAGTGCCTGGATGCATGCGTTTTGTTGCTGTTGCAAAGTTGCGGTTGTTTTGTTGATACCGTATGGCGCAATGTTGGCATTGCCGCTCACCACAGCCGAGTATTGATCTTGCTGGTACTATGCGCCTCTGTGTGTATCGTATGCTTTTGTTGCAGCAGTGTACAGCGGTTGGTTGCAACAACCTGTTGCTGGGTTGCTGTTTGATTTATGACTTTTTATTGATATATTTTCACGGATTTTTTCACGCTTTATCGCCGATCGGCATGGCTAGCTGCTGTTTGCCACAGTATTCACTACCAGCTGCGCGGCTCAAGTGTAGGTTTAATGAAACAGCTCTCCGCTTTGGTTGATCTGTGTTTGAAATTAGCACCTTGTTGGTGGACTACATAAAAGTTTAGCAACAAATAAACACAATGAGATAGTTTTTTTTTGCTTTTTGATAGGTTTTACTATTTAGATATGTATGAAAGAAATTCGAATTATTGCGCCAAGAATTCGAAGAGTTTAAAGATTTTTATCAATTAAAGAGGCTGGAGTGAGTAAAGCACTTCGTGTTCTAAACCTCGGACAGCAGAATTTTTTATTTTTTATTTTTTGTTTTTTAATTCCCTTTTAATTTTTCGATTTTATTGTTCAAAAAGAAAGATATATAAATATAATTTTTCAGAAATTTATTTTATTTAATTTTGTCTTTGTTTTTTTTTTAGTTAATTTTTAGAATTTATTGTTGTAAAAAAAACGTTTTTTTTATTTAATTTACATTTTAGAAACATATATATGTATATACATACATTGCAATTCAACTGATTTTTATTTTTATAAACTATTTTTAATGTATAGACTTATTGTTTTAAAAATGACTTTTAATCATTTAGTTTTTAGAAGCTTATTTTCTCTGTTCCTAATTTAATTTTTTTAAGTAATTTTTTTTAATTTGTGGATCATATTATTAAAAAAAAACGAAAATGTTTTGATTTGTTTTTTTTTAAATTAAATTAAATTTTTGGGAACATATTTTTTTTTAAGTTTATTTTTTATTTATACTTTTAGATTTTGTTGCTTAAAAAAGATACAGGATCCTTCAAATTTGATTAAATTTTTAGAAACTTTTTTTATGTAATACGATTTTTTCCTTTTAATTAAATTTTGCTAAAATTTGTAGTTCTTATTGTTAAAAAAAATATATATTTTTTTGGTAAATTCATTTAAATTTTTGAAAACTTATTGCCAAAAGGCTAACAGAAAAACGCTAAGACCTCCTCGTTAGCAGATCTTTCAATTAGTCTTTCGAAAGACAGTAAGAAGCTTTCAAGATATTTGCCAGAATTGAAAATTGTCTCACGAAAGACTTTTGTATTTCGAAAGACGGTGGGCAGTTCAAAGACAGTTGCCAGAATTGCCCTGTTAAACTTCTCTACGCACCGTAACCATAAGATTCACTGCATCTTTTGCTTTTTTCAACACTTCTGGTAACCCTAAGGCCCCCTTAAAGCTCAGAAGGAGGTAGCTAGTGAATATGCTCGTACTGTGGCCATATTAAACATATGTAGATCTCTCTCGCATATTCTAAATATAGAATCGCATTAAACTAAAGGATGTTATAGCTCGTAGGCCAAGTCACATAGGCGGTAGATATAGTTTCATAAAAACCTAGCTTTTACAAGCTTAGGTCTACAGTATCCAGTAAGAATGCCTGCTCCGATTCTTGATTTCTCCAAACTCTTCCGTATAAAGCTTAGTTCTGCTGAGCGCTACTCATTGGGTGAAATTCCATCGCAAATATGCTCGGAAACCTTAACGATGGCATCGATATTTGAATTTTTGGGCAATTGACTATTGACTATATTCCTAGGCACTCGGGAGTTTGGTAGTCTAATTTCTTCATATTTCTGAATGATGTGAGATTTCCTCTGCCAAGACCCCCACTAGAGCAGTGAAGCATGGCATACTAAAAAATAATAGGAATGACCAAATCTTTTTTATGAAGAATTCGGTGAGCTTTAGATCAAGAACAGATTATCAATATCAGGATGGTATGTGGACGTGAGGCTCTGTATAAATACTGCTTTAATAGGGTTAGGTTGTTGTTGTAGTATCAGTGCTCAGCCCCGGGGTTTCGTTAAGACTCATCATCCTTATCGTCTGACTCTGCAAGCCTGAGGCTGAGGAAGCGGGCGATGTTGATAGGCGCAGTGCGTTACCCAGAACGGATAAGTGTTAAGCTGCATCTGGTATTTATCGGGAGCTCTTTTTCGTCTACTTAGGTGTTTGGACGGCGGTCGGCCAGCTAGGAAGATGTTGTCTTTACGGGATGAGACTTTTTCTAACTACATTGCTATGTAAGTTGTGAGCATCGCTCTGTATAGCGCTGTTCTACAGACGTGCAGGTACCGTCTCGTATGTTAAGGGGTGCATCTTTCAGAAGTCAAGCGTTGTTGGGGTTACTTTCACGATGACATCCCATGAGAAATTTATCGGACGTACAGCTGCGTCCTGGCAGGATTATCGATTTCTCCACCAAGTGTCGTCCGTTCCTAACAACCACACTGTCGCTGCGTAATTTGCCTCCAACCGGCCGATTGCTTTGTAAGGCTTTCGTGTTAGGGCCCGGTGTCATGAACGTCAGATTGTAGAGATTGAACGGGTTCGGTCCTGCGGTTCGCGTAGAAGTTTTCCTACCACTATCCGGAGTTAAAAGTATTGCGTGGTTACTTGGGCACAGTAATTGCTACATCACGCTAATCAACTCTTCCTTATGCAACCATAAGGCCGATAGAATCGTGCGTAGGTAAAAAGCTAAAGCAGAGAAAATATTCAGCCCCAGCGTAGAAAAACATTTGAGTTGGCGTATTTATAGCGAGGTTTAGTGACTTTAGAGATGTTCGATTGTTGGGTATACTTTCGACTCTTCGCCATTGCTTATGGTGGTAGAAAGATTGTGGTAATAACTTCCTTTACAATTTTCTCTTTGGCAAGTCGTCAGACGGGAAACCTTTCATAAAAAGTAGAGTCTTCGACCCCTAATGATTAGTCTCAGATTCAACAGGCGGGAGGAACATCCGCTCACATCAATGGCAAGCTATCTGAAAAACAAAAAGATGTCACAATGCCGAAACCGATTTCTCTCGGAAGGTTTTGTTCATCCCCATGAAATTGGTAAAGATTAGCAGGGTTACCTGTGAGTGCAGGAAACAGAAGTCCCCAGAAAAAATTAGGCTAAGTCAGTAGAATTTGAGAGGAAATTTAAGGTAGAGCTTTGCAGCCTGGCAACTTGGAGCACTTGTTTTATGGAGGGACATACACAAGCTAGCTGGCTGCAATGGTATATAGACAGCGCCAAAACTCCCCACGGCGTTGGGGCAGGCATCTGCGGATCCAGGCTGAAACTCTCGGTACCCATGTAAGCATATCCGAGTATCTTTTAGGCGGAGGTATACACCATATGTAGATATCAACCTACGTAGGAGAAAGTTCTAATATCGCATTCTAATATGAGCACCCAAGGCTCTCTTTGGTTCTTGAGTGCATTGATAAGCTGAACATACTGGCGAGGCATAATGTTATCCACCTAATTTGGGCACCAGGTCACATAGCAATTGAGGGTAACGACCGTCTAGCCTCGGCTCCTATAGGCCCTGATTCCTTCATTGCGATCAGACCTAACACAATCAAGGAAGAGTTGAGGAAGGAGAGGAACAGACTCAGAGAACAATACTGCCACAACACCGTAGGTCTACGCCAAGGTAAATGCTTACTGGGAGTCTACAACCTTACAAGGTACAGGGCAATCATAAACTTCTCCAAAAAGGGACTAAGAATAATAACAGGTTTTCTGACGGGGCACTGTAGACTAAGAGGTCACTTGTACAGGCTAAAGATCAGGCCGAACGACTTATGTCATTTCCATGAATCTATCGAGGGGCCTACTTTACACCTAATTTGTGAGATCGAGAAGTACCTGGGCCTTCTCTGGGCAAGTGTTGTTGATATGAACGGTTGGTCAAAATAGATCTCTTGGTCTTAGTGTGTGCCTCCATATCAATCTACATATCTATACTTCTTCTTTCCGATAATGGTAAAGGAAAAGCTAGTTTGAAGGCCCATGAAGAAGCAAACAAGTTTATACGTTCCCACGAAAGTCGGGTCTACGTAACCGGTACGACCCAGATTTATATCTGGCCAAGGACTGTCACTCCAGCAACACTCCCCAAAAATCCTTTGGGGAACTTGTATGCTGCTACAACAACAACAACAACATACGTCGAAAAATTCTCGTGAGCATATATGCAGACAATTCTTAAATTTCTACTAAACGTGCTGATGAAATTTACTTTTCTTATAATTAAGAATGAGAGTCCCTTTCTCAGCCACCCTACCACTTTAATTTGCCTTCTTAGGCCCAAAACCGTTACCCAAGTTTCCTGCCATCTTAACAAATTTTCTGCTCACTCATCTTTTTCAGGCCAAATCACTTTAACTGAAAAAACCCACTTAACTACGTACGGGTATGTACGTATGTACATACGTAGTATTACTTCCATTTATGATTACTGTTGCTCATTGCGCTTATTGTTTTAAATCGGCTTTGATTTACCTTTTTGAGTATTAATTTGCCAAATAAAGGTGCTTACCAAAAAAGGGAAGAAAATGTAGAGCAGCAAAAAAAGGAGTGCCGAAAATCCTGTGAAATTGCAGCTAATAGGATTTGAAGCTGACTTTGGGTGGTGGCCAAAGGCGAGTAGCTACCCAACAAAGCATACCTGTACTGCCTTTGGCGGCGTCTGCACTAACTAACTACTCCACAAAGCCCTTCGATAGCAGCATATGAGTGAGGTAGTGTCGTAAAATGTGGATTGAAGTGGATAGAATGTGTGTGTGTGTGTGTAGCGGGATTTTGGCTTCGCATTCCAAACGAGAGATATACAGATAGTAAACTGAATGAAAAAAAAAAATATTCAGTCATACAAAACTGGAAGATTGTGCTTTTTGACCCATGAAATGAGTTTTTGTGTACGTGTGGGTGAGTGTGTAATTGTCGCTTTAGCTTCCCCTCTTTTGTACTCATACTTCTTCGGCTGACTTTGTTACAAATTAAATTACTTTTTGACCACCATGCACAGTGTGGCGCAAAAATGGTGGGGCAGGGCTCAGTTATTCACATTCATATTCATTGTTTTGTTGCCCATTTCGTTGGCTTCGTTTTTGTGGGCGTTTATTGGCCTTGGCGTGTGCCAACCAACAAGTGTGAGTTCCTAACTGTGAATGCGGTGCAATTGCAATTCGTCGTGTGTGAAGTGAGTGGCAAATCTGCGGTCGCATTATAATTAATTTGTCGTTTTCCAAAACCACAAAAATGGAAAACTCGAAATGATATTTCATTCCAGTGCGCGTGTGTTTGTATGTGCGCTTGCGGTACTTTTCACATTTTTATCAAATATGCAAATTTTGTGTGGCTTTAAGTTGCCCCGACAAACGCCACGCGTTTCGACCAAAAATTATGAATATTTGCCAAGCTAAGCAAAAAAAGAGAAAAGGCAGCAAGCAGAAAGGATAAAAAATGCCAAAGGACCTGTTGTGTGTGTGTGGCTATGCGAATATGCGAATGGCGCACGGTGGCAACTGGCTGCACATTTGGCATAAGCAAAAGTGTCTAAGCCGATTTAATGAAACCGCATAAAATCGTTGGTAACCGCTGACAAAAAAATTGGGAATGCAAAAATGAAGTGCAAACCCAAAAATAAAAGGAGACTATTTTTATGACCTGGAAAAAAAGTTGGCCAACATTTATGCTGTGCAAATTATAAATGAACTTCAAGCCGAAAAAGTGCAGCTGGAAAATTTATATGAATGTACAAAAAAACATATGTTATAGCTCGACAAATAGTTCATACGCTACTACCGATAGCGTTTTTTGGCACTCCAGGTGTACTAGAAATTTCAATGTGCGCAGATTTTTCCAAAAAAGGGTTATACAGGTTTTATAAACGTTGAACTTTTAAAATTTTTATGGGACAGTACCCAATATATAGAAATAAAGTAATTATGACTGAATAACTCAGAGAGGGGGAAGACCAGAACGCTTGCATGTACATACATATATAAAATAAAATGTCCTGGTTCAAAAATGGTAATGGATAGGCCCTGTGGCCAATGGTAACCATTAGTTACCACCACAGCATGGTTGTAAATCATGCAGAGTCGGCACAAAACTCCAGACGAGTTGTTCGGAGGATAATAGGCCGAGCATACTTTGAAGTGTCATCAAATTATAATTTAAGAAAATTTTATTATATGGCAATTGAGAAGTGCATGTGCAAAAAATTCACAAATTTCATAAAGAAAATTTTGCAGCAGGCGCTTGGTGTTGGTAGGCGTGCCTAAACCATACTTGCATATAGAAATATGTTACAATAGCTAAATTGCGGAAGAAGACTAAGGTGAATTCATTTTCGAAACTGAAACAAGAAATGAAAAATTCCGTGACTTCAACTTTTCTTTGTTTTAAAATATTTGTAAAAAGTAAAATAAAATTCTCTATTGGGTACGCTTCCAAAATACCGTACCAATTTTAATGATTTGCTTTCAGAATCAATGTGCTTATGCCAGCGAAGGACATAGGTATATTTTCTTCAGTACGTTTTTATTTCTAATTCGAATAGAAAGAAGCAAATGAAACTAAATTTCCTTATTTGAGGTAAACTCCGAAAGTACTAAGTCGAACTTAATCACTGGCATTTCAAAATAACAAATTTGTGCTAGAGGCGGACATAGCGATACCTTTTTCTATGAACTTGAAGAAGTTTTAAGGAAAGGAAAGGAATATTTTCCTCAAAAAATTTTTGATAATAAAAAAGTTCTTAAGTCCAAAAAATAAAAAAACAAAAAATAAAATATTACGCACCGCTAGACCATTGGATGTAAACCTGTTGGATTAGAAGAAAGTGAAAGCGGGAAAGAGACAAAGGAAACAAAATTGCTTTGTTCGGGCTACACTCCCGAAATACTTAAGGGACCGATTTTAATCATAAGCGTTACAAAATAACAAATTTGTGCTAGAGAATCACATAGGAATGTTTTCTTTATTAAATTTTGATAATGAAAAAAAGTAAAAATTCGTAAGCAACCATTAAAAATGTTACTCTTCGTTTTGATTATTTCTATGTTTGGGATAGAGAAAACGGAGAGAAAAAGACACATGAAACACAAGTCCTTGTTTGGGATAAACACCTAAATAAAACCCTAAACAGATTTTATGGTATACATTTTGAAATGACATATTTGTGCTACAGAAGGATAAAATAATGATTTTTATATTAAATTCTAATGAAAACTTGCACCAAAAGAAAGCTGAAATTATACCATAATTTTTTTGAAAATGAGTAACTCTGTATACCATACTAAGCTCCAGAATGATTTTTATGGGCGGATATCCTTATCATTTGCTACTCGGAAACTCTAAGAACCTCCCCAGCCACGGAAGGGTTCACCATGTTTTCTCAAATCTATCACTTTTTAAAAGTATTTAAGGCATTTAGGAAGTCATTTAGTAAATTTTTGGCCTCTACGGACTAAGAAGCCAATTGAAATTTGTGTAGCGCCACGAAAAAAAGAGTTATTGTCATTTTCATATGCATCTGAATGCATGAGAGTACATGAACTTGTTTGTGTAAGTATGCATATGATAGTAAAACTTTTGGTTACTAACTATTTACATACATAGTAAAAAAAAAATGCAGCATAAAAGAAAAAACTTGCATTTCATAAATCTACTTAAGAACATGCAGTTCATCAGCGCTTTGCATGACAAATAGTTAGTAAGCCAAATTTCAGGAATTTCATAAAGGTTTTCTATTTTTTTTTGCAACTAAACTTTTTCCATAAAAATTTATTTGTGTAGTCGGATTTTAATTAATACTGGTGACTGCGCCAATGATAGATAGCGTAATAAATCAAATAAATAAGAGGATTTGAGATGAAGTTATAAGTAATTTATTTTAATCAAAATTTAAAATCATATAATGGCAAAAAGTCTATTAAATGCTTTATTACTTTTATAATTAATACATAGTGTTTATGTATGATTGTGTAGGATGGAAAAAAAGTACTGGAATGAAAGAATAGTAAAGTTATTAAATTGAGATTGAAAAGCTTGGAACTGGAAGGGAAGGCTTCACACAGATTGAGAAGATTTTCTGTTGAGATTGTGGACGGCCAACTCCGTATATTAGCTGCGAGTACCCAAGAGGCAAAGCCCAGTGCTGCCGCTGTCACTTCAATTGAAGCTTTTTACTTCACTTTGAGAGCCTTCACTTCGTTTACTCCACTTTCCACATATTAGATTATGCTCCAAAATAAAAAATAAAATTATTTTAAATAAATGATTTATTGAACTAAAGTCAACAAACATTTGCTAAAATCCTTGTTAAGTGCTAAGTATAGCAAAGTAACTTTTCGCAAAAAGCTACTAAAAAGGCGCCTAATAAATCTCCAATCCACAGTCGGTTATTGTGGAATTGCTCTGAATTATTTAAATAACTTTTTGATGAATCATATTTTTGAAACTTCAATTGACCATTTCGTGTGCTTTGAAATTATTATTTTGAGTTATATTTGAAATTATTTTGAAACTATTTGGTTTTTGTCGCATAGAGTTATCTGCTGATTACTTCAGTCCAGAAGTGTTGACCTTTTTTTTAAGCTGCCCAGACAACAAACAACGCAGTGGACTTTTCACAATTTATAGTTATTAATTTAAATAAAAAAGAAGTAACGATAACGAAGCGCCTAATTTCTATTCCTTTATGAATTGTATCGGTCGAGACCTTCAACCCGATAATACAAAATATTATATGTATATATATATATTAAATATGTAATGAATAAAACCCGAGGAGCTTGCCCTAATATTGCTTTCTATTTTCTTTCAATATTTTTTTTTATTCATTTTACTTACAACTTCAAGTGGAAATTGTTTCTTGCTGCTTCTTCCTCGATTTCTTTTCGCAGCTATAGCGCATCTACATAACCACTATTACCGGAGCGGACGTACTTCATTATATTAACCATAATTAAGTGCAATGAATGTTGCATACTTTTAGGATGCTTACTTTTAATTACAACATCATGAGTCTCGGCTTTCAACAGCTGCCTGTTGGGGGATATTAAATTACAAGTGCAGCGGCTGCAGCCAAGGAGTTATGAGCTTTAGCTGGCCGTAAGAGATATAAGTGGTAAGGAGAAGAATAATTGAAAAAGAAACAAAAGCAAATAAGTAATGCGAAAATTAGCTAATTTCGAGCAGCACGTTAGTGGCTGAATTTAATTTGAACTGAAAAATTCAACGGACTGGAAGGAAAAGAGTCAAACAATAACAACAAATGAAGGCGCCGTGAAGCAGGTACACCATAAGATTGCAAACTTTTAGTGGTTACCTAATTAAAAATTAAAAATTGGTGTGCCAAAATTTTGTTGATTAAATTTAAGACGAAACTAAGGAGATAGAATGAACTTTTAAACAATTTGAAGTTGTAATTAATACTTAGACAAATTTAAAATCTTTGAGTAGTAGTGAATTCTAAAAGTATTCGTTGCTGCATATAAAAGAACTGCGTCTTCATAAATGAAATTGAATGCTTGTGGAAAATACTCACCAAACTTTCTGATTAAATGCAGCTACGCTTGAACGCACAAATATTTATGGCAACAAAATTATCTCAACCTGCTGAATAGGCGTCTCTGCGAAAGAAAGCTCTCAGAGTACATTTCTGTGAACACTGAAACTTTCATTCAATTGCTTCATTCGAATTTCCTCCAACCGTTACCACGAACAAAGATATTTTTCTTTCATATCTATGTACTTTCGTAATCAAGGAAATGCATGTAACAGCAGATAAAAATGCACATCCGTTCTGCGACATTGCCGCCAACACAAGTGGTCGAGTGGTCAAGACTTACTGTCGCTCAACTGGCGACTTACGATTTTGCCTGTACATTTGAGAAAAAAACACGAAGCAAAAAGCCGACTTTCTTGATAAAAATAAGGAGGAATCACCTAAAAAGTATCTAAAGGACATGCCCAACTAGCCAAGAAACAGTGCAACTGACCGCACGGGCCGCAAGCTGCAAAAAAAACATCTCTAAATGCAGCCGGCAGTGTGGGCGACTGACTGGTCACGTACGTAACGAGGATTTTCATGCATGTCCAGTCATATATCAGGATATGTGTCACTATGTTCGCATACATATGAGTGTGTGTGTGTATTTGTGAGAGGGCATCTAATGCGACTGCAACACTGATTGCGAAACGCAGCAGACTGCGCAAATTGAATAGTCGCAACCAGGGCTGCCCACTTGGCTCAATCCGTGCCATTTTTGGCTCTATTTTACCAAAATGGCGCTTTTGAAAAATAGTAATATTTCAATACATTTTTGTGAAATTCGTTGCTTGTAGTACATCTTTTTCTCAACAAAAATTTTCTAATTTCTATAGTGTATACAAGTGGTTTATCTTAATTTGACATTGGACTTCTGTTTTAGGAGTGTGTTTCTGATTTTAATACTAGATGGGGAGAATTAAAAAAATTGCACCTTTTTTGTCACTTTTATTTTTCTATTTGGAACATTTTGGCACTTTTTTAATCTTCAATATGGCACTTCATAGCTAAGGATAGTTGGCAGCGCTGGTCGCAACCGCAGCGGCTGACAGGCAGGCAGCCGCCAATAGTCCGCTTCGGTGTGCAGACTAGCAGAGGCGTTGTAGAGGATTTGAAAGTCAAAGGAATTGCCTGTGATTTTAGTTAGCAATTTCATGGGTGTGGGTGGTTGTTTGGGGACGAGCCAACCACTTTTTTGTTGCATGAAAGCTGTTGTTGCTGTTGCTATTTTTTTGAGAATATTATTTGAGTTAGTTCTTTTATGCAGGGGTTTCTTGCCTTCCTCGCGCTCTTCTTGCTTACAATTGCATACTTTTGCTTTTCTTACGAAAACTTGTTCGTTTCATTAGGCAACTGACAGTGAAGTGACTCTTATTGCGGCGGTACATAGAGAGGTCTGGGCGTATTGGTTGTATTTTGAAAGATAATTTCGAACAAAAAAAGAACAATTTTTAACTAGAATCAAATAAGAAAAAAAATCTATTAAACATTAAGCAATTAGCTATCAGCCTTAAGTGTTCTACTCACTCAGTCCATTATAATTCTTTTCCTCGAGTAACTTGTATATACATATGTGTTTTTCGAAACCTTAAAAAGTTGCAAAACCAAAGAAATAAATACTACTAAAGCTAAGGAGTATGATACAGGTCTTAAAAAATATGTGCATTATATGAAGCAATTTAATGTTCTCGATAAGTTTTTGTATAACCAATATATCCGCAGATTTGAACTTGAATTAAAAGGACATCCCAAGGCGTTTTGGAGGTTCATTCGTTCTAAAAGGAGTGCTTCCACCAATCCTTCATGTATGTACTTTAATTGTAGGTCCTCTCATTCTCTAAATGATTCAGTGGAATTGTTTGCTGAATTTTTCAAATCCAATTTTGTCCTTGATGATGACTTTGTCAACACTCCCCCCTGTCCTAGGCTGCCCCAGTCCTTAGATTTTGGGTCTTTGTCTATTACTGAAACAGATGTTATTAATGCTATTTCTTCCCTAAAATCCTCTTTTAAGTGCGATAATGACGGTTTTTGTGAATATTTCCTAAAATGTTGTAGTTCCACTGTTTGTGTTCCTCTGAGCTTAATCTATAACCTCTCCCTCTCCTCTGGAGAGTTTATCCATCGGTGGACAGTTGCTTCCATCACTCCAGCTTTTAAATCGGGTAGTAGGAACGACGTTTCAAATTATAGACCCAGAATGAAGGTTTCACACAACGATTAAAGAGGAGGGAATGAAACCTAACCGTACATCCGTAAACATTTCCACATACGGCTCTAAATGGCAACGGGACTGGGTGCCAGGATTTACTGCCGGAAACTGAATGTCAGGCTTGCAGTAAGGTTACCTGACAATTGCAGCATATTTCAAGCAGAGGTTTTCGCACTGAGGATAGCAGCAGAGCTAGTCTATACCGAAACAACAATTAATTCAAAGGTAAACCGATGCGTACACAGTCAGGCGGAAATTACGCCTGTTACGTCATATAGCATTTTGTTCATAAATGTCCTTCGCAGCAGGGAAGCCATTGACAGGAGTTAACCACTTGCAAAATTTCAAAAATTATGTGCGAAAACGGCTGAAGTAACAATACTCGTTTCTTGCTACGGGGCATATCCTGGTGGTTGATCATGCACTAAAAATGGCTATCACTAGCATGGAGCATCTTCTCTGGCGATGTCCTGCACTGTCTAAAACACGGCTAAAATGCCGCCTACCAGATTAACCTAACCTAACCAAAAAGTTAGGAAAAGTCTCGCAGAGTGCTGAATAAATTCTTAGAAGATTTCGAAAAGTCCCAAAAAATTGTCAAAGAATTCTCGTTACATCCAAAATGGCCGGAAAAATCCCCAAAAACTTGCAAAAGTTAAGAAAATTCCAAAAAGTTTAGACTTAGTCTGAGCCAGTGGCGCTATATATCAATAACCACTAGGGCAGCTATTGAAATATTCTGAAGACTTCTGAAAAGGCTTACAAAGTCTGCCAGAAAAGAACTGGTTAGTCCAAAATGATCAAAAAAAATGTTGTAAAATTTCGAAAAATTTTCAAAAACCGATTAAAATTGGCAAACAATCACCGCTAATAAAATTATGGTCGCTGAAATATTTTGAAACATCTCAAAGTATTCCGAAAAATTGCGATAAGTACCAAGTAATTCAGGAAAATACCGAAAACCTTAACTAAAATCGCGAAAAGTTCCAAGAAAATTCCAAAATATCATCTTTTAAAAAGTCAATCAAAATATTCTAAAAAAATTAGGAGAACTCAGGCAAAATAAAAAAAAATATCTCTGCGAATTTAAGACAGTATGAAAATATTCCGGGAATTCTTGCGCAGACAAAACTCCTCAAAAAAGCTCAGGAAAATACCGCAATTGCGAAAGAATTCCGAGGAAAACAGGCGTGTTATACCAAGTTCATTTATAATAAGAAATCTTATAACTAACTAGATAAGGCAGGGTATAATACAAGTCACAGTTCTACCAGAAAAAACACTGTTATTCAATTTATTAGCATGGGTGCGCCACGCATCGCTTAGGGTGCAAGCGGGCTGATGGCCTATCGTGCCAAAGGGGAGATAGACAGTAGAGCGCTGAGAGTTGACAGCAGGAACGTGTGGATATCGCTGAAGTGGATGCACTTGTGGATCATTCGGTGCCTTGTGACAACCATTAGAGTATCTGTGGTGGCCAGCGGAGGCACTTCTGAGCGTCCGGTGGCTATTGATGACTGCATATACTGTCCGCTACTGGTCTATGAAGAGGACTCATTAAAAACTCTAAGAGAATAGTGTGGATACGGTTATTGGCCAAGAGTGGTGAGTTTTTGGGATAAGCAGCGATTACTTTTCCGTAATTTTTAGTACTACGTAGCTAAATAACGCTTTAAGTGGGCGATAGTATAAGCCGGTGGAGAAGTGCAGTGAGTGAACGAAAATACGGTATTTGTCTATGTTAGTAGTAGTGTTGTGAATAAAGTTCTTCACGTAGATGTTTCTGCTGGCGGTTGTTTGTAGCTATACAAAGATTTTATGGCTCAACCTCAAATGGTCGATCTTGACCAAGCGTACCGCACTTAGTGTAGGATAATCAAACTTTCGTAGACCAACACTCTTTACAGGCTGCTGTGTGCTATTTTTATCGCTTCGACTTATGTATGTTATGTAGGTCTGCGGTCGCAAAGTGTGTGTTACTTCAGTTCATTATGTGGCTTTTTCCAAGTAATAGAGTCCACACATAAATGTGCACAACCATGTATGTTCCATTTATGTACAAAAGTATCATTTCGGCTTTTTACTTCGAATTGATACTTAGTATATGTGCCGATCTGTGTGGGCTGCTTTTGTTGTCAAGCATGTAGCAAAAGTTTTCAATGGACTTCTTATTTTTAGTAACTTACTCATAACTTTTTAGAATTTTCAACAAAAAAATGCAGCATTTCTATTCATAGGTATTTTCTAAGAGGTTTCGTCTTTGTCGTCGTCGTTATCTTTCAGTTAGTTACTTAGCTGATTTTCTTTTTAATTATGTTCTACATTAAGAGGATTTTAGTAAATTTCTGGTAGGCATTTAAGTAATTGGCAAAAATTGAAAAGGCACTCAAGCGAAAGAGCTAATACAGTATTGGCCAATACAATAGCACCCCCATTTCAAAGTCATATTGTTTGCCACTCATGTTTATTTATTTATTTTTAAGAATTTTCAATTAAAATACAGTTCATTCTCTGACAAAACTCACATAAACTTAAGTTTAAAACTTTTTAAAAGTCCGCAAAAAAGTGCAACAAATTTTCACCCAAATTTCAAACTTTTTTCTCAGAAGCGGCAGAATTTTTTTTAATACACAGTTTTATAGCCCATTCGATTTTAGTCTAATAATGTGCAAGTTTCAAGTGGCTAAAAATTACCGTTGATTTTTTAGATTTTTTTTCGCCGAGGATGTTGCGGGTTTCTGCCATATAAAAATAAATTGTGTTTAGTCGTTATATGGAAGCAAATGAGACAAATAAAATTCTAAAAAATCAACGGTAATCTTTAGCGACTTGAAACTTGCATATTATTGGACTAAAATTGAATGCGCTATAAAACTGTGTACTCAAAAAAATTCTAGAGCTTCTGAGAAAAAAGTTTGAAATTTAAGGGAAAGTTTGTTGCGCTTTTTTGCGGTCTTTTAAAAAGTTTAAAACATGGGTTTATATGGGTTTTGTTAGAGAATGAACTGTATTTTAATTGAAAATTCTTAAAAACAAATAACTAAACATAAGTGGCAAACAATATCGCTTTGAAAGGGGGGTGCTATAGATATGTCCAATACTGTATATAAAGCAGAGAATTATTTTCTATTATTTATATTAGGTAATTAACTCAAAAGCAAATATGTATATAAATTAATTTAAGGCTAATAAGTGCAGAGTTTGAGTACATATTTATCTTTCATTGATTAGTACTCGCTCAAACACCGACGTCTGCCTTTTTTTTTAAATTTAGCAGTTGTTGCATATTTGTCGGCGCTACTAATGAGTTTGCTTTTGCAACAAACTTGAAATAAGCCAATGCCGGCAGCCAGTTTCTTGTTGTTTTCAACTTACTACCACCCCCATTTCATATGCCCCAACTCGTCGTTTTCATCGTCTGCGACATTTTCTTCCAATGCTTTGCTGTAAATTGCCATTTTACCGCCAAACTGCCAAATTTTTGGTTTCACAAAGAATTTGCAAATAAATACTTTCGAAATAGTTTGATAAATTGTTTAGAGACGCTTCATCAACACGTTTAGAATTTCGAGAAGCAAGTTCTATGTGTATATGAGTGTTGTGAGGCATGTGCGTTTGCATCAGATTATGTGTATATTTAAGTTTGTTGCTCTAAGCAATATGTACATATATGGACCTCCTATGCCCAATATTTGGCTGTCGAATAAAATTTATTGAGTTTAATTGGCTTTAAACTGATTGCGTTTGATGTGGCTGAATGAGGGGTTTTGTGGTTTTGGTTTTATGGCTCGACATGTCTATGCTCAGGGAGTAGCTTAGGGGGATAATTGAAGCCAATGAGCTGCTAGTTAGACGTTTTTCGCTTTCAAGTAAAAATGTGTGTGTGTGTTTTTTTTTTAATTGTGAAAGAAGAAATATATTTGCTGAAAAGAGTACCTCTTATAGAAATATGAATTTTTTTTGTTGGGTACGTGTATCCAATATTATCATCACTTAAGCCCCCCGAAACTGATGCTTTGGCTATGCGCCCTAAATACCAGATTCGCACCACTCTACGGTTTAGTGGTTCGGTGCCTTAAGAAAGCCTTGCGCAAGGCATTTGCCTAGGCGATGAATATGATTCTTGACATCCTACTTAATCATACAAACCGTGGACAATGCACAGAAAACGGCGCACGAAAGCTATAAAAACTCTGTTTGGAGAATAAATTTATCGAACAGGTTAAGGAACACAGTTGCCTTCGCAAGTATATGAACAATTGGAGTAGTACATATATAATAAATCAATTAATGCTTACACGAACAAACCAAAGGGATTGTGGTAAGGAATGTTGAGTGCTCCGAACAAAAGTTCCGAAAGTTGCCGAGTGGGAAAAAAGTGAGTTCGCAGAAGCTGGGCAGCGGAGTAGCAGGTCTTGAGATGATTCCATGTTATCATCACCCCATAAAGATACTGTAGTAGAGCCTTATGATTATGTTTATTTTTATAGCGTGCATTCTAATTGGACGATGCTAGACAGCCAGTCAGGCTTCCACCAGCCACGAAAGTTTTTGTTTGTTCAGCTACTTTAATGGGCCTTAGTCTACTGGATGCCTGAAGAACCCATCCATCTTGAAGATTTCCGCCTAGTAATGGCCGACTTGAATAAGTGTTCATCTACAAAGAAGCAGGCTACGAGCTTCACACAATTCAAAGAGCGCGATGAATTACTAGCTTATTAGCTATGTCAGAACCTTGAGTGCAGTCAAACTGTCAGAGAGCTTGTTGTTGTTTTTATAGCGGCTGCACAACCCCGCCTTGATCGGCTGGTTCCTTTATCGTTGTCGTCAAGCTAAACTAAAATGAAACCGAGAAAGCGCGCAGCTTCTATGGGGTTTGTCTATAGCGATAGAGGCGTTAGATGAGAGGAGATTAGTGGGTATGCGAAGAGATGTCTCGAGCCGTGGGGTGCCTCTCCGCATGTCGGGTACCCGTTGGGAACATCTGCGAGTTTAACCTGTAGCTGTGGTGTAGTGGTAAGCAGTGCGCACTTCCACTCCGCAGCACCGGGGCTCAAGCCCTGATCAAAGCAACATCGTAAGAAAATATAGAAAAAAGGTTTTTTCTTAACAGCGGTCGACCCTCGGCAGGCAATGGCAAACCTCCGAGTAAATTTCTGCCATGAAGAACAGCTTATCATAAAAAATACAATCGCCTTTCGGAGTCAACGTAAAACTGTAGGTCCCTCCGCTTTGTGTGACAACATCAAGGCGCCAAATTGGAGGAGAAGCTCGGCCAAACACTAACATATGTGTAAGCGCCAATATATTATTATTAGTAGCCAAATCGAAGTTGGGCTATTGTGGTCTGAGTCTCCAGAGGTAAACGAAGCTATGTCTCGTCAACGTCTAGTGCACGATTGAGGGAATACAATGTATTCTATCATTCTTGCGTCTAGTGGCTGTGTTCCAAAATGGGCATTCACAAGTCGAGAGTCCGTGTAGGTCAGTACTGAATGATCGTAATAGGCCTGTCGGTATGCTGTTGGGTTCAGAGGTTGCACATATAATATTACATCAGGACTTCGCCTGTCAGTTCGTTAGATGGCTTCTGACGTACTCCAACAATTTCCGGGTTGTTCCTCGTCGGAACTTGTTCGCCATTGACGTGAATTCCCAGCTATAGTCTGATCTCCTTCGTCCAGGTGGTAAAAAGGGTTGCCGAGGAAGTGAGAAAGTTCGGAGAGGTAACCGTTTACCTTGGAGCACAAGTAATCAATTACATTCCCAAACTCTATTATCGAGCAGTCGTCGGCATAAGAGACAATCGCGACTCCCTCTGGTGGTTGAGATAGCTTAGGCGATCTAATCCCGTTTAGGTCGGCGAAATATCTCAAGAGTTCTTCCGCTTGAAAAACACCACTAATTCAGAGACCGGAGTTGGAGACTGATGGGGGAGTTATATGTAGAAGCTACCTTAACAGAGCTTCTCATCTAGCTTCGGTCCGTCCGAGGGTAATGTGTCTGGGACTTGGTACCATACATATTTTATCCATTCTAATCCTCGATTTAACTGAAATGGGTAGTGAATAGTTCACTTAGATCCATCTTAAGCTTCGCAAAGTCAGATCTGAGTTTTCTAAAAGGTCGTGGATTCTTTTGGGATTGCACATATGTATATTAGCCACATTAGTTTGACTATCCGGCAGCCTGACGCCATGCGTCACCTATGTCCCGATTTCTGAAGATTGTCGAGAAAAACCTCCCTGTATAAAGCTCTGATTTGGGGTGATTTTCTTGGCTAATGCTTCGGCTGCCTTATTTTGGGTGTAGCTACAATGCCCAAGGACCCAAGCTAGATAAATATGCTTCCAACTCACTACTAACTCTTTTCAACAGAGTTATGCATTCTATATCGAGGTTTGACTTTATTGTAAAGGTATATTTCGAATAGCCCTGCTCTAACTGCTCGTTCCGTCTTGAAGCGATTTGCGTAAAGATGATGCATGCAGACGGAGATACATACTTTCCGTCCCAGTTGGATCTCAAGGAGTCGGCTCGACGTAATTTTATTACAGACGGTGTAAAATCAGCGTCCTGTCAGTCAAAGCTGTCGTAAGGATGGAAATACCATGCAATATGGGTACCAAATGAACGAGAAAGTTCTGTAGAATTTCAGAAAATTTAGGTTTTTCGGTTCAAAAGAAGGAATAGGTATTAAACTGCCATTTTGATAATTTTTTTTAAGCCAAGTTAGAAGGACCAAATTCTTGGATGTGGTTGTGCGCATATTATCCTTTCTTACGCACCAAAATTTTTAATCTATTCTACAGAATTTTCTCTTTTATTTCATATCCATGTTATTACTAGAACGTGCGTCAGGCAACGCGGCGAAAGTTCGACGTCAAGCAGTTGCAGTCACAACAGACAGCCCAGAAAATTCGCAATCGACTCTCAATCCTGCTTAAACAAGAAAATCTTCTAAAACCGGGTATAAATGAGTAGTGGAAATTCATCTCCCAATCTCTTCGTACCGTTGCGGAAGAGGTGGTTGGATACTACCGCCTATTCAGGAACAGCTGGTATAACAAAGAGTGCCGTGCGGCTGCTGCCGAGAAATACGCAGCATACAAAGCCCTTCTGCAGCCAATAGCTATGCGTGCGACAGTGTAACGATACCGGGGGAGGAGAGACGTCTATTCAAAAGAAAGAAACGAGAAGCAGAAAAACGTGAATGCGAAGAGCTTGAGATGCCGGCAGACAGGTAAGGGCTGTCAGACGTTTAGAGCCTAAAATCCGTACATCAAATAAAGCTATACATATTTCAACTACTGCTATTTATTGATTGCTTTACAGACAACCTTATTATTTTTCTGACTAGAACTTTTTAACAAACAGTGTGTTCTTGGTTTATGTACATGTAACAAAACTTTTCAGGTAGGTTGTCGACCAGGAACGGTATAATTTTTGAAGCAATGGTTAAGTAAAAAAAATAAAGAAAGTGAGGGTTTTTTTAATTTTACGCGACTAAAACTCTCAAAAATCGAAGTCTCCTAATATATTGTTATATATAATTTTAAAGGCCTATAAATCCTCTTTTCATGTTTGATTTTTAAAACCGGCTGAAAAATAGTCGAGCTGTTAATAGATAAGTCCCTCAAGTACGAAAATAACGCATTTAAAAAAAAGAGGGTTCAGGAAATTTAAGAAACCTACTATCAGATATGTGCAAAACAGGCAAAAATTCGTACATCTTAACGGAAAGCTTAAAATCCGTACGTTGAATCCGTACAACCATTTTCACCCCTGCAAATCCGTACCGTACGGAGAAGTCCGTACATCTGCCAGGGCTGAGACAGGTATGCGGCTCGAAAATTCTACCAGAAAATAAGGTAGCAATCAAGTGTTTTCAAGACTGGGGCCGGTTCCTGTAGAGATGAAGATCGAAATCTGGTCGAGGGAACACTTCTCAACGCTTCTGAATGGCGACACAGGTGGCGAGTATGATGAAGAAGAACCCAGACCAATGTTTTGGGGATGAAGCTCATGAAGGTCGGCTTAAAAACAGCCCGGAACCGACGGTATACTGGATGTGCCGTTCTAAGCCGGCAGCAAAGAGCTGGTCGGGCACACCACCTTTTGGTCGATTTAGAGCTGCTTTTGGTAGCACGAAGAGAAGCTGCCAGTACGATGCCATGCCAAAATTTGGGATCCCCGGCTATGTAGAGTGTCGTTTAGCACAACTTTCAGCTTCGTCCAAAAAGGGAAGGACCTCTCCGCGCCGTTTAAGACAAAACGAGGTTTTAAACAAGGCGACTCACCCTCATGCGACTTTTTAAATCTGTTGCTGAAAAGCGTTATAAGAGCTGCCAATCTGAATCGTAGCTGCACCATATACTGTAAATGCACGCTGCTGCTGGCGTTTGCAGTGATATTTACATCGTTGGCCGGAAATACACGGGGGTGTCAGCGAAGCATTTTGTAGCTTAGAAAAAAGAAGCTAACGAGGTTGGTCTATCGGTCTAACAAAGATGAAAAGCTTTTGGGTGCTTTCGAGAGAACCATTCTATGCAAAATCTATGGCCCCGTTCGCGTGGGCGACGCGTTCCGAAGAAGATGAAATGACGAACCATACGAGCTCTTCAAAGACATGGACATATGTAGTTAAGCGCATAAAAATTCAGCGAGTGCTCTGGCATATTGATTTCTTAGTCTCTAAAATTTACTGTCGCAAGATGTAATCAATTTACAATATGAAAAATATCCATTCAAGTCAAAGCGGACACAATTTACAACAATTTCGTCTGCAGTCTCGAGCAATGTTATACCTTAAATTTCCTATATTTTCCTACCTGCATCATCACCTCCTCCAGTGCCATTAAATGTGCACCAGCAACATAATCAACGTCATCGACACCAAAATCGACGGCAATACAGTAGGAATTTGTATTATTTGTTTTACTATCATTCATTGCTGCTGTTGTTGTTTTTATTGTTTTTGGTTTTATTTTTGTTGTCATCATCATCATCACTCGCAAACGTTGGTAAATAATTTGAAAAATAAACATTGAAGGCAAATGCTTGTGAAAGGCAGGCAAACGATCGTTTAGCTGCTGTTAATACACCATCCATCCACCGTTACACTAACACCATTGCTGTCCCAATCAAATGATTGCGTTCTTCCCCCTACCAGAAAGCTTTAAAACCTCCCTGTCTGCTCGACTGTCAATATGCCTTTTAGTATGTCTGTCAATTGTTGGCTTTGGTACAGTTACAGCTTATGTGTGTGTGGGAGTGTGTTGTTGCATTGCAGTGCAAATCAGACAAGGATTCGTTTGCTTTAGGATTTCAATTGGGGTTAAATGCTGTGCCAGGAGGTTACAAATTGAATTTGGCGAGAGTGGCGGGAGGAGTGTCCCACTGGTTTTGTGGTAGACGATATTGATGAAAGTCAGTTTTAAACACACTTTTTGAAAATCCAAAAAAGCGCACTTTATTGCAAGTGTTTGCAAGTTACTTGCGTTATTTGTACATTTGTTGTTGCCGTTACTTTTTTTGTTGCTCTTGTCATTCAACGATTTTCACTCAAGAAAAGCATTCAAGGTTTTTTTTTGGCTAGCAAAGGTGTAAAAGGTTTGAAAACGATGCCTTTGAATGAGGTGAAGATGATCATGATTGTAATACATAGTAAGCAGCGATTGTTGTTTTTGCTATTGCTAGTATTCAGCTTACCTTACACATATTTACTCGTTTAAATACGTATACACTTTTACTCACTTTTCTGCCTGGCAGCCAAGGACGCTTGTACGGCTCGACTTCAGAAGTGTTTCCCAATTGCGCATAAAGCAGGCGCAAGTGTGTATGTTTGAGTAGAAAATCTGACACCACATATTTACACTTAAGCAGTGTTGCAGAAATTTTTGTTGTACGTACTTTATGTGCTTTGTTGTTATTGCGGTATTTGCCTTGAAATTGAGGCTATACAGTCGTCAGTCACACTTTAGCGATACAAAATATTATTGTGGTGAAGCGAGCAAACATAGCGGCATACATATAGTAACATAGATGCATGTAGTTAAGTAAATAAGCAACATTTTTATTCGATATTTATCTCCTTTTCCTCTGGCTATGAAGTCCCCCCTACTAGCGCCAATCTGCCATGAATTGTATTTCTAAGTATTTTAAGTTAGTGAATGTCAAGTTTTTAGTGTGCTTTTCAAGTGCAGCTTAAAGCTCAATTTAAAGAGTTTTCTCCCACTTTTGTTTGGGTTTCGGTTGGTGCTACATTGATTTTCCATTTGTCGGCTTTGTAATAGAGTTGAGTTGAGTATTTAATTTCCCATAGCTTTCATTTAGCAAAGCCCATAAATTGGTTTCTCTTGTTCGTGGCGGCAAAGTTTTGCGGCTTTAAAAGTGTTGGCAGCTCTTGGAGTGTTTAAGTGAAAATTACAAAGTAATGCTTTAATATTTTCTTATGTACGTCATTGAATAAAGTGTTTGAGTATAAAAAAGCGCTTCAAAAAATGGTACAATCAATTGAATTGAATTGAATTGAATTGAGTGGTTAGATGTGCGTACTACCACTCCGTAGGACCAAGGTTCGATGCTTGGATGTAGCAATATCAAAACAAAAAATTATAGAAAAGGGCTTTTTCTAAACAGCGGCCGCCCTCGACAAGCAATAACAAACCACCGAGAGAATTTCTGCTTTGCTAAAGCTTGTGATAAAACCCATTTATCGCATGGAGGTGGCCTAAAACTATCGGTGCCGGAATCAAGACGCACACAACAATGGGACGATAGCATGTTTGGGTGATCGCCTACATTACTTATAACCCTTGTCAATACTTCAGAAAGACTTTTCGGTTTCGCTATTGTGTTTTCAATCATGGTTATTTTGTGAATGAATTTTATCGGATTTCAAGTGAATTTTGCTGTTGTTTTGACTTGTTAGCAAACATGCCTAGAAGTATGCAATATTTTATGCTTCACTTCATGTACTTCTTAAACACACAGTGTAGCAAATTATCAAAGACTTTTACGCTTCAATATTCACCTTGGAAGCCGCCCTTTGAGAATGTACTCCTATGCTAGATAATCTCCAAACCTTAAAAATAAATGACATAATGCTTTTATACTAAATTTCAATATACCTGTAGATCCGCCCAGGAATAGTGTAAAACTGCAGCAATGATATGGTATTGAAAATATCTGTTTGGCATTAAAAAGCTATAATAATCAGACAAATGATAAGGAAACCAGAAAAACTTAGTTTATTCGTTTATAGAGCACACTAGGATCCAAATTTCAAGTTGACCATCATGGTAAAGGACTGAACGGCGAGCTGTAACATAGTTTCTGCAGAAAATTCTCTAAGAAAGAACGAAAATGTTCGGGCCATATGTATATAAAATCCGTACAAGAACATCAATATATTTACTTAACCGAAAGCTTCCCTAAATTTGAAACACTTACTTCTATTTTATTTAAAAAATTTTAAGCGCTTTTTCAATTTCCATCGCCAAACTTATTTTTTATCCCGCGTCTACTTATCTTTCAACTTCACCTTTAATCAATTTTAATAGATTCCTATTTATTCAAAAGTATTCCAAATCTTCACCCAACGACCTCTTTGTCTGCATAAACAATGCAAATTTATGAAATTCAATAATGTAAGAAAGACAAGGTGGAGCATAGACTAAGAGTGTGAAATTTTAAGAAAGTTATTTAAGAAATCTTGCTTCACCTGCGTAATGCCTGCAAGTAATTCTGAGATTAAGCCATTGTCTTCGCTGTTAACAATATCTATTCCTGGGAGCAATGGCTGCTGCAACTATGCCCATTTCTCTACGAACAAAAATACTTTTCGTTTTATTTCCTACAATAAAAATGTAATGAAATGAAATAAATCGAATTGATTGCGTTCAATTAAAATTCAGTTATGCTGCTGCGCGCTAGTTATGGCTGCTTTATGAAATTTTACTACAATATTCGTTACGAATGGGTGACTGACTGGTTGGTTGGTTGGTTGGTTGGTTGGTTGGTTGCCTGCGCGTCCTTATCCTCCAATGCCAGTCAGCCAGCAAACCAGCCTCGTCGTCGTTTGGGTTATTGAATGTCTAATGGCAGCGTAAAGGATTGCTTTTGGTAATGGAATGGCGAGGAATATTTTAATTAATTTTCACACGCTCAGCAAATTCAGCAACGATAGATGGATAGCAAATGGACAGACAGATGGTTGAAAACAAAAAAAAAAACAGCAAACACTGAGGTAAAAATTGTGGGTAGGCAACTGACTGCCATTGCCTTTAGGCCAATACTGGGAAATATTTGTATGGCGTTGCATTTGCTTTGACGTTGCAATAAAATGTGTATCTATGTTTGTGTGTAAATTAGAGTGGTCCAAAATAAGTAAAAGCGGAATTTTAACGCTAGAATTTTTCTGTAGCGAAAAAAATTATACCACGCTTTGTTTTTTTGAAATCAAAAATTTTTTACCGATCGCTCGAAGCGCTCAAAGTTTTTAATGTATTTTATATGGGGAAATGTTATAGAATTCTTGAAAATCAATATATTTTGATTGGAAACTCTGTTTCTCTTCACAAGACTTTCAAAAATAATACCTAATTGGTAATTTAACAATTTTTTAACACTAACCATTTATTATAGATCCCCTAAAAACCCCAGAAAATGCAATGGGGGACCCATAACAATCGCTGGTATTAAAAATTGATATAATAAACAATTGCGTGTTATTACTGGAAGTCTCCTGAAAAGAAACAGAGCTGTTGATTTTAAAGAATTCTATAAAATTCCCCCAAAAAAATATTTTGTGCACATATAAAATACATGGAAAACTTTGAGTGCTTTGAGCGACCTCCAATTTTTTTTTCATTTAAGAAAAAAACAGGGATATATTAAAATTCTTACTGAACCACCCTAGTCTTTATACATATGTATGTATGTATGAGGGTTTTTTTGGCTTTTCGGTTAAATTTTATAATAATTTTCAATTTGTATTTTTTTTTTTGTAATTGTTGCAAAATGTGCATTCTCTGCTATTTTTCATTGCTGCTGTGAATGTGCGGCAGTTGTTGCGGTTAGTCAAATTTATGACTTCGAATTTATTGTGACAGCTTCAAAAATTCGACATAAAATGTTCATATTCGTAGGAAAATTTTAAAGAGAAAAATTAGTAGAACTCAAAGATAAAAAAAAAATGAAAATACATAAGTTCCTATTTCTGAAAGCATTGATCGGGGAAAAATACACTGGATCACAAATTTAAATTTTGTTTTTATTCTCCAGACGCCATTATCCAATTTGTATGTAGAATCGCTCGCTGATTCCGAAGATCGTATTAGTTTGTTTCTTTATGGATACGTTTTCGAGATATTTGAAATTTACCGTTATTCAGTATAAAAAAAAGAGTGGTTTCACTTAATCACGTATATCTTATGAATAAATTGAACAATTGCAATACGTGATACGGCAAATGCAAGCAAATAAAATTCTTCATAAATCGTATATGCATCACTTTTCGATAGCCCTGATAGTTTTTGAGAAATTAATTAATCATTCCATTTAATATGAGCAGAAAAGAGTGTTACTCATACGCCAAGTACACCTGCGTAGGTAGAGTGTTTGCATCGAAAGCAAGAGGTGGCAGTAATGATTAATTAGTTTCTCAGAAACTATCAGGGCTATCGAAAAGCGATGTATATACGATTTATTCAGTTGCCGTATCTTGTATAACGATTGTTCAATTGGTTCATAAGATATACGTGAATAAGTGAAACCACTCTTTTTTTAAGCTGAATAACGGTAAAGTGAAAATATCTCGAAAAGTTATATACAAAAAAAAAAAAATATTATCTCCATTTTCGTAATCACAGAGCAGTTATACATAGGAATTGGATAGTGGCATCTATAGAACATTTTTGTTGTACATTGTTCGAAGACAAATGCCAACATATAAAAATATGAAAATTTCTGATACTCCGTTCGTTTTAAAGGTTCGAAAAGTTATAGCACTGCCTTGTTATCCTTCTAATAAATTTATTTAAATTTATCCATGAAATTTATAAAATTTTATCACTCAAAATCCACTTCAAATACGTTAAATTGTCTTATGCTTTCAATATAAAATAAAATATTCAGCAGTTCTCATTCAAATCAACGGCCGTTTATGCACTCTTACTCCTATCGAAATGTTTGTGAGGCTCTGATTTTATGTAGCAATTAATTTTCAGCGATTCCTAGACTTACCAATTCAACGTTTAGCTGCCAAATCCTCTGTCGATATTTATACGTTTACAGTTGGTTGGCACTTGAGCCTGCGGATAACGATAGCTCCATCGATTGCCAAGCTCGCTAGTTCGTACGTGGATAAATGCAGCTTATGTATGTATGTGTATGTAGGTATGCACATGTGTATTTGCATGCACTGTTATACGCTTAACAACGTAATCGTAAATTCGACATCGTTTTTTGCACTAATGGCTCTTGTATTTTGCAATAGTTGATTGCAGCCGATTGTGTTGTAATTTTGGTAAAGGGTTGAAGCGGATTTTTAGTACTAAAGTTGCCGTAGAACTGCATTAACAAGCCATTTGAAGGGTAGAAATAGGTTTTTCTATTGCTGTGTAAAGAGTCTGCATTACTTTTTTATGGACTTTTATTATAGAGTAGGATAGGCTTTTAGCGATGAAATATGACACTGTAGGGAAAACCTCCAGTTTTGAAATCACACACAAAAACAAAAAGCCCAAACAAGTGAACTTAAGATTGTTTCGTAGATCTATATATCGTTTTCCGAGATCAAGTAATTTTCCCAAGATATTTTCATTTTTATGAAAAAGAAAAAAACAAATTTAAAGAGGAGGGGAAAAAAACAACAGTATGTATTTTAGTCTCTTTTTCATTTGTCTTAAAACTTGTTCTTTTGCAAAAAAATCCAGCTATTAAGGATGAAAAACGATGGGTAAATAAACAACCATAAAAAATAAATGAAAATGTGCCATTATTATGCCAGTATGTTCGAGTACGGCCAAGTACAATATGGCGTATGAGTAATATTTTCTATGTTAAAGTTTTACACCCAAATTCATAAAAAATAAGGAAGACTTTAACTGCTTTATAAATGGAAAATTTGTATGAAAATGTTACTTTATAGAGCTCTTTAAATCTATTTAATTTTATTTTTTTAAAAAGGCCATTATTTTTTTTCATTTACAACGCAAACTTAAAATTAAAAATCTTGGGGATATGAGCTGAGCTAGAAAAACGGTATAAAGTTTCGTAATTTCGCCACAAAATTAATGGCGTTTTCTTTTCTACCGAAAATTGTTGCCTTCCCAGTGCTCTGTACGCACAAATACTAAGGAGAGGGCAACGAAAAGGCAACATTTTTGGTAGAAAATAAAACGCCATAGGTTTACGTCTGTAGGCGTTTTTTGTGTCTTTTTAGCGTTCCTAAAGGAAAGAATTTTGTAGTCAGTGAGATTAAATTTTTTATTTTGTATGAAAATCGAAACTTACCTTTTAAAGTTTTAAATTTCCTAAAAGAAGGATTGAGTAAATTTTTTAGTTCCAAATCGATATCGATAAAAATTGTTAATGATATCTATTGAGTAAATTTGTTAGTTCCAAATCGATATCGATAAAAACTGTTAACGATATCTATCGTTAAGATTTTTGCCATGGTCCATAAAAAAAATATTGCCAATATTTTTACCATAACCATAATCGATTATTATTTTTTTTTGTATCTACACTGTTATCTGTTATCATTCTTTAATGTTGGTATTGGTTACCCTTATCAATATCGTAATCAGCACTTTTATTTCGTCATCATGAAAATCAATATGATTGATCGAATTTTTCAAATTATCGATATATTTATCGATAATGTTTTCGGAATTTCTGATAGAATCTACAAAGCTTTAATCGCAATTTTCGATAATCATTCTTATTTTAACCGATCCTGTTATAGTTTTCGATGTTATCGTTTACGGTTCGCGTAGTTGCTATCATTAAAGACAAGAATTTAGTATTATACATCCCTGCCTAAACCGATGTACTCGCATTACTATTTTTATAGCAAATATTTTCGATATTGAAATGGTTACCATTATCGTTATCGATATTCATATCGTTATACTTATTGGTGTTGTTGCTAGTATTGTAATTGTTTTAGATTACACATGGCAATTATCACGCTATTGTTTATTTAATCGATTTTTTACGATTACAAATACTGTTATCGTCGATGATATTGGAATCAGAGATCTCGGATTTCAGTAAACAGCTTCAATTAGCGCTACCGTCACGTATAGTCGTCATTGAAATTAAAAACTTTTTTTCGTAATATAAGGTAAGTAATTGCCGTTTTCAAAAGTGCGTTTTAAAATTAATCTGCCGTTCAAAAGAAAAGTTTCCACACAATGTTTTACTTAAAACCTTCTTTAGAAAGCCCTATGTAATTTATTTATTTAAGTTTTAAAATAAATTGGTCTGTTATTATTGGAAAGATGTATACAGGTACGATAGTTATATGCTTAAATTTATATAAGTATGTACATATGTATGTATGTATACATATGCATATATATGCGTGCAAACAAGATTTAGATTTTCCGGTTAGTTAACTCGTAAACTAAACAGATATTTATGCCAAGCAACACCAGCAACAACAACAAATCGTGCAATGCAAACAACAAATTGCATTTGTCAATTGCTGCATAAATAATGAGATAATACACCGAACATAAGAACTGTCAATAGAGTGACTGATGCCAACAACATCAAAAGCAACAACAGCAAATATCACGAAGGAGTACTAACGCCATGTACGTAAATGCAACGCGTAACCCCCAAGCCATTTAAACACCCAACTGTCAACGAGATCAAACGCTTTTGGGGAAACACACTCTAGGGAGGAGTGAAAGAGCAACGAGGGTAATGAGAATTAATTCGCTTATTGGCGAGAGCAGTAGCAGTGCAGAGAGCTGAGTCAGTGGGCGGACAGCTGGAGTTACAGTTGACCCTAACTTCACTTAAATCGCTGCTGGCGCTGATGCTTCTTAACGATGCTGTCGTATGCTGTACTGCAATTGTTGCTCTTCATGCTGCAACAAAATTTACGTGCATACATTTCACAGGTTCATAGGTGCATACATAAATGACCACATGCCAGTACGTACACATGTACATAGGTTTATGTGTATGAGCGTGCGGGTGAGTGTGTGTCGTAATGAAAATTTGTGTCGATTTGCATATTTAATCAAAATTAACATGGCCGATAAAATCAATTACACCGACGTGGCACGTCAACATACGCACACGCACACACAACCTGCGGAAAAACACACTTGGGAATCAAGCGTGTAGTTGAGTGGAGCTGTCGAAAAACAGATTTACATATATCATTGTCGTTAAGTAAACATATATTGTGCATGAGTATATACTCTTACTTCTGATGCAAGAAAATGCACCTAAATAAGTATGTATGTTCGAAAATGAATACATAAATACGCCACTTCACGCCTGTTAATCTGAGCGTTGTTCAATTTTCGCTTCGATTCATCAAATCCGCCAGATATGTTTTGATTCGCTTAAAGGTAGCGCTCGGAAGTAAGGGAGAAAAGGACAGGATTACAACTTAACACATAATCTAAGCATGCTTCAGTGCTTACAAGTCCTTAAACACAGACATTTGTGCGCTGCATGCTTGTTATCTCGAATTAAGTTGAAATTGGGCACCATGTCGTATACACAATGTGCGCTCATTGACAGCAGTGCCCAGCACTGTAGCCAACACTTTGAATTCATACTTCGTAATTTCAGTGTTTCCTAAGCAGAAATGTGCTCGGCGGTATGTCAACGCTCTCTTAAAACAATGAAGTTCGCTTTAAAATTAGGTATTCCCGATGATGAATTGTAGTTGGCGAAAATGTGCAAGCAAGATTTGTTATTCCCAGAATTCTGCTAGAAGTCATAATAATAATAATAATAATAATAAATTGGCGCTTGCACATATGTTAGTGTTTATCCGAGCTTCTCCTCCGATTTGTTGCGGTCGCCTTGATGTTGCCACACAAAGCGGAGGGACCTACAGTTCTACGCCGACTCCGAACGGCGATTGTATTTTTATGAGAAGCTGTTTTTTATGGCAGAAATACACCCGGAGGTCTGCCATTGCCTTCCGAGGGACGACCGCTGTCTGGACAACTTGATAAATCCCATGTGCAATATGCCTTGGAACACAGAAAAAAGGTAAGGGTCCTCTGAAGTCTGGAGCGCCCGTTTACCATCAAGGACGCCTGCAAGCGGACATCTCTTTCTGAAACAAGCGGCTCCAAAATAACATTTCAGCCTCGAATGAGACACAATTTTTCATAACGGTCATGGAGATCGTTTAAAGGACACCGATTAGGTGGTATACGTTTGCAATATTCAGACCTTTAATAAAGAAGATGCCTGTTCTCGGCTAGTTGATGTCTTAAGGAAGACCATGGAGTGGACTGGACTAGGCAAGACATACGTGAGGTACCAAGACGTCTACTGAATCTACATGATACATAAGCAAAATAGACTTCGCCCTTAAATACTGTCGCTCAGTTGGGTGGACGAGCGTTTCGCAACAAAATTCAACAAAACGAAATTCTTCAGCATCTCCCCCAATTTAGGTTTATCCCAAGCTGGGATCCTGTATTTCCTGGTGAATAATATTAAGCCTGTATTCTCTGCGTTAACTTTCAGTTCCACTTCTGTGGCCTATTCGCAGATGGCTTTGAGCGTCTGGTTTGCCAGGTGGCTCAGAGTCTTTAAACATTTGCCGCTTATGATAACTGAAATGTCATCTGCTCCTCCTTCTATGTTTGCTAGTTATTTATTAATGTCCATAGAGCCATGCACGTCTCGCGTCTGCTCATTTTAGCCCCATCGCGGCGAGATCTTTCTACAGCCTAACATGTTGCTTATCCAAGCCCGAAGAGTATGATGTGCCCCTATCGAGGTGATCCCTTCTATTAGAGCTTGTTTAGAGACTTTATTAAATGCTCCCGCTATGTCTCGAAATACTCCAAACTCATGTTCTCCACTTTCCATGGCTTCATCTATACATCCAACAACATTGTGGAGAGCTGTTTTGATCAATCTGCCTTTAGTATAGGCATGCTGAGCTTTCGAGAGATGTTTCTAGTCAAAATTTTATTGGATGCGTACATCTGTTAGCCGTTCCAGAGTTTTCAGTAGAAAGCATGTTAGGCTGACAGGCCTCTTAAAATAGTAAATAGTGGTACGCAGCGATATCAAAGATTGCAGCCTACTTTTTCCGTTTTCCTCTTCTTAGTTTCGCAAATATCCTTTGCCTAACATTTTAGGTCGCTGCCTGTCCTCCTTAACAGCGCATATCTGACTACACTTTCAAAAAAGTTGTTTATGCTGTCCAAAAAACACAACCGGAGATTGTAAATCTCAGCTGCGCCTTAAGAGTAATCGGAGCGGAAATTATTATTTTATTGTGTTGTGGATAAATGGAAAAAAATAAAGCGTTATAAAAAATATATATTTTTGGCTGCAGTTTGAATAAGTGAGGAAAGTAAACAAGAAAAGGGCAGAACCATTTCTACGAGTGCAGAGCTTATGTTTACACAGTAATGTATGTGTGCATATGTACGACATGTGTGTTAAAGTTCACACTCGAGGCAGTGGCACGAATTGACAGCTAACATCCGTTTCCGTTCCGTTTACAAAGCACCCAATACAAATACGTACAAACGCGAATGCAAAGACAAATCAGCACACAAATTTATGATTGTTCTATGTCTGTCTGTCTGCGTGTATGCGAATGCCACACAATAGCGCAAATTATAAATGCAGAGCAATTACAATAAGCACAAAAAAGCAGCAACAACAAAAAGAGTGAATTCGAAACACAATAGAAAACCACAGCAGCTTTCCAAAATGCATCTCAAGCAAAATCTACCAACGCCACAACTGCTGCAATTGAACAGCCATTCAAAGACGTCCGCCGCAGCATGCCAAGCTGATTGCTGCAAGTAGGTTGACGTGACGCTTTGGCTCTTGGGCCCTCAAGTCACCCCACTGCTTCGCTTTTCTTACCGCGATTTTCACTCTCCACCCAACATAGGGACTTTGTTGCCACGTTTCGAAGTGATTATAAAATCAAAACACGTCGTTTAATCAACGCTACGTGCAACATCTCCGCTCAGCTTCGATTGGCTAGTGTAAATCTCGAACCACCTAAATAATGGTGAACGTGTATGTATGTGTGTCCTTGCATATTTTTGTATGACACGCAAGCCCATAGCCAGCGATTTGGGTGTGGCAAGCCATTTTGTTGCGTGTCATATGTTGTTGTTGTTGTTGCTATTGCCATTTTTATTGTTGGTGTTGCTATTCACTGACCTGTCCACATTGATCATCGCATTGATTCTCTATCGCATCTCTGCACACAATCACCAAAATGTAAATACTCGTATGTGTAAGTGCTTGTGTGTGTGTGTGTGTTAGCTCTGTGGCAAAATTAATTAATTCTTTGCATACGTACACGTCATGCGGTATGGTAGACCAAGGGTTATACCTTCATTGCATTTCTATGCACAAGCACGCACACGTATGTATGTAGGTAAAATGCTTAGACTAGGTATTGTTGCACGTGTAGTTGTCCCAATTGGCCATTCGAGTAAAATTATTAATGCCACAACATCAGACTGGCTGCTGCAATATTAATGTGTAGGTGTATGCTAGTTGACAGCTGCTCCGGGTGGTGGTAGATATGTGGAGATTTCGGTGAATCAGAAAAATTCTACAATTTGATTCAATTTACAATAATTCGTCCCCTGGTTATCAGAATGTCACTAGACTGTTGCTATCATTGACGATTCAAGATACTACATAGAATAAACCTTGCTCGTTTCTTTCTTCAAAAAAAGCAAGTACACCTGGGCCGCAATGTACTTATGTACGTAACATATCTAGTTTTTCTAGTGTTACTCCGACACCACATTGTCCTCGATGCCTGTACTCATGAAAAGCATCGACAAGAATACTCGATGCTACTCAAAGTATCGCTAGAAAATACGCGATTTTACTTGTGCTCAAAAGTATTCGGACGGAAAATTTTAGTTCACTTACCGCTTACAATATATTTAAAACCGCATGGTGTAGAACGGCGATTTTTTTTGGGAAATATATGCCTAATGGCCGCTAGATCTAGGAAATGCTGGACACTTTCTTCGCTAACTTCTAGTTGACAGCTGCGGCAAGTTCTATTATATGGGAGCCAGTGGCCCGTAGTGGTTGCAACAATTCTAAATACTTCTGCCCTTGATCTATTAAGCAGGTCTAGTGTATTCGCACTGTTATAGTCAGGCCATTTTGCAAGTTTATACATCCGAGCACCTTTTCCTTGCCAGTCTAAGAAAATGCAAACCGATTTCTCTTTGAATGACTCCGATGGGTCATCCCAGTGTAACAGCCTCGCATTCCTGCAAGTAGGCTCCTGCCTTCGCTAATTCATCGGCCTTCTGATTGCTTTCAATATTCATATGGCCGGGAATCCGGACAACAGAGACGCCTATTGACGTAGACACTGAGCGTAATTCCGCTCTACACTTCTGAAATAGCTGGGATTTAGTAATCGGCGATGATAGTGCTAACACAGCCGCTTGGCTGTCAGAGTCTATTTTTGATTTTTGTATTCTACCGATGACCTTTCCTAGAACTACAAAAGCTTAAGGAATGCCTAAGACTTAAGCTTGAAAGTTGCTTTCACACCTGCCCCCCCACCACAGTCTATCTTTGAGCCTCTTTATCGGCCACTATGCCCCTCCTCCGCTCTCTTCTAGAAGGCACTCTCACTTGTATGTTTTTAAAGCTGAGGGCTAATATCATATATTCGGTTTTTTGTCGTGATTTTATTTCGTTGATGATCGTCTCATGCCTGAAGTGGCGAGTTCGCCGTAATCTTGACTCTCTGAGTCTGACTACAGATTTCAAGGCTGCTTCTTTCAGGTGAAGATCAATAGGGATGAAGTGTGTAATTGTGTTTAACTCTTCTGTCGGGCAGAGCCTTGGTGCGCCCATTATTCCTGCCCCACTGTTATTATTAAGCTACCTAGTTTATTTACATTGTAATTATTGTTTATGTCTGGACACGAGGCTGGTGGTGATGACGGTATACATCCACATCACAAGCTGCGGTTTTCTGCTAAAGATTCTCTTGCAGGTATAGTATTCCCAGTAAGCTATCTGACTACGTTACTCGATGTTGATTTTCCAGGCCAGTACTTAATGCAAGAAGATAGCTTGAGCATCTTGCCAGCGACGGTGCTTTGAACTGGGGTATTTCCTATTTGTGAGTAGCATAAGTTCGGTCTTGTCTGGGTTTACATTTAGCCCATTTTCGGTGGCCCTAGCGTGTATCTTTCCCAGTGCTCCTTCGAGAATTTCTCTCACACCTGAGAGGAAAGGGCCCATAACTGCTGGTACCACATCATCGGCGTACGCTATAGATGTGTTCCAATGGGAATATCTTTGAATACTTGGGAACGCCATAAGTTGTAATATTAATAAATCAAATACCTCATGAGTCGTTTGAGAATTGAGTATTTAAGAGCCTTTGCGGAAGAATATGAAGGTTTTCGAGGCATACTTTTAGGCTTGTTTTAAGGTACATGGATTTCTATATTATCAAGGGGACGCAAAGAGTCAGACTAATGTAACAGTATTATTGAATTATTTAGGTCGTTAGAAGTTAATTAGGTGAGTCTAAAAATATGTATGCGACCTCATTTTCTATTTCCAGGAAGTGACTATTTGGCTCAATCAATACTACAGTGTTTTCCTTTAATAGTAGATGAAGGATATCTTAGCTTGTAATGTTCGACTAATGTTCCTTTAATGATTCAATTCAACTCTTTTGAACTCCTAGCGCAGATTTAAAACTGCGAATGCTATAAAAACCATCGACAAGTGATTTTTATTGCACTTAAATGCCTTAAATTTTCCGGCGATTTAATCCTAGTACAAACGATTGCATTTAAAAGGAGAAAAAAATATATACATATATGACTGAAAAGTCAAAGCTACATAGATGAAGGTCCCGTCATTGGGGTATTGACAGACAACCGCAAAGGTGGTGGTGGCGGTCGGACGACTGATGGTTGATATCTAACGAAGGACAAACGACTGTTTGGTAGCACACCAATACTAGTTCTGCGAGAGTCGGAGATAAACGGGGAATAAGAGCTTCGAATGCATAGATATAAAACGGATTCTACTACAGCTGCCTTTATATGCTTTATTCTTTTGTTTAGTGCCATTGCCACCACCACCACTGCTGCCGCCTCTGTTGCTTTTGGTCATTCACCAGAGCCTTACGAATCCCTGGCATTAATCAGTGGCAGCGGTGAAAAAAAATCAGTGCCAGTCGGAGGTGGTGCGAAAGCAGAAACAAAGGAAAATCACAGACAAAGCTAAAAAAGTACTAAATAAATACTTTAATACAAAAATATGTATATATATATTTGCCTAGGTTCGTAGCAAAGATTTGTTGTTATTGCTGATGCTGTTACAAATCTTTATAAGCGCGAATAATTGGTTTCCTTATTTAATGTGAGTGGTCTTGTTGTGACTGCTGGCACCATACCTACTACTGCTACCACTGGTGTTGTTGCACGCTGATCATGCCACTTGACACAGACAGCAAGCAGGTTGTTGATGAGAGAGAGGTGGAGTGTAATTGTGTAAAGCAAGTTGCAGAAACACGAAAAAAAACATTACTAAAGGAGCTGTATGAGAGGCAGTCAGTTTGCTAGCACAGCAAAACGGATGACGCTGAAAAAATGTTACGGCAGGCAGTCATAATATTGCAGCCCATGAAAATTAAGAACAGCCGTAACAGCAACAGACAGACAACCACTCACCAGCTGGTATTTATACAGCAGCAACACCATGAACAACATCGGCAATGGCTCGGAAAAAAGTAGGTAGGTATGTATCAAGCAACCGTAACATTAACATCAGCAACAACGACACCAACCAGAGCAAAAAAAAAACAGTGGCAACAAAGAGCTACGGCAATGATTTGACTCGGCAGCAGCGGTAGCATCAGCAGCCACAGTAATCGTCGAACGCATTGAAAGAAATTGTTGGAAAAATTAATTGCATTTTCATTATGTTGCATGTACCAGTAGGCATGGTCTGAGACACCACTATCCGCTGTCGAGCGATTCGTAGCAGCAGTCTGACAAACTACCAGTCAGTCAACAGCGTGCAGCCTTCGCCAGTGCCAAAGTCCTTTCGGGGGTATTTTATGTGCTGAGTCGAAAGAAGAGATAGCTATGTATCTGTACATATACTAGTAAATGTATACAGGGTTGCCACTGAAAAATTTTCTTTCCTACCAAGAGCTGGTTCACAAACCCAAGAAAGCGGCGTTCGACAGCATTAAATACATTTATTTTTTCTGGTTTCTATATTTAGAAGAAGATATCCAGTAAACAAAGGGATCAGAATAATAGCTATATAACGGGTGATTTTTTTGAGGTTAGGATTTTCATGCATTAGTATTTGACAGATCACGTGGGATTTCAGACATGGTGTCAAAGAGAAAGATGCTCAGTATGCTTTGAAATTTCATCATGAATAGACTTACTAACGAGCAACGCTTGCAAATCATTGAATTTTATTACCAAAATCAGTGTTCGGTTCGAAATGTGTTTCGCGCTTTACGTCCGATTTATGGTCTACATAATCGACCAAGTGAGCAAACAATTAATGCGATTGTGACCAAGTTTCGCACTCAGTTTACTTTATTGGACATTAAACCAACCACACGAATGCGTACAGTGCGTACAGAAGAGAATATTGCGTCTGTTTCTGAGAGTGTTGCTGAAGACCGTGAAATGTCGATTCGTCGCCGTTCGCAGCAATTGGGTTTGTGTTATTCGACCACATGGAAGATTTTACGCAAAGATCTTGGTGTAAAACCGTATAAAATACAGCTCGTGCAAGAACTGAAGCCGAACGATCTGCCACAACGTCGAATTTTCAGTGAATGGGCCCTAGAAAAGTTGGCAGAAAATCCGCTTTTTTATCGACAAATTTTGTTCAGCGATGAGGCTCATTTCTGGTTGAATGGCTTCGTAAATAAGCAAAATTGCCGCATTTGGAGTGAAGAGCAACCAGAAGCCGTTCAAGAACTGCCCATGCATCCCGAAAAATGCACTGTTTGGTGTGGTTTGTACGCTGGTGGAATCATTGGACCGTATTTTTTTCAAAGATGCTGTTGGACGCAACGTTACGGTGAATGGCGATCGCTATCGTTCGATGCTAACAAACTTTTTGTTGCCAAAAATGGAAGAACTGAACTTGGTTGACATGTGGTTTCAACAAGATGGCGCTACATGCCACACAGCTCGCGATTCTATGGCCATTTTGAGGGAAAACTTCGGAGAACAATTCATCTCAAGAAATGGACCGGTAAGTTGGCCACCAAGATCATGCGATTTGACGCCTTTAGACTATTTTTTGTGGGGCTACGTCAAGTCTAAAGTCTACAGAAATAAGCCAGCAACTATTCCAGCTTTGGAAGACAACATTTCCGAAGAAATTCGGGCTATTCCGGCCGAAATGCTCGAAAAAGTTGCCCAAAATTGGACTTTCCGAATGGACCACCTAAGACGCAGCCGCGGTCAACATTTAAATGAAATTATCTTCAAAAAGTAAATGTCATGGACCAATCTAACGTTTCAAATAAAGAACCGATGAGATTTTGCAAATTTTATGCGTTTTTTTTAAAAAAAAAGTTATCAAGCTCTTAAAAAATCACCCGTTATATACATATACATATAGCACACACAAAAAATTGGTGTGTGCTTTTAACCAGACTCGCCTACCGACATGTATTTCGATCCACTAAATCCGAATCTGAGGTCCGCCTTACTTCTAAACCCTCAAAATTTCGAGTAATTTGCGAAAAACCGAAAAAGTGGCAAACAATTCGCAGTTTATAGTATTAATAAAGCCTTCGGTTTAATAAAACCTTCGGAGCAATTTAAAAAAATGGAATTGGCACCTTTTCATCTTTACGTAACGATATATACATTATTAAGGTAAAAATAAACTTCACGGTTAGGCTAGGAGCCTCAGGGCTTGGGACAAAATCTGCGTGCTGCTGGTTTGACATTAATTCCTTCGATTTACTGGAAATTCTACGATTTACTGGAAATATGACAAAAAGTGGTTTTCTATTTTGAATCGCTCATCTAGTGCAATTTTAAATATTTTAACAACCTTGTCATTGTTGAAACTATTATCGATTCGCAACTGCATCTCAAAGAAAAATATCTCACTTATGCACCTACCCTTACATCCATCAACTCAATCACTTGATATATAGATACGCAGTGAATAAAACTTTTTATACGAATACAGAGTTTAGAGAATTGCCGAAGGTAATTGGTAAAATTCTGCCTATACCAGTAAGCAAAGAGGCTTCTAGATGAATGAGGGTAAAATTGACATTGTCAAAATTTGGCAAGCCTATTCACAGTGCTGACAAAGTGACACATTACAACAAGCCAGAGATGTTTGCTGTTTTATGAGCAAAGAAACATATGTACGAAAATTTTAAGCGTCCTACCATCCTACCAACGAGATAAAAAACCCTACCAATTTTGTTAGGAAAATCCCAAAATGGCAACCCTGTATGTATACATATTTATGTATAGAGATGGTGTTGAGGAGGATTAGGTGTAAGGGGATAGGTCCTGACTTTCATGCTCTGCTGAAGTCGCTTTGATGTGGCTCTGCATATATTTGCAGCTTCTTTTAATGGAAACAAATATGCACGGTGGCGAGAATGTAAATAGGGAAGAGACATTTCAGCAAATTTCGGGTATTTTTCTTTTTTTAAAAAATTATTATTATTTTTTTATGATAACACAGCCAAAACCAAGTAAATCGAAATTTCAAACTTTGTAGAACATTTATAAAAATTTGACGGATTTTAAAAATGGTTGATCGACATTTCAAAATCCGACTTTTTATAATTGTTTTGAGTACATATTAGCGCGGGTCGAAATCCCTTGTTAATAGTGAAAATATATTGTATTATAAAGTCAACAATAAGCCAACAAAATATTAATCTTTAATTTTACATGTAAGAGCCCACGCATCGACCGCCAAGTGACAAACAGCACACTACGCGAATAAGACCGATTCTTGTTAAAAATTCTGAGTTCAGCAGAAAGATTCGATGGATATTATTAGATAACACAGGTCCACAAAAAAAAAAATCGATGAAAGGTTATTTTAACCGAACCTATCTAGACGTGATGGAGCAAAACGGACTTCAGATTCGTGTTCAGCGACCCCAAAAACATGTAGTAGACTAGGTTTGGTCAAAGGAACCTTTCATCGATTTTTTTTGTGGCCCTGTGTAATGAATCCGTTAACGCAAAATATAAAGTCAAATATCATTTCTCGCAGCCCTTCAACTTATCGTTAATCTCAAATTTATCTTTTTTCAATAAAATTTTAATTGTTCTCTTGATAATTGCACTGGCCTATAGTGAATTAATGTCAAAACAGCGCTAATATTACTGGGGTGCATTTAGGTCGCTGGTTCCAAATATTCTACTCTTTTTTGAATATTAGCTATAGTTTGCGAATTTTTGCAAATTTAGGAACAATTTCGATAGCTCTAATAGAAAATTCATTACTTTCCATCACCGTGGAGAAATTTTGTTTATGCAAAGTTTCCAGAAACACTGTTATGTATGCATACAATACATAATATTACACGATAAGTTCTAGTTCCTTAAAACTTGCACTTTATTTAATGGGCTACAAAACTGCATACTCCGAATGTTTCTAAGAAATCTAATTAAAACTCCCAAACATTTTTCGAATTTTCCTAAGTTTTGTACTTACATGGTTATTGTTATATGACGAGTTACACTTTCATAAAAAGAGAATCTATATTAAATAAGCGAAGGGGAAGTAGCCAAAGAATGCTAAAATATCTCTTCCGTATTTACATATATTTTCGCCACTGTATGTATGTATGTGCGGTTATATTTAGGCATTCTGTAGCCAGTTCGTTTTCGTCGAGACTAGTTTAATACTCATTTAATCCGAGTCAGTTCAATTCAATTCAATGCAAACCAATGAATTTTACTGCCTGACTGAAAGAAAGGGGTTACGTACCTCGGCTTTAAATGTCTTTTATAAGCTGGCGAACTGTCCCTACTAGGCTTAATATGATTCTCGTGTATGTAAGGAATTTTTTTGTTGAATACATTCGACTGTCTTAGGTCAACCTCTATCTAGGCAAGAACTTGTCTAGGCTTAACGAAGGCTAGGCGAGCTCGATAGAAACCTCGGGAATTGTGGAACGCTCGTAGCCTAAGGATTAATTTAGGCCTATACAAATCTCCACTACATTTTCATGTCACTTAAAATTCTTTTCAAACAGCTGCTTAATGAACGAATAGGTGAGTTTCCTTTCCTGCGTTTGGCGAAGTGGTCACTTAGGGCATACGCAGAGGTAATCTGGAAAGGAACGTGGCATGAAAAACCCTCCAAGGCTTAGCTTTACAGATTTCAGAAGTAAGAATTTTATCTTGTGGTTTGGAGATAGTAAAGCACTTTTCACATAACTACTAGAACTAGTTTTGTATTGACAAGTTTTTCCGTTACTTATTTTGGACCAGTTCGAATATAGGGCAAAATCGGTTATATATATGGAAAACCAGCGAGCCTTTTACTGGCTTGGAATATAGTAATTTTTAATACAAAAATATGCACATACATTTGTTGTTGTTGTGTATGGAAACATTTTGACGCCTCGGGCAAAGCTGATGCAGCATAATGACGTTACTTTACAGTAGGAGCAAAAAATTAACATTCAAGCTGATTTTCAAACATCATTCTTTTACAAACAAGCATACAAATGTGCATACATATACGGGTATGTACATATATGCATACATACAAACATATATTGACGCAATTTTTTTTAACATAAATTTAGATTGCTCAAACTGGCATGTTAAGTGAGCGCATGTGAATGACTTCTCAATGAATTTAACATACATACAGGGTGAAGGTCAAATTGTAGTAATAACTTTTGGGGATGAAAATGAAATATTTTTAAAGGTTTCAAAAAAAAATATTCTGTGTGGTCCATTATAAACGTGCATTTGATAAAGTACCAAAAAAAGCATTTTCGACAAATTAATTTCAACTAATATGCATCATTAACTTGGTATGATATAACCTCAAGTCAAATCAATGGATTGACTGTGCCATTAAATGTAGGAATCGCGTATTCTACTTTTTCCCAAAACAGATCGCAGTATTTGATATCACATTACAACGCTTTATATCGCATCACACCAAATCACATCACATCATATCACATTAGATCACATTTCATCACATCCCATCACATCACATTACATCACATCACATTAGATCATACCACATCATATCACATCACATCAAATTACATCCCACCACATCACATCACCTCACATCGCACCGCCTCACATCACATCACATCACATAACGTCACATCACATCACTTCACATCGCACTACCTCACATCACATCACATAACGTCACATCACATCACTTCACATCGCACCACCTCACATCACATCACATCATACCACATCATATCACATCACATCACATCACATCACACCACATCATATGTATGTAAATATTATATTCCATAAGATCACTGCATTATCTACTTTATATTATTATTTAACATTAAATCATTAAATTTTTTATTGCTTAAAATTATGTGGGGACTAATAACTCGATGAAATGCATTATAATTAATCAAAAGAGAATTTTGAATTTTTACTTAGTTACGGCTTTTTTTATTTCAGTTACGATGTGAGATAGGGTCTTTCTATATTTAGGTAATGATATGTATATATCTGACAACATCAATAACATCAATATAGGAAGTTATTTCATATATAAAGGAAGGGCTTTTCAGGCTGTATAAAAGGTGCAAACGAAACTTGTATTCTCTAAGGCATGACTTTGAGTTTCGGTAGACGTAGTATCAAAACAAAATACTTTTTTCCAAAATCACAAATTTCCAATTATGCCAAGTTTTGCAAACTGCATGTCAACCACCCTGTACTTGTTTTAATAGCAGTCAAAAAGGCTTTTGGCGCTTCCGGTTAGTAGAGCACTTTGTCCGTTTTCAAAGTACGCAAGCGCTTGTAAAATGTTGAGCTACGAAGCAGCAGCGGCCACAAAAAAGACAAAAAAAAAAAAACATATGCAGCGCCACTTTCCGCCGATGACGACGATGATGAAAAAAGTAACAAATCCAATTGCAATTTCGAAAAACTGACAAATGATGCTGCCACTTGACGGTGACAAAGGTGATGCGCAGTGCATCGGTGATGGTTTGATGGAGTCACATAGACCCGCTTACCAACGAAATGCGCTGGTTGAACGCCTACCATACATTAAAAGCGTTGTTGTATATATAACACTTTTTGCTGGAATTTTTTCTTTTATACACACAGCCGGCGATATTCAACCTACACCTGCCACGTTTAAAGCGACAGAAATTAAAAAAAATATATATATTTGTTAGTATGTATATTTACCCGGGTCCTATGTACGATGATTTGCGCTTACAATTGTGCCTACGGCCTACGTACATGGCTGAGCGTGAATGGTGTCATTAAGCGATTTTTCATTGCTGCAAATATGCTGCAGGTGGATTCCGTTGTTTGTGAACTCTCGGTTTAACTTCGATTCGTCTGACTGACTGTGGGCAGTGTTGCCGTTTTGTTACTTTTAACCAATTTTGGTTATTTTTTTCTTGCCTGTGAAGTTGTTAAGATCTTTCTCATTTTGGTTATTTTTAACATTTACTTGTAGTTTCTAATTTTTGTATACATACAATAATTAAATCTTTGAAAAATAGTATAAACAAATACATTTATTGTGCTCAATATGGTTATTTAACTAAAGTTATTACTACTAAAATGGCAACTCAAGATTTTACTTATTCCGATAATAATCATGTGTTTACATATGCAAAAGAACATGTAAAAGTTCGAGAGTGCAACTATTGTCGGTTCATGTCTTTAATAAATCACGTTGACTTAATCGCCAAGTTTTTGAAACGGCCCCGCAGTTACACCATTTCTATATTCTTTGCACAAACCTACATAGTATGTACCTGAAATGACATTTGAATAATACGAGAGTCATTAAGAAGTCGCGAAAAATTATTATAATTCCGCGCAAAATTGGTGTTTCAAGTAAATTTATACGGGCTCAATTCTATGGATGAGTGAGAAAAAAATACACAATTTTGGTTTTATTTTGTATAATATGTATTTCCAAAAAACTTTTAAATTAGGTTCGTTATAAGACAGGCCAGCTAGACCTGTCGAGTTTGAGAAGAGTAGCAGCAGCAGTGGCAGCCCCAGCAGTGAAACCAAGTGAGAATATTTGGAGTCATTGTGTTAATATTACTTACATATGTATGTATTTGTTTTATAATATACAGAATACATAATATACATGGTCGGCTAAAGACTACTTCAAATGAATACATACTCAGATAGTACATATATAAATACCTCGTATATGCGGAATCCAATACCACGTAATGCATGTACAATAAAAAAGGGATTTGGTAATTATGTTTCCATTACTGCTTACTTTATTAATTTATGTTAAGATTTATAATAATAATCTTATAGCAAGTAGGTTCAAGGGAAATACACAGTTCTGAAAAAATCGGTTTTTCGCGCTTTTGTAAAATTTATTTACTGCGTTTGGCGTATACGAGGTACTTCGCGCTGAGCGACGATATAGTTCAATACAGTCCAATTTTTAATTAATAATAATAACAGATTGGCACATACATATGTTAGTGTTTGGCCGAGCTTCTCCTCCAACTTGTGGCGTGCGCATTGATGTTGTCACACAAAGCGGAGGGACCTACAGTTATACGCCGACTCCGAACGGCGATTGTATTTTTATGAGCAGCTGTTTTTCATGGCAGAAATGCACTCGGAGGTTTGCCATTACCTGCCGAGGGACGACCGCTGTTAAGGAAAAACATTTTTTCTATATTTTTTTGCGATGTTGCTTTTACCAGGGCTTGAACCCAGGTGCTGCGGAGTGGAAGCCACTGCTTACCACTACACCACAGCGGCAATTTTTAATTGTTTAATCTTAATTATTAAATATTTACAATGTGGTTGTTCACGTGCACCTATGTATTTATTTAAAAACGTCATTTACAGTCTGCTAATGTTTACGAAGATATTAAAATACATATGCACCTAATACGGGATGCCTGATTTTCTAAAATATGTATTTATATATATATAGTTATATATGAATGTATTTCATTTATTTTCAGCCTTAAAAGGAAATGAAAATTGATTTTCTTTGGTTTGTAAAATTTGTCTATACGTACTATATAAAAGAATTTGTGATGACCTGAGTTAATCTAATAAAAAAATTGGTTATTTTTCCTTACATTTGGTAACTTTTTCGTCAAATTTTGGTTAGAAAGTTCTTTGAGCGGCGGCAACACTGGCTGTGAGTGAAAAAGGGTGCTCGCAAACAGGCGTATACATACATACGTACATTTATCCTTTGAGTGTGTGTATTATGGTCTGCTGTTTATGATTGAAGCTTTAATGAAATGCTCTGTCACTTTTTTGTAATGGAAACTTTTTAATGCGGAGTGAAGAACTTTTTAAACGACTTTGAAGCTAGATTTTAGGCAGTTTTGGTAGTGAAAATTCATATTGAATGACTATTAAAGCATATTTATTTGTGCTCCATTTCGATTTATGAACATGCATACATACATACAGAGGCCAGACTTAAAAATAATCTCATTTTCTTGTCCATTCAACTTCGAGTTTTTACACTTTGGGCGGGTTTCTCCAACTCAACTTAACTTAGATTAGCCATTTTTTTAGACTTAGTCAAGAATAAGCTGTGTAAAAAGTAGGCTTACTTTTGACTTAAGTCCAAAAAATAGCTAAACTAAGTTAAGTTGAGTTGGAGAAACCAGCCCTTTATACTTAAGGTCAAAATAGCTTACGCTGTTACAGCGCCAAATAAGAAGAAGCGGACGTAAAGATTTATTTTAGTTTTACATGCCTAATTTCAACATTCGTTTAAGACCTGGTTTTAGATTAAGGTTTGTTTTGGGGGGAAAAAAACAATTTTTAAAGTAATAATTATATTTGGTCGCTCACACTTTTGCTAATTGTTTGGCCTAGCTTCTTCCCAAATGTTTGGTGTGCGCCTTGATATTGTTACAAAAATCCATGGACATACAGTTTTAAACCGCCTCTTAATGGAAAATCGATTTTATGACGAGCTTTTTCAGGCCAGAAATACGCTGGAAGGTTTGCCATTGCCTGCCGAGTGGCGATTGCTGATAAAAAACAAGTAAGAAAGTCTAAGTTCGGGCGGAGCCGAACATTAAATACCCGGCGCAAGTATTAAATATATGTTTTTTCACCCTTCCGAAACCTTCCGCTAGATGGTAAGCCGGGGTGTATCAATTTTGAGTAAATTAGCGTCCTTCAATTTCGAAATATTGAAGTTTCAAGCATTTCTTAAATTTACCGTTATATGAGAATCGGCCGTTATTTTAGTCCGATTTCAATAATTTTCAACGTTTTGCTTACACGTGGCAAGTACAATAACCATACCGAGTTTGGTACAAATTGGTAGAACGGTTACCGATATACTTATATGTGATCATAAGTGGGCGGTGCCACGCCCATTTTCCAAAATTTTACCATAAACATATTTCTTGGTAAAGAATTGTTGCAAGCATCAATTTTGAATAAATTAGCTTCAATATTTACTGATTTATCGAAGATTTTGTATTTCTCTAAATTACCGTTATATGGGATGTGGGCGTGGTTTTTGTCCGATTTTAAAAAGTTTCCGCGGTTTTTTATGCTGTACCAAGGCCAACAACTGTGCCAAGTTTGGAAGAAATTGGTGCAGCGGTTACCAAGATATACACATGTAACCATAAGTGGGCGTGGCTACGCCCATTTTCCAAAAATTTATAATATTCTTATTTTTCGTCTAAAACTTATTATAAATATCAATTTTGAGTGAATAATCTCCAGTAGTTACTAAAATATCGCAGTTTTCGTATTTCTGAAAATTACCGTTATATGGGAAGTAGACGCGGTTATTGAGCGATTTTAAAAATTTTCGGCCATTTGGTATGTTATGCGAAGGCCAACAACTGTGCCAAGTTTGGAAGAAATTGGTGCAGCGGTTACCAAGATATACACATGTAACCATAAGTGGGCGTGGCTACGCCCATTTTCCAAAAATTTATAATATTCTTATTTTTCGTCTAAAAATTATTGTAAATATCATTTTTGAGTGAATTATCTTCAGTAGTTACTAAAATATCGCAGTTTTCGTATTTCTGGAAATTACCGTTATATGGGAAGTGGGCGTGGTTAAAGTCCGATTTCGCCCATTTTCAATACCAACCTACCTTGCATTAAAGGAAACCTACATACCAAATTTCGTTGAGATATCTCAATTTTTGCTCGAGTTATCGTGTACACGGACAGACGGACAGACGGACAGACGGACAGACGGACAGACGGACAGACGGACAGACGGACAGACGGACGGACAGACAGACATGGCTTAATCGATTTCTTTTTTCATCCTGATCATTTATGTATACATTTGTCTATATCTATCTCGATTCGTTTTGGCTGTTACAAACAACCGTTATGTGAACAAAATTAATATACCCTTGTGCACAAGTGCGCTCGGGTATAATAAATGTTTTCAAATCTAGATATTTCTGGGACCTGGTCCTACGAAGCGGTAATAAGCCACTTGAACGAATATATGAAAGAAAATTATTTAATAAATAATATTTATACGGCGACTTTAAGTGTGCTATGTGATAGTAAAAGAGCAACAACAGGGATAGCATAATGTCAAAAAAGCGAGAGAAAACGAGTGAAGAATAAAGCACATCTATTGTACACAAATATATGAGCAAAATATTGCAAATGCTATTAGTGGGTCCAGTAGGAAAATATTACCATTTATCAAATATGATACGGCCATCAATAACCTGTACTAATTTTTTCTATAAACGCCTCTCTGCTGTTTTAAAAAGAAGCAATTTACACAAACACTTTTATGAAGTAAAAAATTATGATTTTAAAAATTTTGTGAAACGTTGGTAAACATTACGGTTCTCAGATAAAAGAAAAAATTTTTTAAGATTGGAAAAAAACGAATGGTCTTATTCATAAAAAATTAAGTAGGTTTTAACAGCTTTATAAGGTGACATTTCCCAAAAAATTTTGGATTTATAAAGCAACTACATTCTTCTTTATTTTTTATGAATTTGGGTGTGCATTTATTGGTGTAGAAAGACGAATAAGTATTGAAAATGTCCTTTTAAAACTTATCATTGAATATCCTTGAAAATTTCAAATAGATATTTTTAGAAAAAATATGAGTTAAGAACTCATATGTGCACTACCACGCCCTTCTAACTTGTTTAGTTTAGGATAAAAAAAAAATATTATTAAAAGAATATTGTAAATTGTTTTCAATTCTAGAGAACTTTCGCTTTATTTCGATGCTTACATTTTTGTTCAACACCGAATTTTTTAAATAATGTTTTGAACTAAACTAAACTAAAGCCTTTTTAAAACAAATCCTGACCTCATAGAGAAAAACTAAAAACGTAGTTTTACCATATTTGGTTGCCAGATTTGTGCGTAAATTGATTTTTTCATGTGTTTTGATTTTTTTTTTTGGATTTTGTCGTACGGTCAAAAGCGCCAAAAAACGATAGAAAAAGTTAAATAAAGAAAGAAAGAAGAGGTAGGTCAGCAAAAAAGTAAGAGTAAAGGAAATGCAAATATACAAGTTCTGTAAAAATTGATTGAAAAGGTAAAGGCAAGGGAGATATAAAAGAAATCGAATGATCAAGAGGAAAAAAGACTGATCAAGACAAAGGGAAGGAGAAAGGTAAAACTGAGAAAAGGTATGCCTAGTGGAGCACCAAATTTTTTAATTTTCTCGGCAAAACTTATATGATTAATTTGTAGAAGTCTCATGAAATTCCATGGTTTTAGCCCTCTAAATGGAGGAGTTTTAAAGCCCGATCTTAATTAGATTCACTGTACACTCTCTATTGAAATACATATACTAATATGTTATAGTCTATACCCTGACGACCAGAGAGACTTTACTCTATGAGCCACCGTATATACCCTTCACCCCTTCTAAAATAAAGGAAAATGTTTTTTATTGCAAAAGTCAAAAATATGAACTTCCAAGTAAAGGATACTCTATTTTTGGTCCTATTACCAGGTTGCGATTTCGACCAAAAGTGCGTTAAAATTACCAGAAATCCAATTTTTTAAATTAAACAAACATGTTTTACCTAAGACTCCTATTCCGTGGATGAAAATTCGCAACCTTTGTCTGAAACTTTTATCGGAAGTGCGTTTTCAACCTCTAAATGATCTCTGAAATTCAACTTGTCCTGGACTTTGAAACAAGATGAAAATATTGGAAAACGAAAAAAAATATGAATTACCAAGTCTGTATTTTGCTCGCATTACCGACTTAGGGTTCCAACCGGAAGTGGTTTAAACAGACTGAAAGCTCATTCATTTCAAGGGGACATATATGCTTTTACCACATTCAGATTCTGCGGACAAAATACATAAATTTTGTCAGAAATGTTTTTCTGGAACAGACTACCGGTTAATATAATGGACTTCAAAGTCTATTTAACCCACTTCCAATCACAACCGGAAGTCGGTAATAAAAACAAAATATAGAGCATCCCCGACTTGGTTGTTAATACTTTTGCGTTTTCCAATAAAAAACGTGTTCCTCCATTTTGTAAGGGGTGGACGGGTTGTCTGGGTCATCTTGTATATGCTCTTTACAGTTACACAAACACGCAAGATCCAACAGTTTTGATCTTAAAAAAATTTCCATTTGGGGGTTTTTCAAGTACTACAAACAGAGCGTGTAAGCAGCCATAAAGCAACAACAAAAGCACCTAAGTATAAAAAGCAAGTACAGAGAAGAAATATGCAACAAATTTATTGGCAACACTTGTACGCCTACAACGAAAAATAGTTTACAACAGCTACATACAAGCAACCAATAAAACCACAATAACTTTACAAAGCGCCAAAAAGCCGCCGAGCCATCAAACAGAACAGAGGAAACGGGCAAAAATTTACCAAACCACTAGACATTTTTGCGTTGCGGTTGGTTGAGGAGTGAAAGGAAATGGTTACATAAGGGTGGTTTTTGAAATCAAAAAATATTTAGAGGTCGCTCAAAGCGCCCATAGTTTTCCATGTATTTTATATGGGGAAAAAAACAACTTTTGATAGAAATGGTATAGAATTCTTGAAAATCAATATTTTTCGATCGGAAAACTCTGGTTCTCTTCAGGAGACTTTCAATAATAATACCCAATTGTTTATTTAACAATTTTTTATTGCCAACGATTTTTTGTTGGTCCACCCATTGCATTTTTCGATGAAAAAATGGTTAAATAAACAATTGGGTATCATTATTGGGAATCTCCTGCAGATAAACAGAGTTTTCCAATAGCAAAATATTGATTTTATAGAATTCTAGACCATTTCTACGAAAAGTTGTTTTAGAAAACTTTGGGCGCTTTGAGCGACCTCCAATTTTTTTTTTTTGATTTCAAAATAAAAAAATGGGGGTATATTTTTTCGGTATATAGCAATCTTAAGGGGTGAGACCAAAAAACTTCCGACTTTACTCTACTTTCACATGCATTTTTGGACCACCCTAATATACATACGTATGTACATAAGTAAGTGGGTCTTTGTGTGCATGCGCGCCTGCATATGACCGTGTAGCACCATGTTTCACTGCACACATGATGAATTTATTGCACTTTAGAAATTTTGCAATATTGCACACACACACACACTAACTAAACTAAACATTTGAGAATGCAATGTTGCAAGCACATATTTTGGATGTTTTTAGGTGGTTTTTGTTGCATTTTTTAGGAAAACAGTTCGCTGATAATAGCCATATTTTTCAAGTGTTTTTGCTAGTGCCATGTTATCTGCATTTCACGCGTCCCCGAATGAACCACACACACACACACGCGGAGTATCATGTTAAAATATGCATTTCTTGGCAGCCAATGTCAAAATGTTGCATGTCACACGGAAAATTTAGACATTTATTTTGCTTATTTATAGCATATAGCGCATAAATTTACACACGACTTAAGTACGCGCGGCGATACGACAGCGAATTTATGCAGCAAAATGGCAAAAGCCTCTCTGGGAAATGTCAATTTGAAAATTTCTATGATATCAGCAATAAATTAGTAACAGTTGGAGCGAGTAAAAAAAAGTGCAAACGAGCTGAGAAATTAAATGTTATTAAAAGTAGTGCGAAATGTTGCTGGCGAATATATATTTTCTTCCCTAGGCAGTTACCTTAAATTACCTTGAATTGCTGCAATTAACTGCGAGTATCCGCCGCTAGAAGCAATTTGCGAATCTACTACTTAAGTAAGTAATTCATGTTGCCACACTAAGTGGCATTTACACTTTAATTTTATGCTGCAACGCGGACGCCTTTCTCTTTCATTGCCGCTATTAAAAGGCAGGCAGTAGAAGCTGGCAGATAATAGGTAAATCTTCCAGTAAATTCTTGAGCGAAAAGTCAAAGAGAATGGCAAGTCATTAGTACTAAGTGTAGTCCACACAAAAAGCAAAAGCAAAAAAAAAAAGGTTTTCAGAAAAAAGGAAAATCTGTCCTTAAACCCACGAAGCAACAGTAGCCAACTGCGTGGTCCAGACTTTGTATGCGTCAAAAGTCAAAGGCGAGCGACGGACGACAGCACTTTTACTCAAAACCAAAAGCAACAACAGTTGCACGGCAAGCGCCAGCTGCTGCTGACGGATGCGCACGCGGAAGCTGCAAGTTAGTCTTAAATGCCGCAGCATCTTAAACTCTTCTCCTTTTTCAGCTCACCCAGCTGTGGTGGGCTATGACAGCTGCCAAAAGCAGTGGGCCAGCGCACAGACTCTCAAACACATTCCCGGCTCTCTTCGCTTCCTTAAAAAGCTCTAGCCCTCTTGCGTTTTGCGTCCATTCATTAGTCCGTCCCGGCGACGCGCTATTCAAGTGGTTTTTGATGAGAAAATGAAAGGTAATTTCAGCGACACTGCACTTTCACTTTCTAAAGGGAATACTTTTTTCCAACCAACCAGCGTTTACTTCTTATCCAACACTTTCCCAACATCCTGCTTTTCGCCTAACTTGTTCAAGTAACATTTCTATTGCGCTTAATGCCATCCCTCCGCTCCTTAAACTGACGCCAACATACATATAGCAGCAGAAAAATCATTACCCTTAGGACTACCACTTCTATTGCTTTTATTGCTTTTCGTGCTACTTCATTTTCATTTTCCTTTGTCCTTTGACTTGTCAGCCTGCCAGCTAGCCAGCCTCCTGCCGGTTTGGTTTTGTGGTGCTGCTCATGGCATTTATCCTTTCTTATTTGCGTTCATCTGTCGTGGTAGCCGTGAAAATATATTGTCATATTAATTTATAGGAAGTAATCAACGCTTGGTTTTGTTGTTGTGCCTTGAATAGGCGACCAAATACTTAGCCAAAAATTGCTAGACGGCGGCATTGCATTAGTTTTTATTTCTGGACAATTTTTTCATTAGTGCGTTCTGTGTGAAAAGTGGAGGAGGCAAAAGAAATAAGAAGCGGGCGAAGTAAAAGAAAATATTATTACTTGAGAAATTGCGTCAAATGAATTGTTTTTGATTCACGAGTTGAGGACATGGCTAGAGCAGCTACGAAGAGTAGGTGGGCTAATCTGAACACATAAACTGTATCGTGTTCACTAGGCTTGTACATAAAAGTAAATTCGGAATTTTAATGCTCTCATCCACTAGGTTTTTTCTATATCGAAAAATATACCCTTGCTTTTTAATTTGAAATGAAAATATATTATTGGCCGGTCCAAGTGCTCAAAGTTTTCCTGCTATTTTTGGGGAAACAAATTTTTCGTAGAAATGATACACAATTTTAGAAATCAAGATTTTTAGATCGGAAACTCTGTTTCTCTTCAGAGGACTTCCAAAAATAATACCCAATTATTTATTAAAAAATTTTTTAATACTAACGATTTTTGTTTAGGGGGACCAATTGCATTTTTTTGGAGTTTTGGGTGCCTATAAAATATACATAGTTACTATTAAAAAATGGTTAAATAAACAATTGTCTATTATTATTGGAAGCCTTCTGAAGATAAGCATATTTTTCCGATCGAAAAATATTAATTTTCAAGAAGTGTTTACCATTTCTACGAAAAATTGTTTTTTTGCACATAAGATACATGGAAAACTTTGAGCGCTGTGTTATATATTTTTCGTTATAGAGCAATCCTAGGGGGTAAGGGCATTAAAATGCCAACTTCAATTTGCTTTGGACCACCCTAGTGTCCACTGTAGCCACCGCTCGATGAACCCACCATAAGAAGTTGGCTTAGTCTCTCAAAACCGAACGATCCACTTCTTGCCAGATTCTGAGCCCTACATAGGTGTTTCTGTAAAAGCTGTAGATTTCAACAAGAGTTAGAATCATTGGGAAACACTTCTTCGAATGCTAAGATAGTTCAGGGAAAACTCCATCGAGGGATCTACCAGAATTCTTTTAAAGGCATTCCCAGGCCAATTATCACTTTAAGAACAATGTATGTATCTTTTCAAAGCCATATAAATACTGCCTTTCACGACATATCGACGGTTCTTTGGCAAAACTTTGTATCTCAGAAATCACTACTAAATAAAAATAGGCCTTAAAATACTACGATTCATTATATATTATTCTTAATTAACTAAAAAAGTACTTAATCTTTAATATTCAGTAGAAAAGTTATCAAAAATGGTTTTTGTGTTATTGATGGAAAGTATTTTTGATAGAGAGTTCTGTTCGAGAGTGTTTTGAGATATGAGGTTTTGCCAAAATAACGTCGATATGCCTTTACTGCTTTGACGATGCCATCAAATGTGCAGCTAATTGAAGAAGTCTTTGGGAAGCAACTCCCAGCTTGCACGTCCCACAATATCGCACAGCATCACAGCCCATGATTTACCTGACTCAGCAGTAGACGCCAAGTAAAGACAAAACAATGCATTTTTCACCCTTTCACACGCCCGCATCGCAAACCATATCGTCGGTGATACTGCAAAACGTTCTATGTCACTTATTACCTCTGGTGCTTAATTGATCCGTTATCTTTATCTGATCGCTTCTGGCAATCGTTTATCTTCATCAGCCAACGGTAGACAGTTTTGTCATTCATTTATTAGGGTGTAACGATTTACAGATGCTTTCCGGTGCAAGAAAGAGATCATCTACGTGCTAAGGGTACTAATAAACATAGACCGTTTTGCAGTATCACCGACGATATGGCGTTTTCGTTTCTACAAAAAATGTTACCATCTCATTGCCCTCTTTTTAGTATCTGCGCGTAGAAGGCAAATAGAAGGTAACCTTTTTCGGTAGAAACGAAAACGCCATTAGTCTTTCAATTGCCATCGATGCTAGTAGAGAGCGTGAGCGTAGATCCGTCACGATTAATTTTACGCTTCAGCGTGCAAAGCTGTATGCAAAAACATATGCAATTGGAAAAACACATGCAAAAGCAGCGCTGAGGCATGAAAAGCGCCACGCACATACGCGTACGAATGTATAGTATACCACGGTATGTGTGTACATTAGACCTGTGCAATATTTGAAAGTCAAATTTGGAAAAAAATTTTTGTTTTTAGGGTGAACGCCCTTTTTACATTTTTCGGGGACACCTTCATTCGGTAGTAAAAAATTGTTTATAAAGTTCTACTTCCATAGCTTCCATAGTTCAGAGATTTTCAGACAACTTTAATTTATTGCCATTCGGGTGGTACATTAGGGTACTAGGAGTTGAGTTCTGGTGGGTTAGTACTAGAACAGCGAACATGAGGTCAATGACCTTTGGAAATAAAAAATTTTCTTGTCGTGACAAGAACATCGACATATCAAATGACGGAAGAAAACCAAACGTTCGGCAAAAAAATATTCCAAATTCGAATCGAAATACTTGCTTAACAAAACGTGAATAATTTTCAGAGAGATTTATGTAATTTACTCACATTAGGGAAGTACGTTAGAATGGTATGAACTGAGATCTGGTGGGTTACTTGAGGTCAATGACCTTGGAACAAAATTGGAAAATTCTCTGCTCGAGAAAAGAACATCGATATATCATACTTTAAAGTCCGACTATAAATGTCCAGCATATAAAAGGCGACCCCTACGTTCAGAAAAAAGAAAAAAATTCGAAATTGCTTTGCAAAGATACTGTAGACTCAGTTGTCCCCGGCGAACTCTTTTCCTGGTACGGTCTAATGTACATACATATGTATGTATGACGTAACGTAGTAGCAGTAAAATGAAACACATCACGCACGCTTTTGGTGTAGGGAATGGTATTGGCTCGTTGCAATGTTACAAATGTCTGAGTGGCCCCCATCGCTGCTCAACTGCGTTGACCAAACGACAGCATCCGTTTCCGTTTCGGCCTGGCAATGCGTTGTAAAATGCATTTCATTTGAATTAACTGTGTATCTCGTGAAAGAGGAAACAGGGCGAAAATTGCAACACTGGTTTTCCTATACTATGGTCGGCTATTGAGCAGCTTGAGGCAAAACATGCCACACCGCAAGTGGCAAAACTCGTTTCCTGCTTAAGAGAAATGCATATTCATACATAGAAAAATATACATATGTATGTATGTATAGTATATGTATAGGCGAAACGCATAAGTATGCATGCTCGTATCTACCACGAGTTATTGTGCTGTTAAATAAGTAGCACGTACACGCAAGCTAGTTTGTTGGGAAGGGGGAAGAGCGCATCATGGTTTCTTCACGGCGCCGCAGAGGCGAAGTGTGAGCGGCAAGTTTGCATACAGTGCAGTTTTAATAGCTAAATTACGTACGTACGCAATGAATTTTGCTGCGGTGGCAATTTGTTGCTGGCTTCAAGGTTACACGGGGAGAAAAACTTTATAAAAACAAAGAGCTCGAAATAAAACAATACTTTTTTATTTTTCTAAAACAAAAAAGAATAATTCTTATCAAAGTTACAGTAAATTTCATAAAGAATACGACTAAGGTTTTCACATTTGAACAAGAAATTATTTAAATATACTTACTTACTTTTAAAGCATATTAAAAAATTTAATTTTTTAAACATTTCAAACTTCAATTACATTTAAAAAAAGGCATTGTTATTAGTCTAAAAGGTTTGAAAAGGAATACCGAAATAAAAACCTCAAGAGAAGTAGGTTACAATGTATTTCTTGGCCAGGGCTGCCAAATAACATTTTGTGAAAATCATTTATTAGACAAAAGATTTTGGAAAAAAAAAAGTTTTCATTAGCATTGCCCTACAGCAAAATTTTATTAATAGGGTTGCCATTGATACATTTACTAAAAATTTGATTTAAAATGCCCGCTGGCTAATTACAAGAATTTTTTTTTTGTTAAATTTAGGGTTGCCAAAACATAAAAAATTTCGTAGTGATAGGTAATGTTCATAAACGTCAATACCAAGGCTTTAATTTTTTAAATTTCCGAAAAATTTATTTATTCGAAATCTAGGTTGGATTTAAAATTTTAAAATAAAAGAAATTGACAAAGTTTGCAAAGTAATTCTTCAATGCCAAGGCAAATCAAGAATTAATTTTTGTTTCATATTCAAATCTGATTTAGAATTGCTACGTAAGAAAAAAAATATTCAAAATATCAAGAGAAGTTAAGTAGGGCAGAGGCTTGTGTAGGCTTGCCACTTCACTTTCAATATTCTCAGTGCACATTCTCACTCATGAATATTCCACATTTGCACGCATCGCCTGACACATTCATCGTTGCGCGCATTACTGAGAACGATGGAAAGTGTTCGAAAATAGCAGCAGTCGGCCAGCCATTCAGTCAGCCAGCACTGGACCATGATGTTGGCCACGTGGCCAGCATGCGTCTAGCAAATGACCAGCCAACAACCCAGCCACCCTGGGAGTTAGGCGAGACCAACTACCCAACAGGCCAAGCCAGCAAGCAAGGCGAGGGGTGATTGGTTGATTGCCAGCCAGGCGGCTGTGAAATATGCAGATGCAGCAGAAAATTTCCATCACACATATACAATGTACAGCCACTCGCTTGTATGAATGCAAGCTTTTAATTTTATAATTGCATTACAAAGCCAAATAATAATTAAGCTCAATGCAGCTTGAAATTTCGCTATGCTTCCTCCGTTGTTGTTGTTGTTGTTGTTGGTTGCGTCAATGGCAATGCAATTTTTCCGGTCGTTTGCGCACTGATTGATTCGTTCTCCTTTTGAGTGAAGAAAGGGGATGTAAATGTCAAACAAATATTTGTTGGTTCAAATTTTATACAAAAAATGTAAATAAGTAAAATAGTTTCGCTTTAGATTTTGTATTAGTGCTCGTAAAATCTACTAAATAAGTATTTCTCTCACAATCGTATGCCGCTCGAGCTTTGGTGTGTTTATACCTGACCAAAATCTCCTTCGGTGCTGCTCCTCCATTCCCCATTTTGTGGTCCCATTCCCACATGGCTTTGCTTCAAATCTGTCTAAAATTTCTCACCGACCACCACACCAGATTCCTGGCAGCATACCAGATTCCTTCTTGCCTGTCCCTATGTGCCAAACTTGTGTTTTCACCTGACACGTTCAATTAACTAAGCCGAATTGTTTCGGTGTTGCAGTAAATTGACCCTGAAATGTCCAGTAACCACAAAGTAGTGCACCACTTAAATAGGATATGCACCTTGACGTATGAAGCCATAAAGTATGGCACGTAATGTCATTTTAAGCTTGTCGGCATATGCAGTTTTATGGTGCGATGGCAGGGCTTTCAAAATATATTGTATGCACTTTTGAGGGGTTTATGTGACTGATAAGTAATTTTCTTTATCGATTTTTTAAAAGAATAATTTTTCTTTTACGTAGATATCTCTATGTACTTACGTATGTAAAAAAATACGATTTTTATTAGAAGGGATTTTCCAGTAAAAAAAAATATTTTTTTTAGCGATAACTAGCGATATATTTTTTCGCAGTTATCGATCAATATCAGTGCATCTACTGATCCAGCCAACAATATTTTTATCTACCTATTTAAATATCGTTATCAATAAATATATTAATTGATATTGTTAGACCTATGTATACAATAGGGCGGGTCGATTTATTTTTCATAAAATCGCATATGCGGAAAATGCTCTACGTATAATTCTGCGCAACTTCGCTTAAGAAACTATGGGTCTCAACCCAATTTCAAGCCAGCGAATTTTAAGGGGAAGTTTCATTATCAGGTAGTACAAAATTTTTGTGGCAAATACTTAAACAAATAGCTGATTTATGAGTGTAAGGGCCAAATTCACAGTGTGTAGTTAACCACTGATAAGAGTTTAACTATTGATTTTCATATTCACAACGCTCAGTTAAAAAAAGTATGAAGCATGCTCCCATAGTTCCACGCTTGTGAAATTAAAACTTGTTTTGTGGAACGAATTTTAAATTCGAATGGAAAGTATTGATTTTTAGATTTGTATATTTTCAGGCGTTAGTTACCTATGCGACTCTGAATATAAATTTAAAGTTAAACTCTTGTTGGTGGTTAAGTTAACAGTCGTTTAACTTAGCGCTGTGAATTCGGCCGTAAGGGTACAAAAGGCAGCGTTTTTTTTTTTACTAACATCAGTCACAGCCATACAACTTTCACGGTTTTTTTCCGCTACGCGCCGAGAAACACTGGTTAACAGTTGAACGTACCGTTCAGTTCCTAGTATGTGTCTTTTGAAAAAAATTAAAGTTACATTTGTTTTTTTTTGTATTGCTATTGGACTTTTGAGTAAGATTTTTCAAAGACATCCACGTCAATAACACTGTGCGACAATTTTATGACAATTTAAACCAGCCCGGAATTTCCTAATCTTTTCTGAAAGTATACATGTCCAGTAATTAAACGCTCGATGGATTTGCAAAAGTTAGCTCGTATTTTTATTTTATGGCCAACTAAATTATTCAAGTCCCGGCTTAAGTGATTTTCAAAAAATTGGAAAAAATGGTTAAAAGAAATGCCTGCCCGGAATTAAAGGTTAAGAAACATTCAGTAAAATTTCATGGGAAATATTTTCGTAGAACATTTTAACCCATTAGCTCCCGCCTGAAAGGGTCGTTTTGACCCTTACTTCAAGAAACCCTGGAAAAAGCAAATTTGGTTGTTCGTTAGAGTATTGATATATATATTTCACCAGGGGTCTTCTCAGCAAAAGCTTAATGCCACCTACGTAAAAGTCTCTAAAAAATTAAACCTCCGAGTGTATTGCTGCCATGAAAAACCGCTTCTCATAAAAATACAATCGCCGTTCGGAGTCGGCGTAAAACTGTAGGTCCCTCCGCTTTGTGTGACAACATCAAGGCGCACGCCACAAATCGGAGGAGAAGCTGGGCTAAACACTAACATATGTGTAAGCGCCAATCTATTATTATTATTATTACCGACTTTCCGTTTCGACCGGAAGTGGGTTAAACTAAACGGAGTCAATTTATTAAATTTCAAAAGTTGTTAAATTTTTCGACAAAAACGTGTTTTTGGTTGAAAATGGTAGCACACTAATCTTAGACAATGCATTGTCTTCCAACTTGGTTAAGTAAGAAGATTTCATTGCGAAATTGTATTTAAATTAAAACTTAAAAAATATATACTAAAGAAATTAAAAATAACAACTCATGCTCATATACCCGTAGTTGTGTTTGTAATGTATACGACCCATAGCACCATACACAGACGTTTAGTCGCACCCTTTAATTTAAAAGTCATACAATTTAAAAGTAATTCAATATTGGAGTGGAAGATTTTTACGCGGTATTCCTTGTTATAAATATAGTACCAGGTTGACCGAGCTTTGCCCGGAGTGCATATATGTACTTTTTAAAGTTTTCAAGATTTCGATAGCTTTAAAAAAGTATTTTGGAAATAAACAAAAAATAGGTTTTCGATATCTATTAAGTAAATTCCTCTCTACTCTAAAATTTAGGTGGAAACCCTATTCCGAAATACGCTGGAATGAATGGTACATATCTTGAGCATATGTGTACTGTGTATACATAAAAAAATGTCGATTGAAATTAACAAAAAAAAATTTGTATTACATAGAACCCAGGCAATCCTGATGGAAAATATTTTCTGACCAAAGTTCTCAACAATACCTTTCATTTGATACCCATATTGCGATGTTTTAGATAAACTGTGTATAATTGGAAATAAGTGGCAACCTTACACTATTATCCTAAGAGATAACATTTTATATATAGAGAAAGCATTGTTTAAGAACCTTCTTTTGGTACCCATGAATAGTAATATTTTACCTTTATTTGTAAACAAAAAATTAAATAAATATGCGATTCAAAATAGGTGGCAACCTTAAACAAATCTTTTTCAATTAGGGATCTTTAAAATACCTTCCATTTGATACCCATATTACGATGTTTTAATTAAATTTTAACTAATTTCGAATAGGTGGCAAGGTTGTACGAGTCTTCTCGGAGATAATGTCTATTCAGATAACCTTAGAATCCAAAACATTATCTGTGTACAAAATTTCATCAAAATCGTTTGAGCCGTTTCCGAGAAACTTATGGATATATATATATACAAGAATTGCTCGTTTAATGTAATAAGATCACTTTCTTCATGTACATATATAACAGTTTTAGAATGAAATTCAAGTGTGCCAATAAAAATGGAATTTTAGTTTCTCAAATCATACTCTTTTAGTTTAGTTTTTTTCGGTACTTTTTCGCCTAACAGTTCTAAGGCTAAAATTGTTCAAATAATTGATTTATTTTTTATTGCAGTTGTTTATGGAACTCCATTGAAGGAAGTGCCACTAGAAAAACAACACGTGAGATTTACTCATATATGTACGTTGAAAATGGTGAAATTAAGGATAAAGCCATTATTATGGTTTTTTTTTTATATATGACTATGAACGTATATGAATATTATATCAAAAATAATATACTGTACTCACCTTACCTAGATTGTAACACGAAATTACCTGAAAGAAGAGAATAATGAAATTAAAAATTATCAGCATGGGAACAATGCATTTAAACCAAAAATTGTTTGTTCTTTTAAAAATCACTGCAACAGCTTTTTTAAAGTTTTCACATAAAGGCTGTGTTCAGAAATGCATCAAGCGAAAGCATCAGGCTCTTTTATTTATAAAATATAATTGATACATATTTGCGCAACTAAGTTCCAATTCGGCATTTAGTCGTGGTTGCGCATATTGGACGTTTTCATCATTTATAATTTACAAATAAAAGATACTGATGCTTTGGCTTGATGCATTCCTGAACACAGGGTAACACATATGTACAAATGTATGTATGTACATCTGTATGTTTGTACTTTTAGTAGCATGCGAATTAAATGGCCATTGGTGCGCAGCAAAAGTGGCACATATTGCAATCATTTCAAGTTGTATTGGATTTACAATGCAGATTGCCGAGCAGCAGAATCACACACAAAGCCCTGCTTAAGCTCAAATAAAAAAACAGCTAGTCGCATCTGTGCAACTAGGCGAACAAGCGAGAAAATTTTATTTTTCCGTCAGTTCAGCGTTTGCATTGTATTAATGGAGAGTACTGTTGTCGTTGTTGTTATTGCAGAGGCTTAAACCAGCTGGCTGCCTCAAATGCAATGTTGCAGCAAGCGGCATATGGGAGTTTAGTGCAATGTTCCACAATTTTTCGTTGCTCTAAATTGCTAAATATTTTTCTGGACTTTTTTGCTTTGCTCTCGTGGTCGAAGTTAGGTTGAACAACTCAGCATTTTTGCTGCCACTTAAACGGAATTAGTGGTCAATGCGGCAGAATTGACGATGGTGGTAGTGGTGATTTGTATTGACCCGATATTATACACTTATGACACACACGCACCCACAAATACAGCTACACTCATTCGGCAGTTGCGTACGTTTATTTGAAAAACACTTGAACGCTTGAGTGCTACTTCTGCCTCTGCTGCTGCCAGCCGCTGCAAATGCAACTCAATTTCCACTAGTTGGACAAAAAAAATTCGATTGCAAGTCTGATCCTCGTTGCTTTCTGCAATATTACAAGCAGTTTGTATTTTTACTAAGGTGATTGCCTCGGTTTTTCTAAACCGGTTTTTTTTTGGATATCTGTAGGAGTTTTTTTTGAAATCTTGATTTCTCGAATATCGAATAAACCGTTTTTTTTTTTAAATCGAACAAACCGGTTTTTTTTCATGAACGTTTACCACATGTTTGGCCCAGGTCCTCCTGAAGTTCTGTTCTGCTTCTTGATGTTGCGACACAAATCTACACTTTTACTCCACCTCCGAAGAAGTTTTTTTTTTTATGGCTAAAGTACACTTGGGTGTTGCATTGACTGCCGAGGGGCGACAGCTGATTGTAAAAACTTTTCTTGATGTTGATGGGACTAGAAATTGATCCATGGACCTCCCGAGTGGCAGTTGGCACATCTAAGCATTCGGCTACGGCGGCAAAAGCACCACTCAAATCCGAAAAACGTCAGAGAAAATGCAATAAAGTACTAAAAATAATTAACATAAGGCCAAACGTGAATTATTCGCTGATTTTTATTTGTATTACTTTCGATTTAAAAAAAAAAAGTAATTATTTTGCTTTGCGCTTTTCTAAATAAAAGCCATCTTTACTGTTAATCGTTTTATATGTAATTTTTTATCGTGATTTCATAACAACATAAGCATTTTCACTGTACGAAAACTACTGTTTTTTTTTTTAATTGCAATTTTTCGAATAAGTCGAAAACCGGGTTTGGAAAAAAGGCGAATAATCGAATACCCTAATTTTCACTCTCAGCTGTAATATTTCGACTTCGATTTTTGTTTACATTTCGTACGCAGTATTTTTTTATTTTTGTTATAAAATTTTGATTGCATACTCGCTTTAGTTGTGCTGCAACGCGCTGGCGATACACTTGCAGCAGATTTTTAGTATGTACATATGTATGTCTAATACGTTGGTATGAGTTGCTGAAGCATATGTAGCTTGCCGCCTAGGTCAGGATTCTCATCATGGAACTACGGTTATTGCAAGTTAACAAGTTTTGTTATGTTCTGGGCAATATTGAAATTTGATTTTACAATAATTCGATTATTTTGGCTATGAATGAAGCAGATTTTCTTACTCTTATTTATCCTTACAGATTTATATTTAGGTAATACGAATTTGAAGTCACAGTGGGATTGAGTTTTTAATTTTGACTAAAAATTGTTAAGGGATTTGTTATGAGCTAGCGAAAAATTAAAAAAAAATCTTAATTTATAATAGCCTTACATAGATGAAATTTATAATTACGAACTTTTGAAATCTTTGTGAGTTGAGTGGAGCACAACACCTAGTGGGATTTTAATTTAATTTTTTTTTTTTTTTTTTTGGGGCTTTTAAAACTAAATATACTGAAATGTTGCTTATGGCGTCCAACTCCGGTATCCCGCACGCCACTACTAAGTATCTGCGGGCGAATCCGGGAAAGGAACATTTACTCTTAGAACTAAGCGCCATGGGTTTATATATAGAAGCTACAACTTATTTTTTATACGTTCTGGTATGGAAATATCGAGGCGTAAACAGATCAGGAGAAGTTTATGCAGTTACCAAGATAGAGCACAGATGCTCAATGAGTTAAACAGTAAATTAGAGTAAGTTAGTTACAAATTAAGGAATGAATAATAATCTTTGGAAGAGACACGTACAGTATTTGAGCAAATCTCACGAGTTGTATTTTTAGACGCTCCCTTCTCTCGGCGGAAAAAAAGCATTCTTCTTGCATATATTTCAATCAATGGGGTTTCAAGAACAAGAAAAAATAAACCAAGTTTTTGAAAATTTTTTGCCTTAAAACATTTATATAGGCGAAAAGGTACCGAAATTAAAATTTTTTTCATTGTCACTCGCAAAAATCATAATTGTATTTTTTTTTTTGGAAGTTTTCAAATAGAAAGTTCATATTTGAGGCATTGGACGTTGGCATGAAGTACAACATGAAGTTTAAAGAGTGTGCCACCCAATTAAAAAAAAACAGAAACATGCAGATTATCTGTCGTCATAGAACGTGCATAAGGAATACTGTGTAAAAATTTTCCACACCAATATTCAATTATTTTTAAATAATATGACTTGTAAGTTAAGGTGTGCGAGTAAATACGTTAGATGACTGCGTATGGCGCTACGGGCCATATACGTTACATACGCAACTACGGGTATATTAGCATAAGTAGTTATTTTTATTTTTTTTTTAGTATGTATATCTTTTTTAAGTTTTCATTTACAGAAATACAATTTCGATATGGAACCTTGTTCTTTATACAAAACTGAACATAATGCATTTTCTAAAGTACGCGTACCACCATTTTCGATCAAAAATACGGGTTTGTCGTGAGATTTGCTCATATGAAAAAAAAAGTTCTACAAATGGATGTGGCCGGGCTACGAAAGCACATTTGTAGATTCATTCACGGTACAGAAAAATGTTTTGCCATGAACTTTTGTCCTGGTTGACGAGGTTGCAGCGTTTGAGTTAGTGAGTGCTTTATTGGGATTCTAGAATTCGCTACGCTAAATTTCTATAGCTAAATGTCTCTAAATTAGTAACATATGGGCCTAAGAATATGCAACGCGAAAGCAGAAGGGGTTCAGTATAATATCGTTATCGTAATATTTTATGTTTCCCTGAAGGTTCTATATATTTAAAGGAACAAGCTTATTTCTTTAGAGATTTTTAGTGATAGAAACTTAGCGAGGTATTTTATAGAAACAAAGCTCAGCGTCAGCTCATTGTCGATGGTACGTTGTAACATTGGCAAAAAGTTTTCAATAGAGCTCTTTGCACCACAGCGATATCGACTTATAAAAAGGAAGATAGGAGGGAAAGACGACACGAAAAACTGAAGTTTTCTATTAATGAGTCACTTTTTTGTCCGATGAATGTCGGAATTTGGCGAATTGCTTGGTGTTTGTTGGTACATGTAAATGTACGTATGCGAGGAATGAACCAAATTCAGATTTTACGATCAACGAGACGGCGTTAAGGGATCGGGTACCAAAAACAATTTTTCTGCGAAATTAATTTAGTCAAGCGATTTCTTGACTTTCTATGTAAAGAGGCCGCGGATACCAAGTAGGAGAAAAGTAAGAGTGTGTTTGTAATATAGGAGCGTTTTAATTCTTACTCAAGAAATATTAGATTTAAAAACACCCGAGGAGTCGAGAAGTAATAAGCTCATTTTAAATTAAGAAAAGGATTTCATATACCGTTCCAGAAGTGCCATGGATGAAGTGAACCCATAAAATAAAGAGTAAATAGGAAAAATCAGTAAAGCACTTAATGTTGCATACTTTTGGGCGCACAATTAACAAAAAACTGGCATTAGAAGAGTTGTCTCCAGGAGCAAAACGTAAAAATAGGATTTATAGCGTACGGAAATATGGATCAATGGCTGACGGTATGACAAAATCGTGGAAGCAATATTTAAGCTGAATTTCAATAAAGTCAATACCAATGGGAACTGTCAAACCGGATTTGTGTTATCCGGCCTTAACTAGCAGTTTGCAAGCGGAGATCCTCTATGTGAGTAAGTAGAAATAAGGTTTAGCAGACACTTTATGGAATTTATAGACCAAAAATGGGTTAAATAACAGATTTTACCATTAAAAGAGCTATGAAAAACTATGGAACTTAGGCAAGTATGACCAGGGCCGTCAAGACCCGAACCGGGCCCGGTATATGTAGCGTTAATAGGCCCCCTTCAAAAATTAACTTGATTCAGTGAAACGATATTAGTTCAATTGTTCAATTAAAATTTTATTGAAGATGTACATATATACATACTTAAAATAGATATCGTTGCTCTTATTTTTACTTTGGTAATTGGATTGGATAAAATTAACTACATCTAAATATGTTAACAGAAATTGAATCAGTCGAAGAAAATCTTTCGGGGTTTTTGGTCGGCGAGCAAGGAAATTACAGAGTCGAACTTCTTGCAACGGGCAAGTCTGGACTCCATCAGCTCCTGATACTTCCATAAAAACTAAATTTAGTTGAATTTACGGCCTCAGAACGCCTTGTCACGATACTAATCAAACAGCCCATGGGTGCGTAGAAAACTCCCTGTTTGAATTGAGTTTCAGAATCGAATGAAGGTGCTTCTTCCTAATTTTGCGTCTTTTCTCTGCAAAGGTACCATACTTTCTTTAAGTATTTATGTCCATTGATTCCTGCACTATCTCAATTCACTCTCCGTATGTTCTCTGCTTTCATGTCCAGCGTGACATTTTCCGCTCACAGAACGAGATTTCGATGGTTGATTGCCGTTCAAACTTTGAGCCAAATCGAGGTCAGGAGGATACACTCAAATGTCTGATTTAAACTTTGACAAGCGCAAGGTGCGAACAGTGTTGCCGCGCCGTCCCAAGAAAATGTATCACCGACCAAGCCAAAAATGTATCCAAATGTATCCATTTTCCTTTTTTTACGTATCTATCTCATAATTTGTAAGAAAACCAAACATTTTTAAGAAAAAGACATAATTTAACCCATCCTAAGGACTTGGAATACGTGTATATATATTTTTATATTTCATAAAATCAAACATTTGTTATTTCAATTTATAAATAAATAATATTTTTTATGCATAAGTATTTTGTAAAGTAAGTATAATAAATAGCAATTAATATGTTAGATTTGTACCTGTACACTCTAAAAAGTGTGTGTAAAACTACTACTTAAAAGTATCTATTTTTCAACAGGAATCTGTATAAATATACATACGTATGAGATGTTCAGGATTTGATTTTGAACTTGAGATCTTTAAAATATACACATGAAATGTTTAAAGTTGCAAAAATTTTTAAACTAAAAATACATTTCCTACAAATAATAAACATTAGGGGCTTACATTTACTCTATTTTAAACATTTTATGTGTTATTTTGCTCTCTGCGACAAATTTGGTATGTTAAAGTAAACAGGCAGTGTTTAGTTTTATTACGCGGTGTGCCAATTTGCACACATTAAAAGAGGAAAATAGTTACCTCTCTTAGGTCCGTTTTTTCAGTGCCAGTTTAAACTTAGATTAAGTAAACTGAGTTTAAATTGAACAGCTGGCTGGCATTTGATTGGCTGATCTTAGTTTAAACCAGCCAGATCGGGCGTTTAAACTGTAAACCACGGCCGTGCACTGAAAAACTGGCCCTTAATACGCGCAAATAAATAAAAAAAATTAGAGTGTTTTTAAAGTATTTTCAGTAAAATTCATAAAAATTTCCTTAAATAAATCAAATTTTGTTTTCTAAACAGTGTATTTAAACTACATTGAGATCTTCTTTCTTTTTAAATTAACAAATGAAAATGTGTTATATGAAAGAGATATATTTACTTTATATATGTATATATTAAGATCTTGCTTAAAGCACCTTTTTTAGCTAACTAAACAATTGCGCCTTACACTGCTTTGGTGAGATCTCTTCATATGTTCATTGCTTCGTTCACAAAAAATAAAATGCTCTAATTTCACGCTTAAGTAGCGATTTTTAAAACATTTAAAAAACGTCATTAATGAAAATCGAGTTTTTAACGAAAAAAACTTTATAGAAAATATAAAATTTTGGCCTATTTAAAAAAGTATCCACATTTATACTGATCGGAAAAAAATAAGTATCCCGCAAAAATTCGTCTAAAAATGTAACCAATTGGATCTATTTAGATCCAAACGGCATCCCTGGGTGCGAATGTTGCCGGAGAGTTATCTCTTAGAATATGACTCTCTGCTCCTTTGTAATGGCCGCTCATATTGTTGCCATTGTCATGCTCTTGCTCACGACAGACAGATAGTGAAGTGGTGTGCTTTTGTAGAGTGCTACGGATCAGCTCAGCGATAGCTTCGCCTGCTTTGACGTTGCAATCCACCAACTCTAAGAATCGTTCTTGGATTTCCCATTTTTTCTATAATTCGAATGACTTGACTTGCACAGCATTCGAAAAATTCATTTTGTATTTCAGGAGAGAAATAATGAACTTGGAGATGCTTCTTATTTGTTGTGAGATTCCATCACCTTCTCCAAATGTTTAGGCAATAGACGTTCATAATTACCGATCAATTTCAAAAGACCAAGAAAGTTTTCAAATAAATTTGGGCATGCGTACGCTGAAAAAACTCCGAACGGCGATTATATTTTTATGAGCGGCTATTATATTGTTTCAGTATGTAGAATTTTTACTTCAGCATGGAGGGAGTGTTTGTTATTATAATAATAATGTTCATTTCATTAAAGATAATACTAATATAATCAAAATATTTTGGTGAAAAATCTTCAATGCTGTTGGGTCCTACCAGGCCCCCGGGCAAATGCCGTTAGATTTTGGGCCTCAAAATCCGATCTATAGAAATACAAAATATAACGTACTAGAAAAGTACCTTAGGTTCATTTGCCACAACCCCAAATTGTATGATCACAGTCTCATGTTGGGACATTAACGATTTGTTTTGGTGGCTATTGGATTACATGTGGACCACTGTCACCGAAAGTTGCTTAAAACCGGCCCTGAAACTAAATATTCCCCAGAGCAGTTACTTATGTGTGTTTTCATATCTATTAATGCATGCATGCAGCCTTTACGTTTACATGTCGATGTTAATACAGATGTGAAATACAAGTTTTGAATACACTTTCTTCGAGTGCACATAATTTATTTAAATATCCTGCAAAATTTTTATTATGCGTTAGCCTGCGCTCTGCCGTATGGCTTGAACTGCCGTCATATATGAATTTCTTCAAATATAAAAAAGTCGAAAGAAAAAAAAATGCCACATCTGAACAATGAGCACATACCAGCGTGGCTTGACTAGGCGGGGAGGGAGCGCTCGAAAAACCACTCAAACTGCAGCAACATAGAAATATAGAAAAGCACTCTGGCGCATGCATATAAATACTTATGTACGTATGTGTGTGCATGAATGTTGATTCAAGTTTTTCCAATGTCGTCTTTTTTTCGGTGTGCCTTCTTCTCAATATTTTTCCAGCGTTGTTAATTTCATACATGAATGGACACATTTACTGCTGAAAGATTGAATGATCGTGTTTTTTTTTTTGATTTTATTTTAGCAGCATAACACACATACACACACTTACATACTCACTCTGGCACATATGACACAATGCTGTTAGTCGAGCTGTGCTCATATGAAGTTATGCCTGTAAGTAGGCAGCTTACAAATACTACTAACTACTTGTTATGCGCAGCACATGCTTAACTCGGATAGCAATAACAACAACTGCATTTATGAAGCTTGATGTCTTCATTGGAGGGGAAAAAAGCCTTTCTTGCTCTTCTTTTATTTTCATGCAGCAGACTAACTTCCTTCCGACCTTTTTGTTTGATTTTCAACATATCTAAAGAGTGGCCTATTGTAACATATTTTTTGGGTTTACTTGCTTGTAATTTTTTGTAGCCATCTTTTTGGCGTTGAGCCAAATCGAAAAATCTTTGCATGAGACACTTAGTAATTTTGAAAAGTGATTGCATTGTAAGCCAATAATGTACTCACAGTTGTTGCGTTGAGTGGTTTGAGTGGTTGAAGGTAGCGATTTGGCTGGTTGGCGACTGAGAGGTCAGGTGAGTTGATTTTTGTGCACATAAATGGCCATTTCTTAATTTGCGGCGCAAAATTTGCAAAGGAGCATTTGAACAGAGGAAAAGTTATGAGGTAAAATTTTGTTAAACTTCATGAAGGTAGACTGAGCTGTAATTATTGGCAAGATTTTTCTCATACAACAAGTCAATGTAGTCGTTAAGAGGAATTTACAGGTCAGTTCTAGCAACTGTCTTTCAACTCACCACAGTCTTTCGAAAGACAAATCTTTTGTGGGCCAATTGTCAATTCTGGCTACTACTTTGGAAGCTATTTACTGTCTTTCGAAAACTTATTGAGAGATCTGCCAATGGGGAGGTCTTAGCCTTATACTGTTCACCTTTTAGCAATAAATTTTAAAAATATTATTAAATTAAAAATATATACATTAGGGTGCCCATGGAAAATATGTTTTTTTGGAAATTTCAAGACTCCACCCCCTAATTTTATTCGTTTTTATGAGAAATATTATAGCCTATTTTTATAGATTTTTAAAGGTCATTTAGAGGTAGCGACCTGTCGATTTAGATCTGAAAATAGGATTTTGTGGATTTATGTGTTTTTGATTGACTGTTTTTGATCCGATTTCAAACATCGAATATGATCTGAGAAGGGGATGTATAGGCCTTTGAAATGGTGTATAAGAATTTATTGTCGGACTTGGCTTGTTGGGAGTTTTTATCGGGCAAAATAAAAAAAACCATATTTCTCTTATTTTTTTAAATTTTGACCAAAATAATTTCCACACATGGGCGTAGCCAGGTAGGGGCCGGGGGTGCTCGAGCCCCCCTAACTTTCAAATTTTCCTTATATATATATAAAATAGTACCCTGAAATGCCAGCTTAATAGGTCGACAAATAGTCCAGATTGATTATGTGTCAAGTGTATAGAATTGGGGGGTAAGACTTCTGGGCTAGAATAACAAAAGTCTTTCTAACTATCTTGTCATCTGCCTTTTATTTGTCTTACGAAACACTTTTTACTATCTTAACCAGAATTGCCCAGCTAGTCAGGCAGGTTCTGCAATTCACTTCCGAGTGAATTTCAACCCTTTTCAATATGAATTCGAAGTGACTTTGGTTGAAATCCACTCGGAAGTGAATTGCAGAACTTGCTTGAATAACAGGGAAAGAATATGTATATATTTTATATGAGAGTAACATTAAAATTAAGATTTATACAATCCTAGTTTAAGATAAAATAAATTCCTACATACATTTGGACAGAATCCGACAGACTTCCAACTTAAAATATCTATTTTCCAGTATTCTTCTTAAAAACAAGAATGGAATGATCATCTCTAAGCTTTTTAAAGAGTATTTTGAGATTCCTTAACTCTTTTCAGCTCAGCTCGAAACTTGGTATCACGGTCACGGATCTGGGGCGGATGACTGTGGGATTGAAGTTAACAAGGTGAGCCACGAGATGTAGAGAAACGGATTTATATCGGTCCTTTTGGGTTTCAAAGATATAGGAAAATGATTTCAGCGCCACCTATGTAAGTTAAGTTGGTTCATGTTTAGGTGGTTTTCCTATTTGAGGATCTCACTTGAGCTATAAAACGTTGATATCAGTCACGGAGAGATCTTCAGAGCTGATTAAAACATGCAATACAAGGTGTTTAGACCGCAGCCTCACCAGAGTTGGTCCGGTGTGATATTTAGTTGTACTAGATGAGTTTGAATCGGACAATGTCTTGTGAAAATACCCACCAGAGCTAAGAGCGGCGGCTGTGTAAATTTAAGAAGAAACCTTGGCTGCCTCCAGTACATTCTTTACCAGCAATACCCTGCGTTTGGACATGTACTGGTTTCTAGCCAAAGCTCACTGAGCTTACATGAGACTCATCTTTCCATGAATTATCCATATGTAGTCAAAGGTACCCAAATACTGTCTTTTACCGGTGAAATCGAACCAAGGTTTTCCTTCATAGCCAACTCATCCGTCACATAGTTTCACGAAATGACACTGTGGCCTGGTATCTTTTTAAAAATAACCAAGAAATAAGCATACCCAGCGCCACCTAGCAGGAGAATATGTAAATCAATCAATCAGTTAGAAATCTCACTACTCCTGTAATGTCCAGCCTACTGAGATTGAGATTGTTTTTTGGGTCACCTCGTATTTTCGCTTTGGAGTATTTGGACCGTCTGTAATATTTTAAGTCCAGCCAATAGTTGATGTCTTATTTTTGACCCAGGTCTAGTGGTTTCACTTAAAAGAGTTCATAGCAGTTCGATGAACAGCTCAAGCATGTGGGAACAGAAAATTATTGAGCGTTTATCAGCCAATACCCAAGCCTTTTACAAATTAAAAGAAAATTATAAAGTAATAAAGTGGGCATTCACTGCAGTGTCATTACTTTACGGCCTCGAGTACCACAGATCAAATATCCGCAATCACAAGTCAACACCAATCCTTAACCGCACATATGCACACACGCATGCTAAGGAGTAAGCATGCAATCCTATAAACTAGCGTCGCCGTAAAACATCGATACCACACTATTGCAGATGAAGCCACAGTAGGTAGCAGGAGATTCTAGGGCAGCCTAAATGGATGGCGATGAATGCGTATACCAGCGACCAACGACCATTCGTATCCAGCGATACCAACTCAACGGCCACAAACGCTGCCGTATGAACAACGCATAGCAGCAGGCGCCGAACTTACTCGAAGGCATTAATTAGCAAATAATTTGGCTATTATCATGTGCCGCATTGTTGCCATGAGTGTGGTTGACAACGGAGCGGGTTATTAAACACACGCATTCGTTGATAGGAGTAAACGAGGAACAAGCTTGGTTGGGTAATGAAGAAAAGGTGGTATGAGCGCTTGGCTGTTTGGCGCACGGCCAGCCCCTAGTCGAACCGAAAAAACGACGAGGTGATAAATCGCTGACGCTGGCGAATTACTGCTGCAATGTCAGAGAAAAAGAAGTTGCGTGGCGAAGTAATTGAGTTGAGAAAGTTGGGATGGAAGTTGAACGAAGGAATAATGCAGAAAGTAACAGCCATGGTAGGCTGAATTTTGCTACAACTCAATAAATTTCTTGCAAAATGCAGAAAAGTACTCCATTCCCCAAGTTACAGCCAGCTCTTAAACAAAATCAGCACTTTCCATGTATTTAATTAAGTTAAATTCAGCACTGGCTTCTCAGTTCACTTGCGTGAAAAAAACTGCTATAATCACCAGCTACTCCCAAGTTGCAGGCTACTACAACGCTGCAGCCAACTGACAATTAATATTCAAATTTATTAGCCACCATTGACCTGAGTGCATGCATTATCGGCCGAACAAACCTCACAGGACTCAAGCAGAAAAAATTCGAATGCTGCAGGGTTGAAAAGCAGCGAAGTATTTAGCAGTCACATGAAGGTGAGGTGGACGCAGATATGCACACGTGTCAGGGACTGCAATGCGCTGATTGCATGCGATTGTAAAGCCAGAAACATACACAAGAACTTGCGTACATAAATATATACATTTGTAACTGCATACATTTGTATGTATTCGTACATACATAAATGCTGTACGATTTCGCACAGCAAAACTTACAGAAGTCATAACACCCCACGCTTGGGCGGCTGACCGCTGACATTAGTCGCCTGCACAGAGTACAGCTACGTGATGGCACTTTGGGGAAATATTTCAACGCTGACAACAACACCAGTGACCGACCATTCAGTATGTAGTAGCAGTTGACGTATGGAGATAATATACTTAGATGTGTAGATATGTATGTATTTGTGTACATATATGGCGTATATTAACTCACCCAAGCTTGCATTTGTTCTTCGCTTACAACACATTTAATGTATGCGCTTAATTATTTGCATACGCCAAGGCGCACGTTTATGCTTAACTGGCATGGTGTGGATGACACACACACACACCCACACGCCAGGACAGAGAGGAGAATTTATGACTAGCTCACGTGTATATATAATTGTTAATGATGATTAGAATCAATTTAAGGCGTCATTACTTGGCTCGCACGTCGTTGGAATTGCTTACATTCAGGCGTATATGCTATGCCTGTAGGCACAAGACGTGGAAAATAATTTGAAAGGAAAAGGGCATCATCGGCAAAAATTTACTATTTTAAAACGAACCTAAGTGAATTTAACGAAATAGTTTTAAAAGCTTCAGCAAAGAAATTGACTTAACCGCTCAAATCTTAAATTTAAAATTTTGTGCGATTTAACGTTTAGAGCCCATCCGTACCTGTCGTCCGTATCCATAGTGACCTTATACCAGGTATAGTAATAAGAGCGAAAAGAAAGATTTGACACTATCTTATTCGAATATTTGCTTGAAAAAATTTGTATAAGACAACCGAATTGTCAGGATAACTAATGGTGATTTCGTTTCTACCAAAAAATGTCGCCTTTTGATTGCCCTTTTACCTTATCATGTTCGATTCTAAATTAAAGGCAAAGGGTGAGAAAATTGTGTGTTCGTTTCTTAAATTGGCACACTCTTGTAAGGCAAATAAGGCACCTTGTCTGCCCTTTGAAGCTTTGTCAGGGGAGATGGTTGCCCTGAAAATCAGATGGTTGCTTTAAACGATAATATGATGAAATTTGTGATCTGGACAATGACAAGAAGGCAAAACATGCATTTTCAAAGGGTTGAGTGTAACATCAAACACATTTTGCACCGTGCAAGGGCAATATTTTTTGGTAGAAACGAAATCACCATAAGAAAATAAAGCGAGAAAGCTGTTTATTACTATACCTGGTACAATTTCACCATGGTCGGTATCAACATATGAAATGCTGTTGATAGAGAGAGAGAGAGAAGCAACTACAAGATCACCTTCATGCGGTGGTGAGTTTTCGTTTCGAGAATCCCATAAGGTTGGTTGTGTGAGCTTGCAGGGTCTACGGTTTTACGTCGGTGGCTGGTTGAGCTCTTAGTTTCGGGCACAAAAATGGGTTTTTTGCGTTCCCGTGGTTTTGAGCAGTTTATTCACTTTTGTGAGAGCGTTTCTTACTTAGATAGATAGATAGTTAAATAAAGCACTGAGACCAGTAGGTCTATTGTGCCCTCAGCTCATCACATTTCCTCACCTAGCCCTAGAGATTCTAGAAATTTCAGAATTGATCCTGGGGGTAGACAATGTATGTGGTCCACACTGCGCCTAAAACTAGCTCTAAAATGTAAAAAACAAACCCATGTTAGGAAAGAGGTTAGGTTAAATTACATACACAATATAAAATAAAAGACATCAATTTTAGTGCTGTATTTTTTGGAAAGTTTCTATTTCGATAAGCAAAACAATGTAAAATTAGGCCATAAATAACAAATAATTTAAGGACGAGCACACTTAAAGTTAAACATTCTAAAAATAGAATATATGTTAATAAAAAACCAACAACAACATCAACCACATGATCAAGTCTAAATAGCAGCAGAATAGCTGCCCTTGATTGTTGTTGGGTTTACATATGAAAAAGTGGAAAAGGCAACAATATTTTACGTTGCGAACTTAGCTCAGTGGGTAGACCATTGGCTTTGTAACCCGAAGTCTCTGGTTCACATCCCAGCCACGGCGGTTAAAGAAGTCTGATAAGGAGACGTGATGATCTCTGAAATGGCAGCTATAACTTCTACCAAAATATAAATTACTCATGCTCAATCAAATTGCGACAAACACCAAAAATTTTAAAAAGATACGATAAAATCAATATATTCAAAAAACTAGTAGCCAATTATAGTATAACTGCTTTTTTAATTTTGCTCTCTGACGTCAGGATTTTTTTTAAAGGACATTGAAACTTCCAGGATATAATTGAATAAAAACAACTAAGAGCAGTGCTGTCTTCGGCTATGCCGAAGGCTTCATACCTTTCATGAAAATCTGCAAATTTTACTTTGACAGATTACTGCTTTTGAATACATCTGCATACATCGATAGAGGAGTTACATACTTATATAAAAAATCGCATCTAAACAATCAGAGGTATGGAAGATATACTTTATATGACACCAATCTAAGTGATTTTCACCGCTATGTGATCGGTATGTAAACCGGTAACCCAATTTATTGGGTTTAGTTTCGTACATAAAGGAGATATATGGCAAAAACTGGTATCTAAACAATCAGTGCTATAGGAGATAAAGCTTATACAGCATAGATTTTGACGATTTTCTCAGTAGACTTTGTAGTATTATTTATAAAATATCTTACGAAATTTATCGGTTTTAGCTGTTCAAATAAAGGAGTTTTACAGTAAAATCCCATATCTGAACAATCAGATGTATGGAAGATATATGTTGTAGTCATCCGATCCTTGTTATTTTCACTGTAAGTATTCTGTTAATAATGAGTGAAAATGGTGCGAAATTTCATGTTCCTAGCTGCATAAATGGAGGAGTTATGATAAAAGACCTCATATCTGAACAATCAGTTGTATGGGGGCTGCAGGTTATAGTGACCCGATCTTTGTTATTTTCGCTGTAAGTATTCTGTTGATAATGAGTGAAAACAGCGCGAAATTTCATGGTCCTAGCTACATAAATGGATGAATTATAACGAAAAATCTCATATCTGAACAATCAGTTGTATGGGAGCTATAGGTTATAGTTATCTGACCTTTTTAATTTTCACTGTAAGTTTTCTGTTGATAATTATTGAAAATAGTGCGGAATTTCCTGTTCCGAGCTATATAAATGGAGGAGTTATAACGAAAAATTTTATATCTGAACAATCAGTTGTATGGGAGCTATAGGTTATACTGAACCGATCTTTGTAATTTTCACCGTGAGCATTCTGTTGATAATGGGTGCAAGTGCTGCAAAATTTCATGTTCGTAGCTGCATAAATGGAGAAGTTATAACGAAAAATCTCATATCTGAACAATCAGTTGTATGGGAGCTATATGTTATAGTGGTCCGATTCTTCCGGTTCCGACAAATGATTAATACATTATAAAAATACACCCACCTACCAAATTTGATCCGGATATCTCGAAAACTGAGAGACTAGATTGCATACAAACAGACAGACAGACGGACAGACGGACATGGATAAATCAACTCAGCTCGACGTTCTGATCATATAAGTATAAATTTTAATGGGTCTATCTCTTTTTGTTCTGGTACTTACAAACATCGGACCAAAGTTATAATACCATTTCATGCTCATGAAAGGTATAAAAATATTTAAAAGATTTGTTGCATTGTAGAGTCACAATATGGGTATCAGTTAAAAGGAAACCTTCTGTAGAATAAGAAAATAATAACTTTTTGTTGCACCAGGATGAATAAATGTTGAAAATTTACTTTTAAAACTTTATCCTTGAATAGCCTTGGAAATTTTCAATATTTATTTTTGAAAAAAAAATATATATGTCAAGGACTAATATGTAAACTACCACATCCTCGAATTCCGTCCTTCTAACTTGTTTGCTTTAGATAAAAAAAATTTACACTTTCTTTATAAGATAATGATAGTTGCAATATACATAAATGAAGACACTGGAATCAGCACTCCGCTGGGTATTGGACCAAACCAATTTTTTTTAACAGATTGGATCATAGGTAAAAAAGTAATTTCTCTGTTTTTCGAAGTTAGCCTCCGAAATCCAGATATGGGCCTTCGAAGCTCGAAATAGGATCTTTGGTAAAAAATTATTTTTTATTATTATATGTAAATAACTAAAAAATTAAAAATACAGTCCTACATCGCCTTTTGCTCTTATTTAAATGGGTTACAAATTTTTTTTTTTTACAAACTTATATTACAGGTGCTCTAAGGGGGCAAAGTTCGGGTCTTCGATAAATTAAAAACCGTATATTTGAAACAATTTTGAACTGATTTTTAAAAAGTATCATT
>NW_023458559.1:64572949-64603322 GCF_013731165.1 Rhagoletis pomonella | reverse complement strand
ATTTGTATACTTTGTATATAAAAATTTGAGAAAAAACATTTAAAAGGAAAAAATACCTTTTTTTATAAAAAAAAATATTTTAAACAAGCAAATTACTAACCGATTTTTAAAAAATTTATATCGTTGTTAACGCAATCAAATCTTCTTTCTTCTGATAAGCGTATTTGTATACTTTGTATATAAAAATTTGAGAAAAAACATTTAAAAGGAAAAAATACATTTCTTTATAAAAAAAAAAAATTTTTAACAAAGAAATTACTAACCGATTTTTAAGAATTAGCTATCGTTGTAAAGGCAATTGAACTCCCTTACTTCTGGTGTGCATATTTGTATACTTCGTGTATAAAAATTTGAGAAAGAACACTCGAAACCAAAAAATACCTTTTTTATAAAGAAAAATATTTTGAACAAAAAAATTACTAACCGATTTTTAAAAAATTGGTATCGTTGTTAAGGCTACCAGAAAACTTATACTTGCTTAAACCCAAAAGTTTCGTTTTATATACACCAAAAAAAAAATATATAATTAAAAACACTTTTTCCCTCTTTATAAATTCCTGCCCCCAAAATGAAAGTCTGGCTACGCTCTTGTATACAAAGCAATTAAAGTATTTAAACCGTATGTATATGATACGGTCAGTTTGTTCTTTTAGAGCGCATACATGGTTCCATAATAATGATTCCAGTATCTTCACATATGTATATTGTAACTATCAATATCTTATAAAGAGAAGTGTAATTTTTTTTTAATCTAAAACTAGTAAAGTTAGAAGGACGAAATTCGAGGATGTGGTAGTTAACATATTAGTCTTTGACATATATTTTTTTCCAAAATAAATATTGGAAATATACAAGGACATTCAAGGATAAATTATTAAAAGGATATTTTCAATATTTATTCGTACTTATGCATCCAAAAATTAATATTTTTTTCTATTCGACAGAATTTTTCCTTTTACTTATATACATATTGTTATTCTACAATGTATCGCATCTTATGAATAATTTTTTTATTCAATCATATTCTACAAATTGCAAAGTTCTTTAAGTTTCTTCCAAACAAAAAAAGAAATATCGAGCATACTTTGTATTGCACTTATTTTAGCCGGGAAACAAATTTTGCTGATACTATACGGCGTATAGTGTCGATTAAGAAATATAATATGTAAAACGTAAATATTTAAAGAGTTCTAAAGTTTTTACAACGAGATGTCAAAATTATTTCTTTTCAAAAACCTGGACATTTTGCGTCCTGGCAGGCATTGTACCGGGACCGGGACATAGCTCGTAAATCCGGGACAGTCTCAACGAAAACGGGACGGTTGGCAACCGTGGTGCCAATACGCATCGCTGGCCGTATGCTACTTATCAATTACTACATATGTAATTCCATAAAAGGTTTCTCATCTAAAATTCTATCTGAAATTCGCCTTTATTGCAGCCTTAAAATTAATATTTAATTTTAAAATTCCTGTAAATATTACTGTTATAATAAAATTGTATTTTACTTGATGTTACATATGTATGCAAAGTTACATTCTGTCAGAGTGCAGTGCACAAATGAATAAAACATATTTAAAGCAAGCAACCATTAACAAGAAACAATAATGAATACAAGCAAGCAGAAATAAACAAACTATAATAACAAAGCTAAGATTGTCAAATAAAAGCTAAAGCAGACAAATACGCAAGCGAACAAAAAATAATCACCGCTACAACAACACTAAAGCCGACAGACAAATAACAAACTATCATTGTTTTCCTAACAAAAACCAAACAGGCGTGAAATTCCGCATACGCACTGTAGTACCGCCAGTGTTAGAGTGATGCGACGGCATACAACAACTAATATTATAAAAACATTATTAAAACAGCCAAAACAACCACAACAACAGCAATAACAGCAGCAACAAGCGTAACGAATGTCAACAGCGTGAAAATAACAGCGTCTAGGCGCGCGAATGCCATCTAATACGATTGTGTAGGCAGTTAGAGCCAAAGCGAAGCAGTTGCTGTTTGTTGCTATTATTGTACTTGTGTCGCACTGATAACAAATTGGTTTTTGCCAGTTGTGAATATTACAATTATAATGCGAACGTCGTAAAGTCACAACCTTAGCAAGTAGTAGTAGTAGTAGTAGTCAGCCAGCGGCGGTGAGATAGCATCCTAGCGCATTTTTGGCTTTGGAGCAAAAAAGATTGAAAGTAGTGAACAGCCTCTGCAGTATGGGTGTTGTTGTTGTTGTTTTTATTACAGCTGCCGCATTCACCCGATAGTACTCGTGCAAGCATCGTGAAAGTGCCGCTAAAAGTGTCTACTTGATAAATTGTTATCATTTTAACAATGGAAATTATTTCATTATGTACATACTTTGTTACATTTACTGGTTGTACGCCCTTCCTTTTGCACTTCTTGGCAATGCCTGTGGCGCGACGGTGTACTTCTCAGCTGTTTTTGCTGTAGTTGCTGTTGACATTTAATGACTTTAATGGCGAACGTTTGTTGCTTGTCACGCCTAACATGCCACATTTTTCGTAAAGTAGTTGTGGTACAGTAGGAAGAACACATCCAAGAAGCGGGATGAGAAAACTTCGTTCACCATTTCTTTTAATATTTAGTATTATTTTAGCTTTTAGCTGATGGGCACCAATTTCAAGGAAATAATGGTAAGAGGCTCCATTTATGCTATGGCCATATAGAGCGGGGGTATTTGCATATATACATACATATATGTAAGTGATAAAGACGATTGTAGATCTTTTGAAAATAGCTGGTTATCTGAAAGAACGGATCGCGAATTTCGTGGAAGAAATATGGCTCAAAAGTCCCGAATTATGAATCACTGGAGGCTCTTAAATAGGCGCAATTACAGTGTTAGCGGACTTTTAATGAATTGTTTCTATGGAATGGTAGTTCGTTCCCTGCTGAAGTCTAGAAAAACGAAGTCTGACCAGGAGATGTGGTGTTCACCGAAATAGCAGCTATAAATTATACCGCTTAGACGTTGTTGTTTTTTTTTTCCATTTTTCCTAACAAACAAATCGTGGTATAAAGCTCAATAACACTATTGGAATAGCTTTAATTTAACAAGGTACAAGTGAAAAAAAAATGAGTGAAAAATATATAACGGCATGTTCGGGTTAATTTGAATAAAGGGCCCCGACGACACTAATCACCTTTTCATATGGCTAGCTCATCTCACATTCCTCTCCCAATGACCCAAACCCGTCGGATCTAACTTTTTTTCTGACTCTGCCGTTAGATGAGAATGAAGACAACAAGTCTAACTCACTGATTTGGCAGAGTTTAGTTAGCTGCTATGACAAAAAGAAAAGTGAAATGTTTGATTTTAATTTTATTTTTTATATAATTTTCTGGAAAAATTTCCAGCATTGAGATATGAAATTAATAAAAATTTTCTAGATCCATTTTCTATAATATAAATATCTAGAATTTCTATATTCTGACATATATGTAAATAAACTGGTTTATTCGATTGTAAAAACCCGGGTTACTCGGTATATGAAAAATCAATATAAAAAAAAAATACCTATAAAAATACTGAAAAACCACCGTCCAATCTGTTGGAGAAACAGACCTTACTCACAAGACACAAGGGTACAGGTGGTCAAGAAAAGGGCGACGTCCTAGCAAGGAGTTCGCATAGAACAATGTGTAATGGAGTGCAATTGTGGGAGACAGGGAAACCCAAGAATGATTTTGCAAATACCTGCAGTGGCCATGCGTCATTCCCATAGACCCCGCACGTGGTTGTGAGAAACCCATTATTCCATTTAGAAAAGAGTTCTTTCAGAACTTATAATCCTTAACTATTCCTGAAGAGAAACGAGCAATTTTCAAGGAATTTATAGCTGCTTGGCTGTCACTACGGTTCCGGATTTGTTCTCTGAACCCATTTTTCGCCATTTATATAGTCGTTTAATTTAAGTACTGCAAATACCTCCTATAGAAAATAACCCTCTCCACTTATTTTTATTGTGTTTCTCACTGACACAAATACAAATCTCTCAAGCAAAGTGTGTTTCTCACCGTGCCAAATCTCTCAGTGCGATCTTTTTATGTTTTCTGTTGTGGGTTTTTTATCAACCGCTTAAATTTTTATTTTAAGGGCCTTCATTTTTGGGTTATTGAAAGACAGAAAAAGTGTTGAAGCAAGAAAAGTGTTAGGCATTTCTTTACACGACATATACATGCACACACAAGTGCGAACGTTTATGGCCAAGAAGTAAGCGTGCACATTAGGGCGGGTTAATTTGTATGGATGAAAAAACAATTTAAAATCGTATAGCAAAAACGTAATCTACATTAAATTCTAAGAAAATTCTCTGAAGAAACCATGGGTCTAAAATCAAACCCTAATCCGCGCCTCTCGACTTGAAAATTTTTTACTTGGGTGAATATTTTTTTTAATGAAAAAAAATGTTGAGTGTAGAAAAAATATAAAGTGCAAAAGAACTACCTTTATAAACAATTTTATTCAGAAAATTTCGAGTTCTTTTTGGAAAAACCTATTTTTTCTAACATTTATTTTTTGGCAAAGGCGGCCATATAAATTTTCAAGTCGAGAGGCGCGGATTAGGATTTTATTTTAGATACATGGTTTCTTCGGAGAATTTTCTTAGAATTTTATGTAGTTTACGTTTTTGCTATACGATTTAAAAAAAAAAACAACCCGCTCTAGTGCACATTTATAATACGATACACTGAAAACAATTTATTTTTTACTTTTTTATCAGCATTTCTTCGTACATGTATACCACTATAAGCAGAATTAAATATTGGTATAGGTCCTATTATATTTTAGTATATTTTGAGTTAGTTTGAGCTAAAAAAAATTAACATAATTTTATTTTTTCTCTCCCAGTGGTAAGTGTCCGAGAACAACAGCAACCGAAATTGTATGCAAATAACCCTCTCCGACTGAGCGAGAGCACACATCTACAAAAAATAAATCGCCTGTTCTCTTTTGTGGGATATTTTTTCTCTTAAATAGTAAGGGTTATTTTGGAACACTTTCAAAGTGGAGAGGGTTATTTTTCTGGCAACCTCCTAAACAATTCCCTGCGCCTGGAGTCCTTGTGTATCGTATTCGTGTATTCAAGATACGATCATATATAGATCCGGTCCGCGTTTGACACAGAAAGCGTGGTTTTTCAGTAGTTGGCAAGGCATATATAGTTGGCGGCGGTAGCTGTTAAACTGCATCTTTTATGGAGAAAATAATTCAGAAAGAAGGAAACTGAAGAAAAAATTTTATAGAAAATGTTATGCGTGCCCGCTCAGTATTAAAAAGTTACACCTTAGGCTACTTAGAGCTTACACATAAAAAGCAGCAAAATGACTACAGCAGTTCGTCAAAGGAAAGAAATTATTCTTTGACATTGCGATCCGACATACAGCGACAAAGTTCAGAGCCGGTAAAATTAACTCCCGTTCGTTCCTATCCGGTGTATACAAGCCTCTCAGGGCTGCCAGCTCCGGCCACTGACCTACCAAGTAACTAACTAATGGTGCTATTTATCATACGATAGGTATAAGGTATAAGTTTGTCTTAATATGCATAAACTCGATCTTTCTAAACCTGTGTAGTTTTCTGCGGGTAAAAACTGATTTGTTTTTAAAAGATTCAAGTCAAGAGAAGTTTATTATTTCTTTTATAACAATTTTGTATGAAAACGTTCCTGGAGTTGGATGACATTAGACGCCAATGAATTTTGCAAACATGGCCAACCAATCAAAAGAGGGCATTTTCAATTTTCAAGAAAGTGTGCGGTTATGGAAACAGGGGCAAAGCTAGCAAGTGGAAGCACAGAAAGTCTAAGAGACATATGTACATTTGGACTTGTGGTTGAGGGCAAATGCTTGCGTAATTCATAAAGCAAGTTGTAAGTAATTGAAATCCTTGCATGCGGCATGACATGTTGAGTGAAGTGCATGGCAAGTAGATAGAAATCTAGCAATAAGAAGAATAAGAAGAAGAAGAAGAAGAATATGGGCAAATAAAACAAAATATTTATATGGATATAAATTTATGAGTGTGAGCGAAAGTTGACGTGACATGTCCTTGCTATTTGCACGCTCAACATCATCTTCACTTTCTTCATCTTATTGGGCAACAAAATGAATTTTTGTCAGTCACCAGTCGTCATTCGTATTCATCGAAAAGACGTGCAATTTCAACTTCAAAGCAAAAACGTTCTATATTTTTTGTTGCTGCTGCTGCGGTTGTGTACGCCTCTGCGCTTCGCAATCGTATTCGCATTTCGAATATATATTGCGGAGCATATTTTGTTGCATGGATTTTGGTAGAAATGCAGTCGAGCATAAATAAGCGCACCTGCGCTACGCTGTGGTTTACCCACTCCAGTTCGCCCACCCCAAAAAGACATTTGCAAATCTTTTCTTTCTGCATTCAGCTGACAGCGTCCACCTCCTTTCAGTCCACCGGCCACACCCCTTCACCTCCTTTACCTATTGTGTGTTGAGCCTTCCCTCTTTTTCCAAGCACTTGAGCAGCAGCTGCTGTGCGCCTTCATTGTATTGTAGTTGCTGCGTCAATGGCATCAAAGTGGGCGTTCAAACATGCAGCGCAGCAAAGGCCATGTGGCTTGCCGCGTGTGGCATGTGGCATGTGGCATGGCATATCAAGAAGTGCATTGAAGCGCGCGTCAAAACGATAAACACATTTCGTTTTGTAATCATTTTGACTTTTATGTAGATAAATGTCAATTTCTCGAGAGCAAACTCTTCAGGGGTGTGTTTATTTTTTTTTGTGTGGCAAATCACTAAGCAGTGGCGAAGAAAAGGCACTTTGAAGAAAATCGCAAGGAGTTGAAGAAATAAAAAATATTAAAGGATATGAAATTGCGAACATATTACATTGATTTAAACAAATATTGTCAACCGTTGCAAAAATTGAAATTCAAAGACACTTTTTCGTTATTTTTCATAAAATTGTTCATTTTTCTACTCACTGAGATGTACAGCTTTTAATGAGTGCAAACTGCTTTGCAAATTGTAAGGTCCGGTAAAAAATTTACAAGATTTTTATTTCTATAATCCAATCTTACTTTGAAGTGTATAACAATTATTTTCCTTTCCATTTTTTTTTGCACTAAGCTCCAATTGTCTGCAACCTTCTTCACCAAAGTTAACAAATCTTCAAAAATAGTCCTTACTTTCATGAATTACCATAATTTAAATCAATGAAATTTTACTTCACCGCATTCAAGTAAGAAATTTACGAGATTTATGGCAAATAAAGACAATTTATGCAGAAAATCACCTGGAGTGACAGATGCGGGTAGAGCTGTCCGTTTTGTTGTTGTCTTCGTTGATTGGTGGGTGACTGTGTAAATGTGGTAATGTGCGAATGGACAGAGGTTTCTATGATCTAACAAAATGCTTCGTTGCGTTGCGCAATTATGAACAGTGAGACTTATTTATTTACCATTTTATTTGACGCTTTGCTTTGATGACATTTCCTGAGGCGTAAATAATCTGCAAACAAAAAAATAAATAAATCTAATAAATTGAAATGCGAAAATATAATCGCACAGAATTGTTTTGGAAAAGTTTTCCTTAAACGCAACAGAAATCTTGAAACAATTAAATGTTTAAGAAGACGGTTTACCAATAAAATGTGTAAAGTGAGAATTGTTGCTAAACGAGCTAGGCAATGAGGTGGCAGAAGAATTTTTTCGTGTCGCATCCAGTTTTATTTTGAATAGTGTCAATATTTTCAAAATTCTGGCCTGCTCTGGTGACACCTCCGGCACTTTTCCCGGTCCTCGGACCCACTCGTGCCAAGGTGATACCGAGACGAGAGGGTGGAATGGACTATAATGTCTTTCCAGCCCTGCGAATCTCCGGGCCTTGACGGAATCTTTGCCGCCCAACTACAAGAAGCTAAGGACATATTGTGTCTTCTGCTTTCTCAGATTTTTACAGCCTGCATAATCCTAACTCACATACCATACGAATGGACAAAGGCGAAGGTTGTCTTCTTATCATAAGGAGGCAGGACCGCTCATGTGAAACCGAAGGATTTCCGGTCTATAAGCCTCACTTAATTTTTTTCTCAAACCCTAGAGAGACTCAATGATTTAATGTATTTGGTGGAATATAAATATGACAACCTTTCTTCGAATCAGCATGCGTATTCCAAGTGAAAATCCGTGGAGACCGCACTTCTCGAAATCGTATCGACGGTTGTAAAAGGATTGATTGAATTTTTCTCGATATCGAGGGAACTTTCAATAAAGTCTATCCCAAGTCTGTTGTTAACTCGTTCTCTCCCCTCTACTTTGGAATCCAACCGTTAACGCCCTACTTCTAACTCCAAGGTTGTCAATTGATAGCATACGCTGATGACAGAAATCGTAGCAACGGGAAATCATCTGCAGGTCCTGAGTGAGTTATGTAAAGTATGAGTCGTGTAAACGTCTGGCCCAAGGAATGTGGACTTAACATCCACGTCCTTTATTCAAGCCTCTCACCCTGAACGTGGTGGCACTTACTCTCTCAATCAACAAGAAACTTGACTATAAGTACAGGACACTGTTGGATGGCTATAGGCAAAAAATGGCCAATCAACCACAATGGATGTAGACAGCTGTGATAAGACTCAGCTAAGGTGGAGCTAGTGCAGATGACGGCTACCTTGTTCCCACAGGAGAACTACCCAATACACCCACAATATTAAATCTTCCACCTGTGGATCCCTACGCGAAATTTGTGGCCAGCTGAAGTGCAGCCAGGTGAAATATCCTCTATTCTGTTTAGACAAAAAATTCTCCATATGAATCCCAGAGAGGAACGAATGGGAAGAGGCCAAAGACCCAACCCAGGGTATTCGGCTATATATAGAGATGACTATAAGCTTAACAAAAGAGTGGGTAGCAGGACTTACTCTGACTTACTCGCGCTAAATCTCAGTTTTCGTTTATTGGCCCATTGTAGCGTTTTTCAAGCAGAGCTAAACGCCATTATCGAGACGGTTCTGCTGCTATAAAATCTCTCAAATCTAACGGAACAACGCGTATAGAATGCAGGAAGACGATCAACCTGCTGGCATCAAAATGCTCCGTAACTTTGCATGGGTCCATTGATGAAGGGACATTCTTGACAAATGCCTAGCCGATGAGCTGGCAAGGATAGGGATGGAGATATCTGAAGTCAATTCCGCTCAGAATACGGGCATACCTCTAATCTCCTGCAAGCACACACTAAAGGCAGAACTCATCGAGGAGGTAAATACCAGCTGTGTTGTGGAAACCACCTGTCATACTGTCAGGCATATTTGGCCAAAGATTAATGTAAGGCGATCCATAGCTCTCACTCGGCTTGACCGCTTCCGCACACACGGAAAAGGGTTATGATGCCCCACCAACGATTTTTGTCGCAGCTGCAGAGAAGAGGTTGAGGTGGAGAACATTATTCTACCATCCGCGCAACCAATTATTCAACAAGTACTTTCAAGGTGGTTTAGTCGGCTTGAACTCGGCGAAAGTCCTCGACTTTTTGTGCTACATATATAAAATATACTCGGTGGTTCAACTAATAAGGGAGGGAAAGAAACAAATGGGTTCGTCCAGTGGTATCCGTGCTCTATGCGAGGGCAGCCACTCTAACCTATTCTATCCAAATAGTCGACAAGCCGTCTCACTTAAGAGCTGCAACGTAGACCACCAAGAGTGTTTGGTAGATTCAGAGCTAAGCCAAGGGGCAAAATTCATAAAATCGGCGGTTCTGAATTGGCAACAGAGTAGGGCGTTGAGAGACAGGGTAATGCTTCAATTGGGCTATTGTATCCATGCTACAAAAAGCTAAGATATGGAAGAGGGACAGAATAACATCCTCCAAATTAGTGGGATATGGCCAACCTAGGTCTTGAGCTAAGAGCGGCAAGGTTCCCCCGAATATACGTAGTTGGTTTGACTGTTTGCTCTGAGCGTGGCGTTTTGGTGATGAAATGGAGTCTCCTTGGATGGGTCTGATCGCGGCTTTAAAGTCTTAATTATCTGTTGAGAAATAATGTAGAACGTGCTTCCTTAGGGAACCGCAGACCAAAAAACTAGTTTCTTTTCAAAGAGTTATTTAAGGAAGGACTTACTACGCCTCGGTCGGCTATGGGCGTAAAGGGCCTGTCTAAAAATCTCTGTGATGCCTAGAAGTTGGCTTGCCCGAAGAAAGGCCAAGGGAAGGACAAAGCTCGTTTTGTGGAACCCCAAACTTTGCATTGTTTATTTTAAGCCTGCAAAATTTGCGGACTGCGTCCAGTGCTGTGGTAAATATAGGCATATTTAAGAGATCTATATGAACGCTGTAATCAGAGAAAAGAAAAGGACGACGCAGAGCTTTTATAGTGGAATGCAGAGCTTCAGCGTTACATCAAGGTGGAGGAAGGCCCTGTCCTGAGGCTGTATAACCGAGGGCCTCTTTATAATTAACAAATATTAATAGACTTATAGTGGCAAGATTTCGCTGAAAATATTGATCCAGTCTATACTAAATACTACATCAACCACTCAGAAGGAATGCATTGTGGAAAATCTAATGTTGTCACTTGGACCGGTTATGGTATTGTATTAGGCTGAATTATAATCCAGCAGCCGGATTACAACATTCGTTATAACCAGTCACAGCCAGTCAAAGTTGGAAAATCAAATCTTCAAGTTAAACTTAATTTGTGGAAAAAAATGTTATGTTACACATTTCACTTTACGTCAAATCTGTTTAGCAATACGAAAATAAGACGGGAATTTTCCATGCCATATTTTGAGATTCACCTTCTCTGGTATATTAAGAGCTTTTCGAGGCCAAGCACAGTTTTAGAAAAGGCGATTATAAAAGGACTGAGAAAAGAACAATTGTGCCTACTTTTCCTTTACTGATTCCAGTGCAAGAGAAAGTTGCCACGTGCAACCCTGGACTATGAGCCCATTAGCCCAACATTATTTCTTAACAAAGTTATAATACCCTTGTGCACAAGTGCGCTCGGGTATAAAAAGACCTTGCATAAAGAGAGGATTTGTAAATACCGTCCTACATATTGTTGATGGGTGAATAAAGGTAAGTTTGAGAATGGAGAGTTCATACTCACGGAGTTGTCGTCAGGCAACCACTTTTAAGTTATCTACCCTAGAAAAAAAACTAACTTTACTTCTAATACCGTTTTATTAAAAAAAGTCTCACTTAATTAAACTTCATACCGTCAAAACAAAATTTGAAAATCTTCTACTACAAACTTTATTGTTTTTTCTATTTTTTTTTTTCTATTAATCACATTACGTCCTCTTAAGCATAATCACTTTTATTAGACTTTTCATTGCACAACTTTTGCTTGTTACTTTACTCGCTAACGAGCTTATCCGCCAAATATTTGAGAGTTAATTACAAAACATGAACTTGAAGGCGATTTTATGGAAGAACCAGAAAACGTATAAATTTTAATAAACTACATTGGCCATTAAGAACAAGAAGCCATAACAACATAATACGCAACAAAGAAACAAAAAAAAAAAATTAATAAAAAGAGGGAGTGGCGTTTTAAAAAAGTTGTGCTATCACAAACTTTACAAGCTAACAAAGACTTAACTCGCTCGCGCGCTAGCTACACTCGTTAGGCTTTCAAAACTTTTACTGGCGATTTAATAATGAAATGAGAAGAAACAAAAAAAAAAAACAAAGCAAATAAAAATTTTGCGAAAGGAAAGGGGCGTGAATAGGAAGGAGAAGGTTAATTTTTTTTCTCTGTGGGTGCAAGCACTGTTAGTTGTCGGCTGCCTACAAAACTTGGACGTTTTCGCGCCGATCGAAGTGGTCAGTGGCAGCACTTAAGAGTTGAAAATCCTGTAAAGCAAGAGGGTGATAGAGAGTGCGTTTAGGGGTTGAGTTGCGCTAAAACAGCCGCATATTGTTCTTACTCATTTGGCCATGTTAATTCATTAATCCTGATTTGCAGTCAGACGCATTCATTCGGTTCGTGGAGCGCGCTGCTAATTGCATTTTTACGCCATTTACACTGAGAGAAAAGCGAGTGGAGGTGAAGGAGTATAAGAGTTGTGTACAAACAGGTTAGAGGGCAAGTACATAGTAAGTTGTGGGTGAGAAATAAATGTGAAAGAGAGCTTTATTGCAAAGGCGTGTGTGCATGGCGCGAGATAGTGAAGTGAGTTAAAGGGCAGAGGGAACAAAGATGAATGCTATAGAGGTAGTAACGGAACACATGCATGTAAATAAGTGCGAGTGTGAGCGAAATGAAGGCTGCTAGACAGAGTGAGTAAGCAAGCGGCTCTTTCCACTCAATTGAGCTCGCACGTACGATGGGCTTTTTTTTTCTCGCTCGGCTACTGGTCAGCGCCTTCATTTGCACATTTACACCCGCTCAACTCAGCATATCTACAGACAAAAGAAATGTGAATTGTATAAAACTAATTCTCCGGAGCATTACTTCCGCAATTAGGCGCAATTCTATGTGAAATTCTTTTCACCCACCATTAAAGTTTTTCTTTACTAGACGATTATTTTGATTTCACTTTTCTGACAAATCACTGGCGACTGTCGCTACGTGACACCTACTCCCCCCGCTCATTGCTCACTCTCTACGTACTGGCAATTTCTCGATTTTTTCCGTTTTTCTCTCACTTCCCAAGTCTTTTCTTTTAGCCTTCGACCATTGTTCATTGTTATGCTTGCCATTTATCTCTGCTGGTGTTGGCGCTTTCATTAGTTTTTCAATGATTTTTGCTGATTTCTGCTCTTTGGCCTTTTTCACACACACACAAATTTATACGAAAATATTTGCCTTCCAAGTAAGAGCGTGTGCGTGTGGGCAAAATGAAAATCGCAGATCGAATGAAATCAATCAAGTATATGGCGTATGTCTGCTGCATGTGGTGTTGCCAGCAACAACAAAAACAAGAAATACAGTTTCTGCAGCAGCACCACTAAAATCAACATCATCATCATTTGGGCAGTGAGTGATCAACGGTGACCAAAAAAGAAGAAGAAGCAAAATCAAAGAAGCTCCACAGCCACCAAACAGTTTCCTTCAGCCTTCAGCGGGCTACCATTTTTTCTCAGCAGCAGCAAAAGTTTTACACACGCAGTGTGACCAGGTGATCACAAAAAATTAAGCTAAATTTACTTAAAAAAAAGGTTAGAAAAAGTTAGAGAAAGTGAAAAAATAAGCTGAAAAGTAAGCACCTTTTATGACGAAAAATTTAACAACACCTGTACAAAATCCAAGTAACGGTACTCACTAAATTAATTTTGAAATGGTTTTGCTCAAAACTTCTCAGTTGGTCTTAAGATATGCTCTTTCTTAAACCGATATGCCCTTCGACGTCGACGCAGTACCCATTCACCTTTGCTGCATATTTACACACGGAAACACATGCTCTAATTTTTCCAATATTTGAAATCCGTTTCTTTAAAACAAAACTTTCTCGTCTGCTTCCGAATATCAGCTTCCAAAGAAATGTCTTATGCCGTATTATTTTCTACTGGAAAATATTGCCTTGTCAGTGCCCTTTCGCACAAATACTAAGTTTTGTAGAAAAGAAAACTCCATCAGTTAAAAAAAAATTGTATCACCTTTTAAAATCCATTTTTTTCAGAGTACTAAAAATATGAAAATTACTTATAGAAAAGGTAGCTAGACCAAAAATTTCGAGGCTAGAGCAAAAATGTAATTGCTAATCTAGCCTCAAAAAATATAAACTGGTCACACTGAACATGAGCTTGTGGTGGCGTTGGAGCTCATGCTATCCTTTAGAGGCATTTTTTTTTATTGTTTTGGGGAGCTTTTTACTTTTTAATATTTTTTTTTTCTCCCATTTAGTTTTCACATAGTTTCAACCATTTCATACTTCTCACTCGTCCCCTCCTTTCTCACATTATAAAAATGCACTCTCTCTCTCCCCCTATCGGCTCTTCCTTCAAATTGCTGTAATGGCGAAATTGTATTGTGGTGATAAATTCATTTGCGCCTTTTGTTTGAAAACGACCACGCCACGCACATACTCCTGCACACATCTCACATTGTGGTTGCTTTGAAATGCAATTTTTCAAGCGCTTGCCCAGCCCGCTCTTCAATTACAAACTTTTTCTATACTGCGTTTAAGCGTAGTTTTTCGCTAGCGTAGCATTTTATAAATATTAATGAACTAACGGTATTTTTTTTATTGTTTTTTTTTGTTTGTGTCTGTGAGTGTATGAAAATTTACTGTAGCCAAATTATGCACCACAAATTACACATCGAAGTGGCATGCCACATTTAAAAAAATTAAAATGTAAAGCCACTTTGATTAGTTTTTAACCACATTGGTTTTTGGTTATTGATGATGGCAGCATTTTTCTCAATGAGTGCTGCAAATTGCTGGTGGTAAATGATTTGCCCAAAAAAAAAATGTATTCTACAGAGTATTTATGCGATTATAATAATTTTTTTTTTTAAATACAGTATATTATTGTGGATTTTTTTGCAATTAGCTTTGAAAAATGATATCCTGTAAGTCATGTCCATTTTCTGCTTCGCACATACGTGCTCTTTTTAGCATATTTTCCATAACTTTTCGCAGAATTTCGGTTGTAATGGCCATGATATCATTTCGAATGTTGGTTGGGAGTTGGAGAATGATTCTTGGTTTGTTAACATACACTCTTTCTTTCAAATATACCCAAAGAAAACTGTTAAAAATAATTCAAACCATATAGCTCGTTCGGCGCCACCCAGTATTATAATCAACAATTTGAGGTTTTTTTGGCAGAAATTATGATTTTTTCAAGGTAAAATGACGATTTTTCAGCAAAAGCATTCGGCACGCTGCTGGCAGGTCATTTCCAGGCGTGGATCCCGTTGGCATAGAGTAAAAAAAAACTGTTATAAAGAATTCAAACCATATAGCTCATTCGGCGCCATCCAGTATATTAAATATATGGGTCATTCCATACAATATTGACACCTCAATATTTTTTTTTTTTCGGTGACATATATTTTATTTACATTCTTTATAGAAAAAAAGAAGACACCTATTTTTTTATTTCGCCATATTAAAAAATCTCGAAAAAAAATCCCGAAATTTTGAACTCACGGAGAAGTATCTGTTTTCAATTGTTTGCAGTTAATAAACTATTTGTCGGAGAAAATCAGTTAAGGTATCAAAATGTGCGTAATTACCTCGGCTTTCTATGGGAGTGTGAGATAGGCTAAAATTTAAAAAAATGTGCATTAAAAAATCGCATTTTTTATTTATTTTTATTAACTTCATCATTTTGATTTTTATTTTTTTTCCACCTGAATAGTTGTCAAGCTTTATGGAGTATGCTGTAAAAATTTGAGAATGGAAACACCAAAACTGTAGAAGTTACAAGTTTTTTCATACCTGCGTACATAAACTTGAGTATAAACTTTATGTTTAAAATTTTACAGCTTACTCCATAAAGTTTAACAACTATTGAGGTTGAAAAAAATAAAAATCTATTATGATGAAGTTAATAAAAAATAAAAAAAATGTGATTTTTGAATGCAATTTTTTTTATTGTAATTTATCTCATACTCTCGTGGAAAGCCGAGGTAATTACGGACATTTTGATATCGACGGACCCAACTTTTGACGCAAGTAAGTCCCACAATGCTGACAGTTGTATAACTTTGCGTTTACACAAGAAAAGACAACTGAGAATATGTATTAATTGCCACATAGTAATTGCCGTGAGTAAAGTAGACGTCCAGGCAATAAACTGTCTTCTTAAATCCAAAGACAGAGACAAATATAATAAGATGAGTGTAAATGTATTAGCAAAAAGTATGAATGTATTGCTATTGTATCTGAAAAATTGACTTGTGTAAATCCTAAATGTGCGGCCATATAGAAAAGCTGATTTTCGTTTGCAGACGCAAAACCTTCATTGTTGCGTATCTCTACTTTACGTACACCCCTTTCTTAGCACACCACACGGTATTGACGTACAAACACCCATTCTGACGGGGCTATAAGCTGCCTAATTAAGGTATGATACAGTCATTACTTATTTTACGTACCAACTCACAGCATGCGTGGCCGCTATTCATGACTAAAAGCATTACATAGTTTAACAGTTTTTAGATGACAACTCTATACGCTTACTTATAGAAAACAAACTGTTTTATTCATATCATTTCTTTTAAATTTGATATGTTATGTTGGGTTAATTTGACTGGCTGCGCGCTACCATAGATCTTTTGGCCTCTAGCTATAACAGATGAAGATCGTAAACTAGGCTGTCTTATAGTAGACATCAGCGCGCTGTCAGCACTCCTAGGGGAACTATTCCGGCTTTGGATTTCCATTTTTTCACTATTTCGGACACAGCGCTGGTATTTTGATTTGTGTGGGTCCTCTGGACCAAAATCGTCGGCTAAGGGTTAAAATATAAGTATGTTTGTGGCAGTACTTTCAATTTTCCATTTCGCAAAGTATATCATGTAAAGCCATAGTAAAAATATCCGAGTCAAAATTAGTATACGTTTCTGGAGAGGCATTGTGCAGATCTCTGATATGAGAGCACTGTTTAGAAATTTTGTACTCAATCCATATTGTAACTATTCATTTGGAATTTTACAAAATATTTAACCATTAAGCTCGCTGAATACTGGGAGCTGTCCAAAAACCGGAGAAGAAGTCTTGCCGAAAGGCTGCCACAGACCACCATAGTAAAAATTTAGAAAAGTTTGTCGTTCTGAAATTTCATGCCGAACATAAGGTTTTATCTTTTCGAGCATATTTATCTATTTAAATTATGGGCTGATTTACGGGTGCTGGAGACTATTGAGGGCAATGATTTGTGATACGTTAATATTAAAGTTTTATTTTTTTTTCAGACAGTCGGTACTACAAGCTTTGGCAAGCTTAGTCGTGCAGCGATACTCAGTTGAACAGCGCGTAAAAGTGATCAAAAGGTTTTATGAAAACGGTCGTTTTGCAAGAAGTGTATTTCGCGAATTGCGTATTTTTTCTGTAAACATATCCGGCCATCTGACTCATTTAGCAGCCGTTTTGAGTACTGAAAATCCGCATGTATTTCAAGAAAAAACTATGCACCCAGAACGAGTCACGGTTTGGTCCGGTTTTTGGGCTGCTAGAGTCATCGGACTCTCGGAATGGTATATGCCCGAGATGATCCCAGAGCCAAAGCACGAAAAAATACGCGTTATAAATGATAAACAACCCGAACTATGCCAAAAAGTTATGGAAAATTTGTAAATGCGCATTCTGTTTCTCCTTTGTTTCTCTCCTGAACTCTCTCTGACTTTCTGCGGCTAAAAGTAGGCATGCTTATTTTATTCGGCGGCTGATTATTTGTGTGGAATTCTCAACAAATTCACATATATTTTATTCTATATAAGGCTTTGACATACACACAGACGACTCAAGAAAGACTGACGGAGTAGACGATAAAACCTCTTGCTAAGAGTTAAACATAAGTCAGATATTTCCTAGGTTAGGTTAATGCGGAAGACGCCACAAGGTGACTCCCTTAACCGACTGTGGGCCCATCTGTCCAGAAGCAGGCTGCAGGTCGTCACCGGAACTCCTATGCCCTCCCAGCCCGAGGTGATGGCCTCGAGGGTGCCCTGCCTAGCTAATTCATCAGCCCTGCAAGTGATGTCGCTGTGTCCTGGGACACAAATTTGCTTGATTTGGAAGTATTCTGAGGCGGTTGAGAGAGAGGTTAGGATTTCCCCGACCTGCCTATGTCGTAATCAGCGAATCAGTGAAAAAAGTTTGCTATATTGAAGAACTATAAAACAACATTCCACCTTCAAGTTGTGCATGGGAATATATCGCACATTCACAGTTCTATACCAGTTCAAAGCATTTATTGCCAAAGCTTAGTTATCTTCACATTTTTATTATACTAAACGATTTTAAGACGCTTGAGTGGATTGGACTTGAGACGCACGCCTTCTACATCGTTGCATGCCAACAATTTATACTAACAATAAGAGATAACATCAAAAAGACAGCCAACTGCCAAGATGGGGACAAGAAAAAAATGTGTGCAAAAATGTTAGAGAACTCAAAACGCGCCAATTAAATATCACCCGCTTCGCTGACGGTGATAAAAGCAACAATTTCCGGATTGAAGTCACAAAATTTGTATATATATGAGCCGAGCGCAGATGTAAGCTAAGTCGTGCTAAAATACATTCACCATGCCAGCAATGCAATCAAACCGAGTTGAAAATCATCTCAACTGCAACGCCTTAGCAATTCAAGAGACCAAATGAGTAGCTTCAAAGTATATTTGACGCACAAGTGGAATGCAGGAACGTGGCGAGGATATATAGACTTACATATGTGCATGTGTGTGAGTGAGCTGTAAAGCGCTCCAGAAGCCGTAAAATGTATGGCACTGATACAGGTAAAACAAGCAAGAAGTGTGAATGTGTGTGCACCTGTGCACAGCCGGATGTGGCAATAGCAGTTGACTCGAGTTGAGTTGAGTGGAGAATAGTGCGCGCGACGCGATGTTCACACAAGACAAGCGTGTAAATGATATAAATTGAATTTAATAAAATTGTTAAAATCGCAAAGTACACAACACACAGCACAGCCGAGCTGCGATGCTGCTCAGCCTCATCAGACGCAGCCTCATCAGACGCAGCCTCAGCCTCAGCCCATAGTGGAGCAGCATTCCTGGCGTGCAGGTGAGCTGAAAATTGCTGTCAAGTACTGCCTGCTGCTGCTGCTGTCAACTTCTGTTAACTATTTGCTTCAAGTGGCGCGCCTGGCAGCAGGAAATCTATTTCATTCGTTAGCCAAACGATGGAGACGAGTCGGAAATGCGCGCTTAAATTGCATATCCTTGCAAACGACTAATGGAGGTTGGTTGGAAATTGTACGCAATTACCACGTTTCGAATGGAAAATTCGCACAGCTTCTACTAGATACTATTCATCTCTACAACTGGGGCGGTGTAATGCATTCATATGCCCGTGCTTATGGTCGAAGTTGGCACAAAAGCATTAGAAATTCTATGCCGCGTTTAATTCGCAATAATAATTTTCCTTGCCAGCTGTGCTGACGTTGATGATAGCAAGGAAGATAAGGTGGTTATTGAAGGGGTAGATTAGGAATTAGGAACTTTGTTTGTTGCGTTCTATGAGCAGTGGTTATGGTTGAATTATTGGATTGGAACTGTGAGAATTGAAAGCAGAAACTACTGGAATAATAGAAAATTGCTGACCATTATAATATTAATTACCAGCCTAGAAACAGTTTCGATAAACTCCTATTACCTGGTTAAGCTTATTAAATTCAAAATTTTGGACGACCTGGAAATCGGTCATTGCATGAAAAATCTTTCATTTAATGGAACGACTCTCACATGATACTACGAGGCGAAATACTTAGAATTAGACACCAAGCTGACCTGTAAGACAAATATAGAGCAGCGCGTAGAGAGACACAGCACATTATACATGCAAAAGAATATTCAGTAGGAACTGGGGATTAAAGCCAAAGCTTGTCCTCCGAATGTAAACGGCTGTCATACGGCCAATACTGCGCGGCGTTATTTTGGTGGCCAGCACTAGATAAACAATACGTCAGGAAATTAGGCAGCATATAAAGACCAGCTTGCGCAGGCGGTACGCGTAGAGTTGCCAACATTTTCTAAGAAATTTATAGTACTTTTTCAAAAAATTTTAAAATATATAGTACACTTCAAATATATATATTATTTTTTTTTTAAGAAAAAGTAAAAATTCCTCTATAAAAAAAATATATTTGTTTGGAAGCATCATATGCTATATCGCAATCAATATTTAAAATAATATAAATCAAGAGTTAATTTTTTATTAGTGAAATAGTCGCTTTATTTCTCTTATCTCACCATTTCACAATCTTAATAGAAAAACTCTTTCTTTGAATGCCGAAGTTGCAGGAGATTTGGTAATTCTTTCTAAGTATTTTTAAAAATGTTGCAATTTTTGATCTGTGTACCCTTTGTTTTAAAGTATATTTCTTTTAGTATTGTTATTTCGGTATAAATGTAATTTTTTTATATTTTTATTTATTTACTTATTTTATATTACATATTTGCCTCTTTGTTTACATGTTTTTTGTAGGTGGTCTCATATTTAAATTCGATCGGACATAACATCATAATGATAATATAAAATTTTGACCTTTATTTTATTTGTCCTGAATACGAAAAAAATCTGCGAAATGCAAAAAAAAAGTGTATTGAAAGAAATTTTTATATGAGGATATTTAAATAGAAGCTTGTAAATAAAATAAACTCCCGATAACGTCTGCATGACTCCTGCATGACTTTACAACTAACTTAAATTTAGTTTTGTCATAGCTAATTAAAAGTTAGTTATTTATCGAAATTCCGCAGAATAGCGAGCTAGAAGTTGGTTATTTTAATCAATTGGTAATTTTTTCTGAAGGGTCACTACTAACCCACGTTTCAGTCCAGGAGTAATTATCTTTAAATTTTTAGGAGAAAGAGCTATACCGATTGTTTTTCTGCTGCTTGTATAAAACATGGTCCGATCTTTGTATGTATAGGTGTGTTAAATACCCCTGTGTTGTTCAATTTGAATATATTATAGACCTTCGTGCAGTAATTGGCATTAATCATTAAGATAGTTATTAGGAATAGATGTTATATATGTATGTATTTATACATAGATTTATGAGTTGATAGTATCGGTTTTAAAAATAATAGTTTGTTAGCTACCCTAAATTTTTTGTGAAATAAAATAAAATTAAATATGTACAAAAATGAAACACGGCCAAAACTTTAAGTCCACATTTTTCGAAAAGGGCCCAGTAGAAGATTTTGAATTAAATTGGAAACTATTTCCGAATGACCCTTATATCATTTTAAGCGATTCTCGATTATTAAAGGCTTTTCGTTTAACATCTAGCAAGTAGTTATTTGGTAAATTATGTGTCTTATGTGAGTATAAGACGATGATATTCTTTATCACAAGATTGTGGTTTTGGGAAAAAACGTCCAATTTTTCTTTTTCACAGCCACAAAATTTTGTGAAAAAAGGTTTTCACAGTAAAAACTTTTTTACAAATTAATTTATTTCATACATACATTTTCCGCCATCACGTGCAGCTTTTAACAAAATTTCGAAAATTATTTAAATACGCAGCAAATGAATTTAAGTTGCTTGCCCTTATAGTATAATCAAGCTGAAAATAATTGACTGATGTCCAACAATTTCCTACTTATACCGACTTTCCGAATTTTTGCCACCTCTGGCACTAGCTTTAGGATTGTTATCCAGTCCCTAGCATACGCATTATGCCCCGCTTTTGCATACAAAGGCAAATTAATCCAAAGCCGATTGGTTTAGTACTTCGCAATTACCGGAGCTCTTTTGCCGGTCTATTTAAATTTTAATCTATTGAATTTATTTTATTACCTCCATTAGACATCAAAAATGTAGCTCGTTTAAATTTACTTTCAAATGCAATTCAGTGCCTACTTAACTGCTGTAAAAATATTTATTCAATGACTTGTAGCGCCTCGCCTCCTTTGCTCGCCTCTTCAAAATTTCGTGTGCTATCTGCGCCATAAACACGTTTTCTAATCCTCGGCGAGTTGCTATTAATGACTGTGTGAATGGCAGAATCATAGAAACAGCAATGAATATTGCAGCAAATACTTACAAATACATATAAATATAGTATCTAGTGTGCAGGCATAAGGCCAGCAAAAAATGTGCCTTCAGCTTCTTATTTAATTCGTGTCTTAACAATTGTTGTTAGCAGGGTCTCGCCGCCACTCAACAGCCGTATACTAATTTCTGCGTCTTTAGCACACTGAAAAGGGTATTCCGCAATTCAGTGGCTGTCACTGCAACAACAGCGGCTGACAGCTTTCTTGTCGACATTGCCGTAATTGTCATAAACCCTTTTTAAATTTGCCCAACCACCCATCCAATCTGCTGCTGCTAAAAGCCTCCTACCTTCATTTTATTTTAATATTTTATTTCTTCTTTCGCTGGCGTTCTTCACACCAGCCGCCTACTCCTCCTTCTTTATCCTTTCTGGTTTAAATGAGAATTCTTTGCACCTCATCACTACCAGTTATATCCTTAATATTGTCAAAATTATCTTGTCAAATTGTTTTCTCACACACAATGTCGCACGTGAGGGTACTTTCGTAGCAGCATTCCATTGTCAGCAAAAGAGCTTGCCTGCCGCATGTATGTAAGTAAATATCTCTATGTGTATTTATTTGTACATATCATAGGCGCTCGACGCCTTTGTAATTCAGGCCGATACTCATGGTGAGTTGGCTCATCTGTTGCTTACATTTTCCAATTCTTAGTTTTTCATTAAAGGCAAAGTTCTCATTTAGTGTCTTTGTAAATTAAATTGAAATTACTTGGAAGGTGAGAAACTCACAAAACTCAAACTCAAACCGATAAACAAAACGCCTCTGTGGGACTAAAGGCAAAGCAGCTAATACACAGTTACTTTCTCGAAGCACTCTCTCAGAACAGTAGTGTTCCTAATGAAATGTGAGAATTGGATGTGAATATATGTAATCCCAAAGCTTTTAGAAGGGATTCACTGAAGACACTAGAAGGTTTTGATGGACTTCGTCAAAGAAGAGACTTAACTTACACATTATTGATTTCCATCCCAGGTATTCTAAAACATATGAATTCTCAAGATTTCGCTAGCTCGGGGCTGGGTTTCACTAGAAAACTGGTTTTTATTTTGTCCCTGCCCTGAGGTTATAGCTTGATTCCTATAAATCTCTAAAGAAAATACCCGTGATTATCAATCATAATTAATATAAAATCGAAATCTCGCTTTAGTTAAAATGGGAGTACCAGTTACTGTCGAAATTCGACAGTTTTTCTAGTTTGTGAAGACTCTTGGAGGGCTCTACTAACTAAGTACTTCTTGGAATTGACCCGACATATTCCAGTTTGTCGATAAATATCAATAATTTGAAACATATCGATAATTCGATGAATTTCAAAAACTCAACAAAATACGATAACTCGACTAATTACGATAATTTAGATAACTTCGTTCCGAGGGCTCAATAAATTTCGATAACTCAAAAATGTATATATCGATGTAAATCGATAAACTTTGGCACCACTATAAATTTTTATAGCTCGGTTAATTTGGATGATTCCATATTTTTCGAAAGCAATTGACAAATTTCGATAACTCTTTTTACTCCGGTACGATAAATTTCGATAAGCAGTGATAACTCGATAAACTTATATAACCTTAAAATTTCGATACCTCTATATATTTTGAAAATTCCAAAATTTCAGTAAGTCAATAAATATCGATAACTCGATAAGTTGAAATAACTCGACGCATTACGATAACTCGATAAATTTTGTTGATTCTATAAATAATGAAAATTCAATAAATATAGACAACTATATAGATTTCACTAACTTGACACATTTCCATAATACCAGGAAGTCTTATAGTTCGATAACTAACCGTAAATTTCGATTACTAATTTTATGTGTCTATAAATTTCAACAAACCAATAAAAATTTATCAATTTGAATACTCGATGCGTTGCGATAACTCAATGAACATGAATAACTCGATAAATTTCGATAGCTATATACTTCAATGATTCGATAAATTTCGGTTAGTTGATTACCTTCGATAACAAAATTTTTTATGACTGAATTTTATTCTATTCCTATCAGTCACCCTACTTCTTCGATAGAATCGCCAAACGAATGGTGACAAAATTTATGTTAGCCTATTAATATATAGATAGAGCTCAATTTTGGAAATTTAACAGCTTTGATTTCTAGTATATTCTGATGACTGGACCCTTAAAAAAGTCTACCGAAACTAATTGGAAACGTTATTTAATGTAGTGTCGCCATCCCTACCCAGCTGGCGCTAATTCAGATATCTAGTGATATGGCAAGAATCAAGCACAAACCCTTTACAGCCTTTTACCTTTGAAAATGCCGAAAATTTTCGAAAAAGGACCCAAGGAAATCAAAAGCAGCTTCCACAAAAATGAATTGACATTTCGTTTGAGTAAAGATTTTTTTATTGCCTGAATGGTTGGTTGTACACTGAAGCGAACTACTATACCCTCGCCTTTGTTTACGATCATCAAAATTTTCAATAACTTAGGAAGTTAAGCGAAATCAAGGTTCAAATGTTGCTACTTTTAAAATATCAAAGTGAGTTTTGCCTTTTTCCCTTTCAATAGGTCCTAAACTTGCCAGCAGTTCAAGCAGAGCATGAAAACTTTATCAGAAAATATCTATCTTTCTTGCATATTTTCACACCACACCGTGCAATCTTTGCCACATGGCAAACACTATGCAATGGTGACACACAAAAAAAAAAAAAACGGGAAAGGTGACGCAGAAAAAAGCACAATCCCACATGTAAGTGAGCAGGAATTCGTAAAAAAATTTCTGTCTGCCAGCACAGAACACTTTGAACTGTTTAAATTTTTAATGAATCAAAAATGTTTTCACACATGCCACACGATGACGACACGTGGCACCAGGTAGGAAATTTCGCCAAAGCAGGCAAAGGGGAGCACTGCGGAAAAGAGAGCATAGATGAAGAAAGGGAGAATGAAGAAAGAAGAGACAAGCGTTGAAAAACAGGTGATGATTGCATATATCGGCCATAGATATGTACTCATATGAACGAACCTGAGTGTCGTCGACAAAGTGCCACATTGCTTAAGCGAATACATAGTTCAGCTATTGCAAATAACTGTTACAACTACAGGTTAGGAGCATTTGGGCTTAGTTATATGTGACTGTGAACATCTCAATGGAATTTGACGTAGAAACTCTGCTTTCATTGGTGTCGCTTTACGCCCTTCCATTTGTAATTGAACTTAATTCGATTTATTGTGAGTTGAGTTGAGGTGAAATGCAACAGCTGGAAAATTTCTCAAAGGAATTTTCGGGTGACAAAAAACCGATGATTGGTGAAGATGATGATGAAAATTGATGCGAACTCTAGGAAGTATTGAAGTCGAAATGCTGTTTAAGAAATGAGCGAGATTGTATGGTGTATAATTCACTTTAAAGATTTTAACTCGATTCTGTGCAAGAACTTTTATTGATGCAAAGCAGCGACTAAAACATTTCATGAGCCCTTAAAACTAGCTGAACTAAACTGCTTGGAGTGCGTCATCAATTGACGAGCGTGCCAGCTCTTAGAGTGCTAAATTTTCGATTCATTATTTCGCTCTGTATTAGGTTTTGCGAAGAAAAGTTGATCACACAGCTGGAAAAGGGCTGAATCGTAGGTTACGGAGATCCTTGGTGAGATATTTGGTTGCCTTAATTAAAAGCTAAAAAATGGAGGAAAAACATGCACTGCTTTGGCATTGAACCCGGGGCCTAGTGAGTGGCAGCTCGCGGTTGTACATATTCGGCTTCGGAGGTCGAAATTTTTTTTTTTAAATTAATTCAGAATGACAACAAACCAATGAGGAAATTTATTTTTTTCTTTCATAAATAATATTTGTTTTTTTTATTTTTTGGCCTTTATAACAATTATATTCAACAATTGTTGAATATAAATAATATTTTTTTTTCAAATATGTATTCTAATTACAATCAATATGAAACCTTTAGTAAGTTTTGTTCGTTTTCTCATCTGTTTTACCCCATGACCTGCAGACATTCATCTAGTTCCTATTGGACACATTTTTCTAAAGGTTCCCGGTTGAATGTGATTAGCTCTTTGCACAAAATAAAGATAAACTAGTGAGCCCACATGGCGCTAAAAAGCCGAAAATTTTATTTCAAAAACCTAAAAAAAAATATTCCAAATGTTAGTCAGAGTTATAAGCGATCTAGCGCCATTATTCGTCTAAAACCGTGCAGCCGTATCTGAGTGAAGAAAGGTCTCGCATTGTGCAGGTTTTTGATTTCTAATCCCCCTATACCAAGCTCTTAATTAAAAAAATTAAACTTTATCGCACATTTACAGGCTAAGGCCTTTAATTTGACATCTCACTTTTGAAATTCGAAAGAACGGTGCAAATCTAATAACAAGCACAAAAAATACCTTCTCGTAAAATATACATACATACATTTATACTTAGTTAGATCGATAGGGCTTTTCGAAACGGTGGCCAGCCTAGTCACATATATTTTCAAAATCTCTTTCGGTTGACACCCATATCTTAATATTTCATAAAGCTTGCGTAAAGTTAACTAAAATCGACTTTTCAAACAAGTGGAAATCTTTTTCAAACGTATTTTCATGTATTTCAATAATTTGATTTGATTGTTCAAACACCTGGCAACCCTCCTACATAAAGGTCCAAAATAAATAGTTTTCAAACCCATTTCAATTGATACCCACGCTTTAATAATTCATTTAACTTATTAAATAATTTAACTATTTTAAAAGATGGCAACCCTCTTGAAACCACTCAAAAATATTCTAAATGTTCACATGAAACATTTCTTAACACTAGTTTGTTAACTATGTTCGACTTTCGTAATAGTTAACTATGTTCGGCTTTTCAACTCTCTGCAAAAATTTTTTGGAAAATAGCAATTTGAAGAAAAACCGCTTCCCTATTTTGAAATTAAGAAAACACCGGGTAAACCGGTTTTATTTTACATAATTTTCATACAGTGAAAGTGCTTATGTTGGTATGAAGTCACGACCACAAATTACAATGAAATTATATTCTTAAAGATGACTTTTATTTAGAAAACAAAAAAAAAATAAGATCAACGACTTTTTAGATCAAAAGTAAAACAAATAAAATAATGTAAAAAATAAATATTTTTTAAAACAAGCTTCTATTTAAAATGTACATTCAAAAGAATAAAATAAAGTGGTGTAACAAAATATTTTTTAGCAAGAAAATTTTGTAAAAACTGCACTAAAATTAATAAAATGAAATAAGTTAAGCTTTCGTTAAAGTTACTAAAAGCCAACTAGAGAAATGAGTTACTCAAACTCTAATGAAAATTACTAACAATTTGTACTGATTTACTTCGTTTTTAAAAAAGTTTGTAGCGCGAGAAGCGATCCCGCATTTACATATCTGTAGCTCGTTTCTGTAACTCTTCTCTACCGATTATTTCTCTACTGGCAGAAAATATACGTCATTCTTTATTACTCATTAGCAGTAGAGAACAGGGCGGCGAATTAAAATTTCAATTCGCCTTGGTAGAGAATTGTTACAGAAACGAGCTACTGCATGCATACATATACGCCGAACTCCAGGCAACCAGTATTTTTTCCAGAAGAAGCGTAGAATCCTTATTAAATCAAAAGATTTGTAAAATAATAGCTATAGAAAGTACCGTCTATCAAGGCAATGCCTTCAAAGAAAACCCCTTTTTCGCTCTCCTCTAAAATTTGAGTGCCGTAAGATACATAGGCGGTTTTGCATAAACGTCGACTATGTGTATATCCGTACGAATGTGCGCTCTTAAGATGAATGCACAGAAAATTAAAATTTTTGTAACGTTGCTAGAGCACTTTTCGGATTTGTGTCTTTAACACGAAATTATTTAATTAACAAATTTTTACGTAGAACGCTGCAACCGAATCGCAAACGCACTACAGAGAGTTTCACGCTGTCAAACTATACTTACAGCCAGTTTCACCAAATCATTTAAGTTTAATTTTCGAATTTTTGGTATCACCAATCAATTTTTAATTTTGATTTAAGTGACCTATGCTCTTCACTTAAATAAAAATTAAATCAGAATAACCACACTCAGAGGTGTTACACGTTTATTCACCTGATCATTGTGTATCTGCTGCTTACTTGTATACCAGACCTGCTTTTACAACACAGCGTGCCAAAGCTTTCAAAAGCTCTCAGTACAAATGAAAGCTTTCGCTAGCCTAGTCTCTTTTACAACCACTTTTTACTCACTTAAATAAATAGTTTATTGAAACTGAAAATTATTTAAATGAGAATTAAATACAAAATTAAATTAAAGTTAATTTCCACTTAAATAGTTTGGTGAAACTGGCTGTTATTATTTAACAAATTTATAGCGTTTTCACGTTCTTTTACAAATTACGCTCTGTTAGCCATAAATTTTGCTGTGTTTTGACCGCCTTTGTATCAAAACCCCTGGACCATCTAGGGAATTAATTTATATTTTATATTGTGTTGTCATCGTGATTGGAACTATGCTGAAAATTTCAAGTCTCTAGCTTGTCGGAAAGTCAGTTTAAAATCGATTGAAAATTTCCGCGGGATGACCAAGTTAAAAAAAAAAAAAATCAGTGAAAAAATAACGTTTGGTCTTATTTTAACTACTATTATTAAAAATAAAATTTTCAGACTATTTCCGGACATGAGTAGTACTCTTCCGGCCGTAACTGAGTGCTCAGATGTGCCTACTGCTACTCGGGAGGTCAATGGTGCAATTTCTGGTCCCAACAAAATCAAAAAAGGCAAACCTCCGAGTGTATTTCTTCGGAGCTGAAATAAAAGTGTAGATCTCTCCATTTAGGGGTCTCCCTTAAACTAAAAAAAGCCTTGAAAACTTCGAAAAACTTAACGCTTTTATTGAGAGCTCTACATTTGTATGAAATGAAAAAAACCGGTTTGTTCCTTTAAAAAGTCCGGTTTTTTCGATATTCACAAAACAAAAATTTCAAAAAAATAAAAACCGCCTATAATAATAATAATAGATTGGCGCTTACACATATGTTAGTGTTTGGCCGAGCTTCTCCTCCGATTTGTGGCGTGCGCCTTAATGTTGTCACACAAAGCGGAGGAACCTACAGTTTTACGCCGACTCCGACCGGCGATTGTATTTTTACGAGAAGCTGTTTTTCATGACGGCAATACACTTGGAGGTTTGCCATTGCCTGCTAAGGAACGACCGCTGTTAAGAAAAACCCCCTTTATATATATTTTTGCGATGTTGCTTTGGCTAGGGCTTGAACCCAGGCGTTGCGGAGTGGAACCGCGCACTGCTTACCACTACACCACAGCGGCCGACTATAGATATCAAAAAAACCCGCTTGAAACCGGCTTGGAAAAACCCAGTCAATCACCTTAGTATGTACCACCGAGATACATATAAGCTCAAAGGATAAAAATGGTTTTATAGTGTCCAGAGACTCCATATAACTGTAGGAGAAATTTCTTTCCGAACATGCTGTGCTGTTTCCGAGAACAAAAGGGGTTTAAACTAGCAAGCGGACAGGAGAGAGTTAGAGGAATAAGAAGTACATCAGCCTGAGCTTTCCTATTGAACCTTTATGGTAAAGTAAACCACTGACAGCCGGTTTCACCAGCAATTTAAATGGAAAATGATTTTTTGTTTTCTGTCAATTTCCATACAAAAGTCAATAGATTAAAATAATTTTTCATTTAAATTGCTTTCGTGAAATTGGCTGTTAATATAAGTACGTGGAAATGTTGATGATTTCTTAGGAATCTTCATGTTAAAGGTAAGCATATTGATTACTAAAATTACTATAAGAAATCGTTCTTAAGGTTTCAAATGTCCCAAGTAATCGATTTGAAAATATTAATTACATTTAACAGTCCATTAGTTAAGAAGTTTATCGTGTACAAAAGTATTATATTTCAATGATTTTTGATTATTACTTAGCATTTAATTCTACTACCTTAATACTACTACAGTAGTGTGACTATAAGCTGTCCATACACAGCTAATTTCCATTTATTCATCTCATGATACAACTCAAATGGTAAACCAATGCCAACCAAATGCAACCACTTCATTTATTTCTTTGCAATACAATTAAGAATTTTTAATTGCGCGGTAAACCAGAAAAATACATTCCAAACGATAATGCAGACGAGCAGCAGCCGCATATTTTCACAGTTGCAACCACAAAAACACAGTCAGCCACCTTAACAGTGGCAGATGCCGAGCGGCACGGGTAAATAAGGTGCGGCAGAGGATTGCGAAAATTGAAAATGAGCTACAACAATACACTGTTACACTGTTGGAAAATGCCCAACTAGAAATTGAAAAGAGAAAATAGGAAGGAGAAAAGGATGTGCAGAGAAATGTGTTGCGTGCAAAATTAATAAACTACAATATTTACTAGAATTGTTGGACAAAACTTTTGGCTCCAGTGAAGTGTCTTTACAAAATTTGTGCACTCATACATGAAGAAAAGTAGTTAGCAATACGCTAGAGATACTCGGTAATTTTAGATAAAACAAAGCAAAGTGAATACGAAAATGCGACACTTCGAAACAAAGGAAACCAGCGCTGGAAAAATGAAGGTGATGAGTGAAAAAAGAGAAGTGTAAAACAATGAAGTGGGGAAGAAGGGGAAGCGAATGCAAGAAAATGTGGTTGAATTATTATGTGCGC
>NW_023458559.1:64559394-64572549 GCF_013731165.1 Rhagoletis pomonella | reverse complement strand
AAAAAACTGCACACAAACATGCAGATATTTAAAAGGGCAACACACAAAATTTCCACGAAGCGACAATGGGAGCTGGCGGTTACTCATACGCCGTGGTGCACTGGGAGAAGCTTGCGTACATATTTGAAGCGCTCGCAGTACGTACATACGTATGTACATATGTATGTATGTGCGCACAAACACATTTTGTGGCCAACATTAGTTGTGTATATGTATGAGTGTGTGTGTGTGTGTATGATCAACAAAACCAGAAAAGCAGCAGCAACAAAACGTCCGTCCATGAAGGCTTGCGTACGTACATATGTACATATGTAAATAAATAAGGAAGCATGCATTGGTAACTGTGGTAGCACGTTAACAAAACAATAGCAGCCGACAACAAAAGCACATAAAATGTCGCCAAATTAGACATAAGACAACCACAAAACGACGCCTTGTACAATAGTATGTAAGTAGTTTCTATACGCTCTGGGGAATTTCCTGCAGCACTAAAGTGCCAACTCGAAAAGTATGGAAACGCATCACATGAGTTCGGCCGCACACACACAGCCTTACATACTTATGTACCCAAAAATTAACATATGTACTTATTTGTGGGTACTGTTTGTTTTGGTGTCTATTCTCTGGGTGGCATGCAACAAATTTTAATGACATTAAAATTAAGTTTTGTTATTTAAAGCGTTACCTAGAAGGGCTTTAAATGCTGTTATGTATAACATGCTGCTTTAGAATCTCACAAGTACTTTAGATCAGGATCAGGAAAGATTTAGTAAAATAATTTAAAAAGTATTTTCAGTAGCAGTGCTGTGAAGTTGAAAAGCTTTTGGGAGGTAAAAATCTACTGAGAACCAGTTTTTCAATCTCCTCCTAAAAACCAAGTCCTCGCTACCCAAGGCTTCTGGTGGACTATTTTTCAAAGACTAATTTTTTATTTTTTTGTGTGTAATATGTATTTATTTATCGAATCTTTCTTTCGTAACTTACAATAAGTTTTCAAATCTTACAAACTACCATTAAATTTAAAATTTCTGCGGCAAAGACAAATGTGCTTAATAGAAATCATAATGAAAACTTTCTGCGCGGGAAGCGTAATTTCAATTGAATTTTAACAAAATCAAAATTTATTTGCTCAGCTAAATTGCGTACTTTCAATTATTCCAGGTAAAACCACAACTAGAAACGGAAATCTTCGTAGACGCAAACATTATTGGGAAAGCATGACCAGCTATGATCGCTCCTATGGAGCCTTAGAGTGAAAGGACTCCTGCAATTGCTTACTGTCAGTCCAATCTGCTGTCAGAGATATGATGATGAAATAGTTTCACGTTCATTTCAATAGGCAGCAACTGCGGAGCGCTCTGAATATGGAGTAGAAAGGGACGTCCACAGCCAGTATGCGGACTATACCACTTTTGTGGTAAATCTACCACATCTACCACCGTAAGTTTAAAATCTACCACATTTTATAATTTTACCCATTTTACAATTTTGCCATCTTTAATTTTCTGTTGATTTTATGTAATATCGTGAATTAGACAATTGTGAATACGACATTGGCTCTACTTTTTGTATTCCATTTTCTAATTGATTCCTGTTTATTTTCAACACGTTCCAAATGTGCTAGGTGCTAGGATCAGTGAATTGGTGTAATTCAGCAGCGAAATCAATAGCTTTAGACGGGAGTGCACTAAATAGACCAATTTATGAAGACGGGGCATTCCAAAGTAACGGGTGGGACATTTTAACTCATTTTTGCTCAAACTTTAAGTCATTTCTCTTTAACCATTTACTGGATAAGTCTCAAAATCTTAACACTTGAAGTCAGATATCAGATTATTATGAAACTAGAAAAGTATAAAACTTAGTTATTTAATTTACACAGAAAATTGACGTTTTCCAAAAGTGGCGGGTGGGACTACGATGACACCCAACAGTTAGACAAACTACAAATATTTCGTTCAAAGCGCCTTTCTCGTATGTAGCTAATAGAATGTAAAGGCCCATTTTATGCTTTAATGCTATTATCACATTTGAAAATTAAAAAAAAAACTCCTTTAGCTTGTGGTGGGTGGGACAGTATTTTGTGACGATTAATCAATTAATATGAGTTATAATAAATTTAATAATTGCGCAGTCCTATTGCAAAATGTGTTGAAACAAATATTTTTAAAAAGCATGCGTATTTTTAAAGAAAATTGTTTGTGCATCACTATTATATAAGTGATTTGTGTTATTTATTATTACCCTCTGAAGGTATTATATTCCTTTTTGGTTTTAAAAACTATATTATAACGAGATCTCATTTTTAAAATAAAATATTTGTTAAATCGATTTCATGAGAATTAAAACAAAAAAAATGGCGATTTTTGGCGTTTTTTTTTCAGAAATTGCGCTTTTTTTTTAACAATCTGGACACCCTGTTCATACGTAATATTTTTTTAAACTACACAAGCTCTTTCGGGTATGCAGTTTTATAGTCCATTCAATTTTAGTATAACAAAGAGGAAATATTAAATAAATGGCTCAAAATCGCGTTAATTTTTTGGAACTTTTTTCGTTGAAGGTGTTACACTTTTTCTTCTTTATAAAGCATACTCAAATTTTTTGTACATACAATTATGATATCTATATATTAATACGCTAACATAAATTTTGTCCGCCTTCGTTTACGATTCTATCGACCCGAGCAAAGTTTTTATGATTTCAAAATTGGTTGAAAATTACGGCCAAAACCGTCGTTTAAATATTTCCGTATTTGTGCATAAATGTTGCTGCAACAACAATGTCAATTTGACATGTTTCGCATGCTGTTTCCCTTCGCATTTGAAATTAAGCTTTGAAATAAATATAAATATGAAGATGAAGAAATAAATGATAATGATGAAGTGAAAAAAAGAAGGCAAAAGTGAAGATAAAGACGAAAATGGAGACAAATTAGGGTAACTGAAAGGGTAAGAAAATTTCTTGAATTTATGAAGTGAAACTTCTTTAGCGGCAGTTGGTTGGGAGTAAATTAATAAAATAAATTCAAGGGGAATAATGCACATGGAAATGGTACTCAGCGGTTTAGCGGTTTGAGAGTAAAAACAAAAAAAATGCCAGAGATACAGGCAAAAACGAAGATCAAGGTGATTTTTAACACTTTAAGGTAAAGGTGAAGTGGAATATGCAAAAATAAAGATAAATATGAAGAAAAGGATGAGGATGAAGATCGATATTGTTAGCGATATACAACCCGATATTGTTATCGATATGAAACTCGATAATGTTATCGATATAATAATCGATATTGTTATCGATACAATGGTGGGTTTTGTTATCGGTATAATAATCGAAAAATAATTGATTTTGTTATCGATTTAGTAATTGATATTGTTATCGTTATGTATAATAATCGATACTGCTGATTGTGATATGTATCGATAAATTAATCGATTTTGCAATCGTTATATTTTTCTATATGTTAATGGATATTGTTATCGCTATTTTTAGCGACAGGGTTATCGATATAATAATCGGAACATGGAATCTGATCACATTACATGACATTACATGACATCACATTAGATCACATGATATGATCTGACATCATATGATATTACATCATATAATATGATATCACATGACACGATATCACGGGGCATGATATCCTATGTCACATCATATTATATGGCATGACATCACATGATATGAAATCACATGACTTGACATCACATGATATGACATCGTATGGCATGACGTGGCATCACATGATATGACATCACATGGTATGACATCATATGGCATGACATGACATCTTATCACATCACATCCTATCACAACACATAAAATTACGTCACATCTTATCACGTCATCGCACCTCACCTAATCTACGTGAATAGATAAAGAAAATGGTAAAAGCAAAGATATGAAAGATAAAAACAAAGATGAAGACTAAGGTAAATTTAAACACTTTACTTTTCTAAGGACAGAGGGGAGTATGTATGCATGTATATGAAAGATTAACAAGATAAATGTCAGAATAAAGGAAAGTATACAAATTAAGATAAAGGAAAACTGATTAAGATAATTATAATTATGGCGAAAAGGATATATGTAGGTAGGTAGGGATAAAGGTAGAAACAAGATAAAATTCACCTTAAGCTTATAACGTTATAATAACTAGCCTGTCGTTATACTCACTTATGTTTTATTGAGCTCACTTTCTCACTATATGTTTTATTATACTAAAATTGGATGGACTATAAACTGCATATCCGAAAATTTTCTAATACTACGTTTATACGCACAGAATAATCGACTTAATTGAAAGAGCATTGACACCGTACACATTTCGCTCTAGTGTCTATACCTACGGCTTTATATCGGCATCAAAGTAACCGTTTTAAAAGCAAACAAAATCAGCAGTTTTCATTTGACATTTTATAAGTTAATATAATGGGAAGTGATAAAAAAAAGAAAAAGAACGATTATTATTAATTAGCTTTTAAATACTGATGCGATTATTTGGAATTTGAGCAGAACAGCTGATCTCCAATTCGCTTTGAGTGAGAGCGGTGTTTATACACTCTTTCTAACTGTCTGGAGAATTAAACTATCGATTTGAAATGGAGTGTGAGCCAAAACACTTCGCTCTTTCAAAGCGAATTGAAATTCAGTTTATACATATGTTTTGAATCGCGGCGAAATGAATTAAAGCGACTTATGCATGCGTATAAACGTAGTATAAAAGTATTAAATTTTAATGAGAATTTTTTGTAGAAAGTTTGAAACTTTGATTTTAAAGTTTTGGTTGTTGAATTGACTATATTTTTATAAAAAAGCCAAAAACACGCAAAAGGTTATTAAACGGTTAAATCTACTATATGTCGCGCTGCTATTTTAGGTAAAAGTATTGCACATACGAGTACATACATATAATATATATATGCATATATGTATACCTTGATACGTTTTCTTTTTATACCCGAGCGCACTTGAGAAACAAGGGTAACTTTGTTCACATAAAGGTTGTAGGTAACAGACAAAACGAATCGAGATAGATATAGACAAATGTGTACATAAATGATCAAAATGAAAAGAGAAATCGATTAAGCCATGTCTGTCTGTCCGTCCGTCCGTCCGCCTGTGCACACGATAACTCGAGTAAAAATTGAGATATCTTAACGAAACTTGGTGCGTACATTTTTTTCCTGCGTAGGACATATGGTATTGAAAATGGGCAAAATCGGACAATAACCAGGACTACCTCCCATATAACGGTAGTTTTCAGAAATGTGACAACTGCGATATTTTAGTAACTACTGAAGCTTATTTACTAAAAATTGATACTTACAATGCTTTTTAGACGAAAAATAAGAATACGTAATATAACTTTATTCCAAACTTGGCTCAGTTCTTGGCCTTGCTACAGCATACTAAACGGCTGAAAATTTTTAAAATCGGACTATAAACACGCCCACATCCCAAATAACGGTAATTTAGAGAAATACGAAAACTACGATAAAGCTAATTTATTCAAAATTGACAACAATTGACAAATTTTTTACCAAGAAATAGGCCTATGATAAACTTTAGAAAATGGGCGTGGCACCGCCTACTTATGATCACATATATGTATCTCGGTAACAGTTCTACCAATTTGTATCAAACTCGGTATGGTTATTGTGCTTGCCACATAAAAGCAAAACGTTGAAAATTATTGAAATCAGACCAAAATGACGGCCGCTTTTTATATAACGGTAAATTTCAGAAATGCTTGAAACTTCAATAATTCGTAATTTAAGGACTCTAATTTACTCAAAATCTATACACCCCGGCTTACCATCTAGCGGTAGCTTTCGGAAAGGTGAAAAAACATATATTTAATACTTGCGCCGGGTATTTAATGTTCGGCTCCGCCCGAACTTAGACTTTCTTACTTGTTTTATTTTGAAATCAGAAAATATTTAGAGGTCGCCCGAAGCGCTTAAAGTTTTCTATGTATTTTTATATGGGAAAAACAACTTTTCGTAGAAATCGTATAAATTTCTTGAAAGTCAATATTTTTACTCTGGTTCTCTTCAGGAGACTTACAATAATAATACCCATTTGTTTGTTTAACCATTTTTTTAATAACGATTTTGTATTGGTCCCCCTTTTGCATTTTTCGGGATTTTTTTGGGTTTTTGGCGCACTTATAAATTATAGTTGCGATGAAAATATGGTTAAATAAATAATTGAGTATTATTATTGGGAATCTCCTGCAGATAAGCATATTTTTCCGATCGAAAAATATTGATTTTTAAGAATTCTATACCATATCTACGAAAAGTTGTTTTTTCCCATATAAAATACATAGAAAGTTTTAGGTGCTTTAGCGACCTCTAAATATTTTCTGATTTCAAAATAAAAAAATAGGGGTATAATTTTTTTCGATATAGAACAATCCTAGAGGGTGAGAGCATAAAAATGCCGGCTTTACTTTTTCAAATGCATTTTTGGACCACCCTATTGCACATATGTATGCATGGCTCATAATTCACGCCAAGGATTTTGTTTATAGACTTACGCAAAAGCATTTATTTTTTGTAGCTCCTGAAAACTGCAATCTCATAAATAAACTTGCGGCTGATTGGCTTTTAAGCGATTTTCGCGCAATATTTCTTGGGTATAAATTTGCAGAAAGAAAGGGAACCAAAAATGCCGCAGGCAAAGTTCACTTATGTAACTAAAAGAAGTAAGCAAAAAGGTTGTGAATATGAGTAAGGGCCTACATTTAATTGAGTGTATGAGTATGAGTGTGAGTAATGAGTTAACAGTTATGAGTCATGAGTTGAGCTAAGGGCTATAAATTACGAGTTAGGAGTGCTCATCACGTTTATCACACTGACGAACATTTGGAGTGGTTTGTAGGCTTTTGAAATTCAATCTTGGGCATTTTAACGCCGTGCGGGTTCACTAATTTCAATTGTTTTGCAGCTAATTTTAGAATATTTTCGAAGTTGTTGTTTCGAACCGGTGAGTGGAGCTTGCATGACATATCATGTTCTTTTTTATTTCTGAGCTTTATTTTTGAGAAATTGTTGAATGAACTGTCGGCTTTCAGTTCAAAATGCGCACCACTTCGACTTTGGGAAACGTTTTCCTATTAACGGGAATTTCTTTCGCTTCTAATCCCAGAAGAGAATGCCATTTCTACCCAACTTTTGCGAGTTATCAATGACGGTTATCAGTCACCGGTCAAGAAACTCTTCGACGGGATTCTGAAATCGATAAGTCCTGGAAGTTATTGTGAGAGGACCAAATAAATATCGAACAATTCTTATCGAAGGTGGCCTTAGAAAATAAAATCGAGAAAATTTAATGGAAAAACGATGAAGAAGAGGAATAGGACTTAGAACTCAAACACTTCCGACGAGCCTCAAGGATTATCAAATTCTAGAAATCTTAAAATCTGTATAAAGTGTAAAAGAAATCTGGGCGAAATTTCAATTATTCCCTGTGGTCATGTAATATTTTGCGAATTCTATCACAATCCTTCAAAGATTGAAAATTGCCGTAAATATCAAGTAAAAAATTCAACAGTGTTGTTCGAATGATATTATAATTTATGCTTAGTATAAATATATATGTATGTATGTAGTTAAAATCATATAAATGAAACAAATTAATAAATTTTTATGGTTGAACTAAAACCGTAATTGTTTTTTGTGCGCTCCGATCGCTAACTGGGTGGCGCTCCCCCTCTCTGGCGATCTAATTATTGTGGAAGTTAAGTCATGACAAATCTTCTGTTTCAGCAACTTATGCATTTCCCGCATAAACCCAGTGCAGCGAAAACACCCGCGCACTTGTGTTTAAAAGCGATTCGCTCATTCTTAAGTGGATATACATTTTTTATGCGATTATCAAACCTCTCGACGCTGACCTTAATGAAGTGATAAATCGCTGGCATTTCCAGCCATGGTCAACGCCAACCCAGCTGGGCTATCACACAGTGCTTTAACCATCGTTCTCACTCCACTCTTTGAGTAACTTTTGATATCCTGCATGAATGCATTCCTGAATAAATCCCAGCTGCTAGAGCATGACTCCTCCAATGGAGTCCCCCAATCAATAAATGGTAAAAGGGTCACACCATGTGCTACCGCTACGTCGGCCTGCCCGAATATCTCTCTCTCTCTCTCTCTCTCTCTCTCGCATATCAGGTATATGAAGTACGTGGTTGACTTGATGTGCATCTATAAACCATATGAGCTCATTCAACTCGATACATAAACCCTCGAAACAAAGGTAATCCCTACCTCCTCTACTCCTCCAACTCGATATCACAACTCTAAACCTGGCCTGCCGCTCTCCCTCAGCTAAACAACTTCCATGAGATTGAAAATCTTCTGGAAGTAATGTCATGACATAACTTCCATGAAAGTTATGTCTGTTCTTCGTGGAAATTAAGTCTGGAATAACTTCCACGGGCCCATGGAAGTTATGTCAGTTACCGTCTTATTGTCGGATTGAAATCTCACTAGTCTTCGAGTTCATAAAAAAAAATCTAATAGCTTTGGAATCATGGGCCACAGGTGGAAGAAGATTAAAAAGACAGAAAGGGAGCAGCCACTGCTAGAGCCTTTTTCGTGCCGGTGTACTGTGTAAAGTATACGCCGCGGTAATCCGATTTACTACGTTTAATATTTAGATGTACCTAGTTATGTATTTCATCTTGTATATCGAGTCAAAAATACTAACAGAAACTGACATAAATCCCGACCTACATATGCACATGTGAACGCAAAGAAAACTCTATACAAACTTGGAAGCAAAAATAAAGTGTATGCAAAAAATCAAAACTTTGGCTTTGTAAAAAGCGCAATTCAAAAATCTTCTCTGCTCTACTAATTTACAAGTCGAATGCGAATGGAAAATTAAAAATTCCAATGCAAATAATTCGTTTTTCTTCAGATTTTCTTTTTCATTTATTTTCTGCTTGTACTCGAAATCGGCATTCGTAAGCAGACAGTCATACGGAAGTCATTCATATAATTCCACTGACTTTGTGGCTCAACTTTAATTAAAATATTAAAATTGTAAATTCCAGAACTCACTTACATCCGTACTCACTTACATATGTACATTGAAGCGCACTTTCAGTCGCCGTTGCACACAGCCTCTGTATGTATGAATTGAGTTGAAAATTGAGAATGTAATTTTTAATTAGTACTTTAATTTAGTTGGCAGATAATCTTAGCGAAAGGCGCAAAGAAAGTTTTACTGTGAAATTGAGTTTCTTGTTTTACTTTTATTGACTTTTTCTTTTTAGGCGTTTTGGTGCCAAATATGTTGAAAAATTGGGGCTACTAATGTAGATGCTTAAAAATTTTTCTCAACTAACTTGTCACCTTGGTTAAAGTCGAATATGATGCCTTATGGTGAAAGTTTTTCAATTATTAGTTACATTTACTCGAAAAAGTGTATGTTTCAAGGTACATACTTTTACTTGTTTTTTTTTTTTTAAGAAGTAAAAGAAACGCATATACCATGGTATGAGAATGGCGGGCCTGCAGTAGATTTACTAAGCTACATACATATATACATATAAATATCTGATCTATTTTAGGTAACTCACGCATACCAGGTGTGGAATGTTGAGAGTTTCCTCACTCAGTTCTTTAACCAGGAAATGAAAATAGCCTAAAGCTAAAATGACCTTTAGCTCAAAAGAAGAAAAAATTTGCAAGGAGTAAAAGTGAGCAAACAAACAAACAAAGCTTTGATGATAACTAAAACTCAATTTTGTTATTTGGTTTTTGGAGCTATCTTTGGCGGGCATGATGGCCATAAAAGACAGCGCTAAGTGGTATTTGGTGAAGGATTTCAAAAATTCATCAGCCTTTTAGTGGAAGTCATGCTTTCAATATTTTAGATGTCCGCAGTAGCAGAACACCAAAAATAGGGAGTTTTTATCTTGTGCGTGCATTAGTGAAGATGGAGCTCACACTGATCATGAATAATAACCTTGCCTATACTACAAAATATTCAAGAGTTGCCTCGATTTATTGGTATCGCTTCATGGTATCGAAGATTTGTACCAGATTTTGCTCAAAAAGCGCATTTTCTGAACCATTTGCTACGCAAACGATCAAAGTGGGAGTGGAAGTAGGAACCTCAAAAGGCTTTATATGACCTCAAACTCAAGCTGTCTTGGCGTGTCCCGATTTTACTGAAAAACTCATTCTTAAGACTGACGCCAGTTATGGTTTGGGAGCTGTCTTAACACAAAAAATATATGGAAAAGAGTAAGTCATTGCAGACGTAAGCCGATATTTGAGCAGTATCTTGAAAGATATCATTTTACAGTTGTAATGGACCATTTAGCATTAACCCATTAAGTACTGTTGTTGGTCTCTCAGACCTTAGATTTAAATAAAGAATGCGTTCATGCACCAATAAATTTCATACTACGAATAGATTTTACCGAGTCAGCAATGAGTTTCTTCTGGTAGTAAGCAAACGTGTGTGGTGAGAAGTGCGGTAGTAATCGCAACTGTATTGAAGTAACTATTTTTCGCTTGTTTTTTGATATCTCTTACCAATGAAACCATATCTGTTGGGGAATTCGACAGGAATTTCACGCAGCACCAATATTTGTAATAACTGCTGTAACTTAAAAAAAAAAATTATTGTAAATTTTTAAAATATTTTTTTTTTTGATTTTACATGATATGCATAGAAAAATCCAAGAAAATTTCATTACTAAAAACATTCCCTAGTTTCCAATCATTGTGAAAGTTGGCAAATTTTTTATTTACTTTTGTAAAATTGAAAAATCTTTATTTTATAACAGTATTTTTTGTTTTTAATATATAAATAAATTTTTTGCAATTTTTTTTTTCTTAAAATAAAAAAAAAATAAGGTAAATTAAAAAAAACAAGCTGGAAGCTTTTATATTTTTGTAAAATGAAAAGGATAATCATTTCACTAAAACAGTTTTTGTGAAACGATCCACATATCGAAGGCTCATGTTCAATATAACCTATCTGCAGTTTTCACAAAATTTAGATTCGTATGTAAAAATCCACCTTAGACTTAACTGTCATCGATGATGTTTATGCTGTTTTTTTAAGAAGAATTAGCTAATGAATTTCTAACTCAAGAGTGCAATCAGTGATAACCGTTAGGTCTCAGATGGGCTCGAAAATCAACAAGTAATTTTGGTGAAAACTGCAGAAAGGTGATTTTGAATATAAGCCCTCGATATATATTTATTACTCAACAATAAAGTTTGTGTGGTCTCACAGACCAATATGAGTAGTTATGCGACTTTTTTTAGCACAGTAGTTAGGGGTTAAAATTGTTAAACGCAATCCAAAGTCCTTACGGTCGAATTGGAGGTTGGAACTTAGAATTACACTGTGGAACAAATTCAGGTTAGCAAAAGTTAGGTCGATTCTGAGAGTGAGGGGTGAAAATAGAGGCTAAATTAGAAGACCCGTATCGCGGCGTTTGTTTATGTTAGTTCGAATTTTTTTTTAATCGACCTTCGAACTTTGCAGTCAAATGCCGATTTTCAGCATATTGTTTATATGGTTTTTTGGCTATAACTCGTCGACTAATTGATAGTTTTTCAATCTGTTAAAGCCAAATTATTGCTAGAGACCTGTGCAATAATTAAATTAAAAAAAAATTGATTTAGAAAATTTTTGTAGTGCTTATGAAGCAAAATGTTGGAAATATTTTTTTTTCATGCATTCATATTTTCCACAAAACTAAGTCTTTTTTGCTTTCTGTTTGATCTATAATATGCTTCTCTGTTTCTTCAATAAATTTTATTTGAAAAGAAAACAATCATAATACAAAACTTGCGTTTTCCAGCTTAATATTAATTTACTTCTCATTTCTTATGTACCAATTTTTTCAGTGTTGGTTTTGAAGAAACGTTGAAAAAGAAATTATAAAAATATGGAAAAAATATAATTTTGAAATGTTAGTTATGAAAAGTTTTAAGTAAAAAAACTAAATAAATTAAATTAATGATTTGGCTAGTTGCCGTTTAGCAGGCGGCTGTGGAACAACACCACTGCTCTCTCTAATATCTTGGTCATCGTCATCATCATCAGAAAGGTCGATAATTTCGTCCAACAGATATTCTGGAATTTCATCTTTGTCTTCCCCTTCCAGCAGTATTCAACCGCTTAAAAGATATTTTCTCAAGACTAAGTAACGCCAAAATTCAGGAAGGGGTTGTTAATGGTCCCGACATACGGAAACTAATGAGTCGTCAAGATTTTGACCAAGTTCTGACAGACCGAGAATTAAATGCATCTTGATCAACTCGCTCAACAGTTGCCAACTGAATATGATGAGCAAGGCGAACGTTATCACCAAACTGCGCTTCCATTTGAAATAAGGTAACTATAGAGTGTGCATATTTTGAATTCCTAGACTTTTCTAATATCTTTTTCAGAGTGCACAATTTAAACATGTTAACGATTGGAAACTATTTTTGTTTCAGGTACAGAGGAAAGAAATCTCCAGATGCAATACTCGCTGAAATTTGTTGGTGGTATAAAAACACCTTTGAAGAAGAGGAAGACGAGGAAGAAGGGGAAGACAAAGAGGAAATTCCTGATGATGATGACGATGACCAAGATATTAGAGAGAGCAGTGATGTTGATCCACAGCCGCCTGCTAAACGGCAACTGGCCAAATCATTAATTTAATTAATTTAATTTTTTTACTTAAAACTTTTCACAACTAACATTTCAAAATTATATTTTTTCCATATTTTTATAATTTCTTTTTCAATGTTTCTTCAAAACCAACACTGAAAAAATTGGTACATAAGAAATGAGAAGTAAATTAATATTAAGCTGGAAAACGCAAGTTTTGTATTATGATTGTTTTCTTTTCAAATGAAATTTATTGAAGAAACTGAGAAGCATATTATAGATGAAACAGAAAGGAAAAAATACTTAGTTTTGTGGAAAATATGAATGCATGAAAAAAAAATTTTCCAACATTTTGCTTCATAAGCACTACAAAAATTTTCTAAATCAATTTTTTTTTTATTGTAATGGTTGCACAGGTCTCTAGCAATAATTTGGCTTTAACAGATTGAAAAAGTATCAGTCAGTCGACGAGTTATAGCCAAAAAACCATATAAACAATATGCTGAA
>NW_023458559.1:64496226-64558994 GCF_013731165.1 Rhagoletis pomonella | reverse complement strand
CTCAGAATCGACCTAACTTTTGCTAACCTGAATTTGTTCCACAGTGTTACAGTAGTATCAGTTGGATGTGCAGTATAGCAGAAGTAAGCTGAATACCGTCGCCGACACATTATCACGTCAACTAGCAGAATAATTACGTTTAACATCTGATGATCAGCGGTAAAACAGGCTTAAGAAGAAAACAGAAGAAGTACATACGAATGCGCAAGCTAATCCTGGATTTTGTATTGAAGAGGGGAAAGTTTATCATCGTTTTCCCATTGAGACAGACTATACCGATTGCAACTGGAAACTGTGTGTCAATAAACCTGGTCGAGTTCGTGTTCTTATGGAAAACTACGATAGTCTGACTGCTGGTCATATGGGAATAAGAAAAACTACTATTCGCATTACCAATCAATATTATTGGCCAGGTATGTATCGTGACATAAGACGTTATGTAAAGCGACGTCCATCGGGAATGATGTTTTCAGAGACATCTAAAAAACCGTGAACTGTGCGCTGATTTCGTTGGTACTTTATCTCGTTCGAAACATGGCGATTTAACAGTTTTGGTATTTTCCGACAATTTTGCGTAAGGGTAGAATTAGTTTCATTACGATCTCCTAATGCAAGCAACATGTGCAAGATATTCCGGGAATGCAATTTTTCGCGCCTTGGAGTTCCGAAAACCTTTTTATCCGGTAATGGGACTCAATTTTGCCAGTCGTTTTATTAAATCTAGACATTAGTATACGGTACACAGCTCCATAAATGCCCCAAGAAAATCGAACAGAAAGGGCTAACAGAACAATCAAAACTATGATTGCTCAATTTGCTGACGGAGCACATAACACTTGGGTTGAACTTGTTCCAGAATTTTTGTTAGCAATCAATACCACGGTTTCAAACTCCACAGGCTACAGTTCTGCATATATTGTTCAAGGTGGTAACCAAGATTTCCAGCCTCCCTTTATGATCAAAGTATACAGCCAAGCGAGATTTCGGAAGAAATTAACGTACTTAAACTAGCGAGCTTAAAGAAATAATTTTAATCGTTTGTAGAAATTTGGAGCAAGCAGCACTAACTTAAGCGAAACCGTAAAATTTTCGACATCGGCAGTGGAAACCTAAAATTGGAGACCAAGTATTACTTCGACCACACCATATTTAAAGCACAGTAGAAAATTTTGCCGCCATACTTGGACCTAAGTATGGTGATCTATTTACTGTAATTGGATGTAAGTATTTCACCTGTAATTGTAAAACTGAGAAAGGAAAATGATTTACGACTCCGGACAGGTCACTTATCACTAGGGAAGACAAAATTATGCACAAAAAATTCAATCATATGATTATTAAAAATACTCCAAAATACTAAAAATATGCTTGATATATGCCCCAAAAATGTATATAACGAAAACTTTTTCGATTATTTATTTATTATGTTTAATACACCTTGATACATATACATATGTATTGAAATTGACGCTCTACGTCACAAGACTTTGTTGGATAGAATTTAAAAGATGACAATTCTCCAGGTGAAAATATTGCAACATTTTATTGAAGTGTTGCTTCACACAAAATATTTTTGTTGCTGATATTGAGCAGTTACAAAATATGCATAACAAAACTCGCTGCTCAGTTCGTAACACACCTGAGGATGGATTCTGTAACTGTGAAGAAATGTATGTAGTGTACACCGAGTGCCAAACTCAGAACCAAGAACTCACCGAATAAAATTCAGTGAGTTTTTCGGAAGAGAAGTGTACACAATTTTGACAGTTAAAACTCATTCTCACACGTGCTGGATCGCAAAATTAAGAGTGCACTTAATTGTCAGAGTATACTTGAAAACTCACAGTTACAGAATCCAGCCCCTGGACACTGTTAAACAGCTTTCGCTAAAAACGAAAAATTTCTCTTGAATTTTTCAACCACGAAGACTAGCAAACGAAACTGAAGCTACCCCGGATTTAAATTCTTTACAAGGGCTTCGGGCAATGCGAGCAAAATTTTCCTAGTCCACAGAAAAAAACTGGCAAAGGTTTTATCAGCAAGTTAGGCGCTTTAAAATTCTCTTCTAGCAGGAGGATACATATCTCAATCTGATTTCATGGTAATGATATTGAGGCCAGTGAAAAGATGTGCTAAAATATCCAAACTATGGGTTGTGCAAAGATTGCTAATCATGTTTTACAAGTTGAGATTGTTTCGGATTCATATAGTACAGTTAATTTTGAACAAATACTTACCTAAGACTTGATGCTCGAACATTTTAATATGGCCACCATTTTAGCCGATTAGTGTATTCAAGTTCGACTACTGGTCGACGGAATAGTAAAATGGAAAAATTATTATTTTTTTTGTTATAAAAGCTGTGGCTCTTTAGCAAAAAAGGGCAAACCACTGAAAGCACTTCTTATAAAAATCAATCGGTCATTCTGAGACTGGAGTTAAAATAGTGATCAGAATTATTTGTGAGGAAGAAACTCAGTCGCATACTTCGAAAAAGTATGAACGCCAAATATTTCTTCCATAATTTCCACTTCTGAAAGAGTTCTTTAGGGATCCAGTGCCTTGTTAGGCGACATTGTCTTTCCGCACATCAGATACTTATGTATGTCTATACGTATAGTGTCTAAAGCAATCATTGAAAAAAAAAGTCAAGTTGAAAAAGAAATTATTGAAGTTTCCATTTTCATGTTAAAACAAAACTTCTTAAATAAGTTTTCGTCTATGTTGCAACATATGTTGCGCAGCGGATATATTGCAGTGACAATTTGTCCGCCAATCGTATGCTGCCGTGAAGCAGCTTCGCCGCAGATTTTTCGATTTATAAAATTTTACTAGCTTAGTATTTTTTCAAAACAACTTTTTACTACTCCAAATCATTGACAATTTTTCTTGCCGCGGATTATCTGGCACTCACGGTTGATTGCAATGGCGACAGCTTGCGATAAAGTTGCATTTTGCATTTACTCTGTTTGAGAATTTTTTCGCTTTGTTTTATTTATGCAGAACAGCGCGCATCGTGGGCTTAAAGTTTATTTATATAGTGTATTTTAATGCACGAATGCATACACAGATACATTTGCACAGCAATGAAAACAAGTAAAAGAAAAGTCAAAAGTTGTTTGAATAATATTGACAAAAGTATTTATTTATATTCGACTGAAGTAGTCGAGAAAAAGAAATAAAAAAACAGCGAACTGTTGCTGCAAGAAATAATAAAAATAGTATAGTAAACGTGAATAAAGAAAATAACTGCGTTTAGAATAACCAGCTGATAAGTTAAAGATGCTAGCGTACAGAGCCTGTAAAAGGTTAGACTCATGTAGGACCGGTTTTTTTATTTCTTCTAAGATGTCTATGAATGTCAATTTATTTTTACTAGTGTTCGCCCAGCGGTTGAAATTCAACCTTTTAAAATAAGCGGAGCTGAGGTGGGCTGAGTTGAGCCGGGTTGAGTTAATTGAACTGAATTGAGGTGAAATGCGTTGAACAACATAGCAGAATATAACATAAAATAACATAACAACACCACATAACACAACTCAACACAAAACAACACAACGTAATATAACTTAACATAACATAAGATAACATAACATGACTTAGCTCGGTATAACATGACACGGCATAACACAGCTTAACATAACATAACTTAACGTAACATAACATAATATGGCATAACATAATATGGCATAACATAGCATAGCATAACATGTCATAACATGGCATATCATAACATAACATAACATGACATAACATAACATAACATAACATAACATAAGATAACATAACATAGCATAACAAAACAACATTACATAACACAACATAACATAACACAACATAACATAACACAACATAACATAACATAACACAACATAACATAACAAAATAACTTAACATGTCATTCTTCAATTGTATCTCTTTCTTTTTCTGTCTTTGTCTCTACCTTTATCTACATATATTATTTTCTATATCTTTATCTTTTAATTTTTATTTTTATCATTTCCTTAACTTTTAACCAGATCTTTATCTTCATCCTTTTCTCCATCTACATATTCACCCACATCTTTGCGATTACATATGTATACTATGAAGAATTTAAATTTACCTTTCTCTTTGTCTTCATGTTTCGGTTTCTCTTACTTCTGTTAATCTTTGCTTTATCCTTTCTTCTTCCCCATACTCAACTTTACCTTCTTCCTTGTTTGAGTTTAATCTATTCATGTACATACATACATACATTTTATTCCTAAACTGCTGCTTAGCACGTTTCTGTAATTCACTATCAATATTAAAGCATACATTTAGGAGGCATTTCCGCCCCAACCATGTACATGTATGGCATTGGTATTGGTGTGACTTTTGAATTGATTTTTTCGCTCTATTTTAAACTTATTTGAAATTTTAAAAATTGCCTGCACATCAGCATCAAAATACCTTTCTAATGATATATAATTGTTTATACCTTAGAAGTATAGTTTAGCCGTAAAAGGGGTGTAAAGGAAACATGATTGCCTATTTATATAATTGATTTCTGAACGGCGATTCTATTTTTATGGCAACCTGATTTTCATAGCAGAAATACCCTCTGGTGCTTGCCATTGCCTGCAGAAGGGCGACCGCTGTTAAGAAAAAACCTTTTTTCTATATTTTTTTGCGATTTTGTTTTGACCAGGGCATCAACCCAGCGCATTCGGAGTGGTAGCATGCACTGAGATAACCGCTACACCACAGCGGCTGCATGTATATAAAAACATACCTATAATATGTGCAACGCAATCACAATTCGGCACTTTTGACAGCCCACTAATGCAAGTTTTCCTATCGGCGACAAAGTTTTCCATTTTGTTTACACGAAATAAGAAAACTTTTATGCGCTTGCATACTTGTGCACTGATTCGAATAGAGTTGAAGAAATTTAGAGTAGATTTTAATTTAAGTGCAGTGGAGTATTTTATTTTTGTGTGGGAGGTAGTTGAGTAGTTGTGAACTTGACGGCGAATTTTTTCGCATTTGGATCATTCACAGAAGGAATTGAAGAAAAATGAAATGAATTGGATACGAATAAAATGAAATGAATGGAAATGGAATGGAATAAGATAAATCTAGCGAAATGAAATTAAATAAAGTAAACGAACTGGTGGCCGCTGTTGCTGGGTGGTTAGAGGTGAGTACTACCACTGCGTAGGACGTGGGTTGAATCTCTGGTCCAGGTAACATCTAAATTAGCAAAAGTTCTAAATTATAAAAAGATTTTTTTTTATAACAACGGTAGCCTCCGAGTGTATTTCTGCCATGAAAAAAACTTCTCATAAAATCCATTTGCCGTTTGGAGACAGCGAAATATGTGGGTCCCTTCCTTTGTGTGACAACATCAAGGCGCATGCCACAAATCGGAGGAGAGGTCCTCCAAACCCTTAAAAAGGTGTAATCGCCAAAATATTATTATTGTTATTATTAAATGAACTCCAATTAAGCAGCAGATTGGTTGCACAAGATCGACAAGAGAGGTTAATATCTACCCTGTCAAGTGTCTACAGTGTCAACTAAGTGCAGAGAGGGCCTAGAGCTCGCTCATGATGCGCTGAAAGCTTGTCCGATATTTCTGATTCAGATGAGTCCTTTGACTGGATTCTGTGCGATTGGAATTCACGAGCTGTTGCGGCTGCTTGGAGGTGGATCATCTCAACACTTGTTGATGTATTGTGGAACGATTTTCCATCATCCCTTGTAAAAATTGGTTTGGAGACAAACCAGTTTCGGCGTTGTGCCATCTTCAGTGTCATTTTTCGTTCGAACGAAATTGAAAAGAGATGACGAAAGATCGTTCCACAATACATCATACTCCTACCCTGTCGGAAACACCAACAACGAAAATGTCAACACGTAAGGGCCGTCCGCAGTTCTTAAGAAAAATCAGAAGATATATTATTCATTATTTCTGTTGCTGTAAATTTTTCAAAGAAATAAATATGCTTTTACGGATTTTAGCATGATAAAAACATTACAAGGTAAATTCATTCTCTCATTTCGTCGGCCATGATTTTTTTCTGACGTTTGCCAACATTTTAAAATCATATAAAATTGAAAATAAAAAAATTAAATTGTTCACAATTGTTGTTGTTTGAGATTGAAAATGAGAATGTGTGTGTGAGTTTGAGTTTTGATTTTAAAATTATATTGTTGGCAAACGTCAGACTGCCTCTCAATGGTTTTACCTTGTTATGTTTTTATCATGGATTTTAGAAATTTTGTTAGAAAAAAACTTCTTCTCTTCATTTTTTGAGCGTCATTTTATTATCCCAGTAAAATTAGATCAAATTGGTACGAAGAACAAAAAGTAGCAGCGAAATTTTCATGTTGTTTACTTCTATTTGATACGTAGATCATGGATCCACAGTCTTGCCCCTAAATTTCATATGGGAACATTCTGCCATTTTGGATTTTATGCTTTTATGGGATTTTTGCGACTTGCAGCCTTACTTTGCATATTTTGTGAAAAAAGGTTGCATACAAATTTTTTGGGGAATTTAATTTCCCACATTTTTTGTATATACGGTTTAAAAAAATAAACAATATTTTTTATTGTAAATAACTGGTAAACACTGAGAAAAATTTGTACATTGTAACGGTTTTCCACATTTTTCAACAATTTCTGTGCAAAATTCGTAGCATATTCAAATTTCGAGGTTGTAGAGGATTTCATTCTCCACAACTTATGTACGCAAAATTTTTTTTTATTCGAGGCTTAGATCAAGACCGGGAACGTGCCAAACATAGCGATGAAGGGAAAAAAAATGTATTTCCAAGTCACGTCAACCGGTACAGTACGATGCCCAAAATTCTATAGGACCGATTACAAAGATTAAGATCTTCTTAAATGATCGCATAGATGTCCCCCATTGACAACTGTGTGGCTTTTTGAAAAATTCAACATGGCGTCTCAACTATGGCGTCAAAACTCACCGTAAATTAGATTTTGTTTTTCAACTTTTGTGCCACCGGAGAACCCAAGACTAAAAAAGAAAAAGTAACATCAGTTTGCTGATTGCGAACCTAGAGCATGATTTTAAAAATTAAAAATTGCGAATCCAATAAGGGGACCAAAAAATATCTATGATTTCAATTGTTTTAGATTTTTTTTTTTAATAAATAAATTGTTTTTTACAGAAAAAAATTTTATACGAAAAACATAATTTGTACGAAAAAAATGCCTGATGCCTTCAGCAAAAAATATCAAAAATCAACGGCATTTTGTAGTCACTTCAAATAAGCATATTATTATACTAAAATTGAATGGGCTACAAAACTGCACACCAAAAAAATTACCGAAAGTTGTGCCAAAATAGTTTGAAATTTTCCTGAAAATTTGGCAAGTTTTTTTGATTTTTAGAACAAGTTTGAAAATTGTGTTCAAATAGTTTATATTATAGAATTGTGTTTTTATAACAAATTTACGAAAACAATTTTGTGTGAAAAACATTATGAACAGCTATTGTAACAAGTAACTTTTAACAATTCTCATATAAAAATTTAAGATTATCGTTAATTTCTTCATGATCCAATGATCGGATTCAAACCTGTATTTCATTAGCATTGGACCACCTATAAGGTAAGAATTATAGAAATCTGTTAACGTGGTCCAAATTTATGCGGTAACATACATAATAAAAAAAAACAATATTCCGACGAATAGATAACATCCTTTTTGTTAAGTCGGTTAAAAAAAAATTATACTGGAAACTTTTTTTGGTTGGTGTATATTTTATTGAATAAATTTGAAAATATAGCGCATTATATTTTGGAAGAAATTAATAATTGTATGTTGTAGACAGACTTGATAAATTTAGAAAGTCTAACACTAAAAAAAAAACTATTGAATCTATTAAAAATGCACAGATATTTAGTTATTGTTCCTGCATTATTCAATTAAATGTTAATGCTCAAAATATATAAAACTTCTTACTTTTTGCTTCAATTTGTCATAATTACACAAGAACATATGTTCTTCATTCTGCTAGTTTGTGTAATTTTAACAAAACTCACCACCAATATATCGCAAGGAGAGCTTTTTGAGTTACAGAAACAAAAAAAAAAAATTGAAAAAATTTGCGATATAATATCGCATTAGTAACAGAGACGCATTACTGATTACGAATCTAAAATCATACCAGATTCTTACTAACATGTTACTCATACGTCACGTACTCGATTTCAACTTTTTCCATGATTAATGGTAGATCCTAATGGATCCGCCATTTGAATGTTTTAAATCTGATTTCAGATTCTTAATCTCAAACCCCCAAAACCCCCGTGGAAAGCGTTTCTAAAAGACGAAGGATCGACTTAATTTTTTTTTGGTGCCTTATTGGGTACGCCATTTTGAATTTTTCCAACCTGACCTCAGAGTCATAATAAGCGGCACCAAGAGCCGCAGAGGAAAACGTTTCAAGCGAATCGGAATGACTTAAATATTTCGGCCGCCATATTGGGTAGGATAAAAAAAATAAATAAAATGAGAAATAGAAAGTAAGGAGCCACATATATATATATATGTAATAATAATAATAATAGAGCGCGCACTGCTTACCACTACACCACAGCGGCTCACCAATATATATCTATTGTCAAGTATAAGAATAAAATTTGCTCTGATTTAAATTTGTTGAAATATAAAAATTCGTTTTACTTCGACTTCGATAGCTTTTAGGTAGGAAATTTCATGGAAATCTGGCATGTTAGTAAACTAGTTCTAAAAGTTTCGTTTAAGGGGATTGGGAATAAAACATCCTATTTTTTCCTATATTTCTATAAGTCTTATCTGATCACTACCAAATTTTATATTGGAAGTATTAAGGCTAAAAGCAAGTCTTTTCTGCCGGCTACGGTCTGAAGTTGATTTTTTCAGTTTTTGCATATTGTAAATATTTGATTGTAAATTAAATACATATAAATAAGGAAGGGATGCAATACCAATAAGGTTTTCTACCCCACCATGGACCGATGGACAATGGAGGTATTACCATAAGGAAAGGTGGGTCGCCAGCTGGAAAGATTGGAAACCACTGCACTAGTGGAATCACTGTGCGTCGATTGGGAAGTTGCTTTAATGTGCCGAGTAGGCGAACGAAAGGATTTTTAGGCACAATAATTAAATTGATAAAAGCTTATTGAAATCCCAATATATTTTTAAGTTTGGTAGCTTAAGGGTTTAAACTATATACTGCAGCTCATTTGGATAGCGCTGAACGAATAAAGGAATTGTTCTATATTTACTATATATCTTTTTTGAGTCGCAATTTTATATAGTGATGGTATCTTTTAAATATATCTTCTTCATAAACATTTCTTCACACAGATAAATTTTCTTGTACAAATAAATATTTGTGTACAAATTAAAATTACTTGCTAGTACGAATAACTTCTTCCTCCAGTCACTTACAACTCCCTCTATCGATGGGCATTACTTCGTCATGCTTTATAAGTTTCGTTCATTCTACCACCACTTCCATCAGCGTTGCCATTTTAGCCGTTTTCCGGCTAGATTTAGCCGGTTTTGATAGCAACTAGCCGGAGAAAATTCGATCTAGCCGGCAGCCGATTTGTTAGCCGGTTTGTAAAAAAAAGTTAGCCGTTTTTAGCCGATTTTACTATTTGCCTAATTTTCAGGTGCAAAAAGTAAACAAGTTGTTCGAAAGCAATAATGCAGACCCAATGAAGATTTTTAATGAACTCAATGTTTTACTTTCGCATCTATGCTCCCTAGTGGTTATTAGCGCGGACACATTTTATCCTATATGCTCCCCGTTGGAACCATACCTTGCTCCACTTCCTCAGTTTTATCACAGTTTTGAAGAGTATTTAAAAACAAAAGTAAGCACAAACGCTTTTGACCACGAAGCCGAGAAAATAATTCGAAAAATGGTCGCTATTTTATTATCACTTTAATAAAGGAATTACGCCAACGCCTCCCTACAAATATTGCCATTCTAAAAAAAATTGACTTTTTTCGGTTGGAAATGCATTAAGAGTAATTAAACCAAAAGTATTTGTTCAATTACAGCAACAAAAACACAAATATAATGCCGACGAAATAACATCCATAGAGATGCAATGGCAACGGTTAACGTTATATACCTAGAGTAATTTAGACTTAACTGTAAAATTTTGGGCCGAAGTTTATCAATTTCGAAATGCCCTAGGAGAAAACCCTTTTGCTGACCTTTCCAACCTAGTTTTTAGTTTTCTTGTTTTGCCTATAAGTAATGCAGAAGTAGAGCGAATATTTAGTTCAATGAACATAATAAAAACTAAGCAAAGAAATCCAATGTGCGTTAAAACGTTAAACGCTATTTTATATATAAGATACGGTTTAAAACGTGAAGAAAAATGCTGCCATAATTTTACTGTAGATGACGATCTCTTAAAATTAATGAATTCAGGTGATATATACAATAGTGATTCATTTGATGATGAGGAATATACACTCGATATAAATTAATGGTGTTAACTAGTCTTTCGTTTCTTGCGATTTATTTAAATAAAGCATGTGAATTTCCACTAAAACATTTTAGCCGTTTTTAGCCGCTTTTTTTTGCCGATCTAGCCGGTCGGCCCAAAAAGTTCTGGCAACACTGACTTCCATTCAAACGCATCGTCCATTTTACCGCCTCAACTACCTTTGACATTTCGTTTCTATAAATATGACCGCGTCATTTGACTTTGACACTGAATTATTGCAAGCGAAAAATTGCCTTTTGCCACATCAACGGCAATGGCAACAGCAACGACAACGACAACGACAACGACAATGACAACATGACAGCCCGCACTGGAGAAGCTTCATCAACTCACAACCAACCGAGTGACAACAGCCAGCCGATAGCACAGCTAAGGGCGCAAGGCCTGCCGGAGTTAAAGTAAAACCAGGCGGCAAGTGCGATGTGGCAACTGTCGTGGACGAACAGCTGTGATGGGCAGTGAAGGCCAAAGAGCTGGGAGGGAGGCTCAGATATGAGTATGTTGGTAGCTACACTGAAGTGCTTTAATGGTGCTCAATACTAATAGAACATTAGCGAAATTGTATGCGTGATGGGGTTCTACATAAGTTATGCTTATGTGACATAGGTGAGCTGACAGTGGCGTGATGTTGCAGTGGACTTTACACAAAGTGCTGGTATCAATTTTGAGTGACTACGTAGTTGCTAGCGGAGACTTCATTGGAGCGAAGTGTGTATAAAAGGCATGATAAACTCTTATAAAGAAAAACTAAGTTTGAGCAGATTTTTTACTGCCGATCATAGCACAATGTTAAATTTCCAAAGAGTGACGTTTAAGATACTATGATTTTGCATTGATCAGCCTCTCCTATCCCCTTCCTCTGCTTCGCAGTTTTTGCCAAGTGCAGCAATTTTGTTTATGGTTACAATGTTGCTTAAGTCATTACTTTGGTGGTGTAGCTGCATGGCTTTCGGATTCTCCATGAGAACCTCGGTTATGCATTAAGTAGTATTATTTGAAGCATCGCATTGTGCTTGAGTTCGCAGAAGCATGCACATATGTATGCATGGCTCTTAATTCACGTCAAGGATATAATAATATATATTATAAACTTACGCAAAAACATTTATTTTTGTAGCTGCTGAAAACTGCAATCTCATAAATAAATTTGCGGCTGATTGGCTTTTAAGCGATTTTCGCGCGATACTTCTTGTGTATAAATTTGCAGAAAGAAAGGGAACAAAAAATGCTGCAGGCCAAGTTCGCTCATGTAACTAAAAGATGCATGCAAAAAGGTTGTAAATATGAGTAAGAATGAGTAAGAGCCTAAACTTAATTCTGAGTATGAATATGAGAATGAGTAATGAGTTAAAGGTTATGAGTCATGAGTTTAGTTAAGGGCTATAAATTACGAGTTAGGAGTTAAAGAGTCATGAGTTGTGTCATAAGTTGAGTCATAAGCTAGCTAAATCATGGGTTGAGATATGAGTTATCGGTTATTATCTGAAGAGTTGTGAGTGAGTAGTTATGAGTTATAAGTGTTGAGTTATGAGGTACTGGCTATGAGTTAGGAGTGGTGAATAATGAGTTACGAGTTATCAGCTGTGATGCATAAGTTATGAGTCATGAGTTAAAAATAGTCAGTTGAGTTGTGAGTTTTGAGTTAAGTTATAGGTAGTGAGTTATTGGTTATATATTTTGAGTAATGAACAATGAATTATGATTTAAAGGTTAACAGCTATAAGTTTAAATACAAATATAGGTATACATATACATTCAAAATTATGCGTTCGTCATAAAATGCGAAGAACTGCTTCTTACTGCATGCTAATCATATGGGCAAGAAAGACTTTACTTTAGGTTTGTTCAACAAGGTATAAACAGATTTGCTCCAGCTTTCATATGATTTCATGTGAGTATGAATATGAATATGAGTTTAAATTCTGGTCATCACCATTGACAACAAAAACACTTTATTTCAATTTCCCCTAATTTTTTTCTCCTCACTCCCGCTCACTATGCTTCCCTACGCCGCCCGTCATTTCCGCCTCCCTGCCTTAAACAATCGCCATCACTTCATTGTGGCTTCATCAATTACGCTACAAAAGTTTTAAGCTGCGTTTGCAGTTTGCTAATTTTGACATTCCACTCATTTCCCATAACTTTTCGCCCGATTCAGCAAATATCATCATCCACTGCATATATACTTATGTATCAATAGCTCAATGGCTTTCAATAAATTTATGTGCGTGCGTGTGTGTCCGATCCTGCCCATAAATAGCATATCCTGATTGCCAATTCGCTTCATTAAAATGCTGATTAAGTTCCATCATTAACGCGATTAATATGGCGTTACATTGACGGTGACAGCTTCTAAGTTTCCGCTTCAACTTCAGCAGTAATTTCAATATAAACAATGACTAGCTGACTCACCAGTTGACTGACTGCATGGCTGGCTATCTGCTGCGATTGGCAATCAATGACATGACCCAGTAGCAGCAGCAGCAACAACACCACTAGCAGCGTGATTAACAACATTACGAGCGCGTAGCTGTCAAATGCCAATAACCAGCTAAATAGAACTTTCTCTCTTTAGTCCAGCGATACTTCAGCAATTTCCTTATTGCGTTTTTGTATGGAAATATGGGCTACTAAATCTACTCTTAACGGCTAACCTGTGTGGTGGCGCTCAAGTGCCTAGGCAGTTTATGTGAAGAGTGTTGATGACTCGACGGATAACATCAGTTTCTACACTGCTATGTTATCTACACTTCGCCTCTCTACATATATTCTACTCGTACATTCATTTGTGTTTAGCTGTTCTCTCGCATCAATGTATCGCTTGAATGGCTGATTGCTTGTGTCAGTTTTACTGGCCATCACAGCACGTCTAAATTGTTATGGCAAGCGTTAGGTGATAAAAATCTAGTAGCCCATCTGGCCAACATTGATGCAGCCTGTTAACGTTTTCATTGACTTTTATGCTGTGTTTTAATTGATATTACATTTTTGTGGAGCCAATTCGGAGTTATTCGGAGTATTAAAAAGTGATAGAGAAGCCGAAATAAGCTAAATATGCTCTAAATTCACTCGTTTTCACACCGGCGGAGTAAAAGAGCACTGTGAATTTGTTGAAACTTCATATTTGTAGAAATGTTTCGGTATGTTCAGAATCGGAACAAATGGTAGAGCAGCAGCCTTTGGAACAGAAGTCCAAGAAACATATTCAAGGATGGGCTAAAGTTGTATGGTGGAGTTCGCGGAGGTCTTTTGACTGGCTATCTACAAGTGTTATTTAGGACTTCAGCCAAGACACTGGAAGAGTGCCCACGGAAACACTGTAGGACGTTTCTGCAGCAACCGTCTGTCTATGGACCACAAAACCGAAAATTGCTTTAGTGGCGCGAGATGCCGTTGGTGAGACCAGAAGCACAATTCGAACCTTCATACCCACGAAAACAGGGGCACATGGAGATCGGAAACCAGCAAACCCTGGAGCATTCAGGTACAGTAATAAGGTAGCGCTGATTGTGCGTTATCCATTTTTGTCTCTGACGCTGGAACGGTGACTAGGCCCGTTCGTCCAGAAAATGAACAGAGCGATTTATGTAAGTCCGAAGCGGAGTTAAGAGAACAGTCCCCGGCCATGAATGCCCCCTGCTTCAACACGAACGCGGTAGCTTAAAAGACCAAGTGCACAGACGGCGTCTCCGACCAGCACGCGGAGTTCATCGAAGGTGCAGAGCGGAAACTAGGCCTCAAGTAACTAACAACTTCAGCCAGCAACGTAGATCCTGCCATGGCCCCACATATCAGCACATTCGGCAGGCTGGCCCATAATTTTATAGTTCGATATCTATCCGCCTGGTCCTCGGCACGGACGTATACGCCGACTTAATACTGCGCGGTATACGCCCGAACGTCTTGGCGCCTCTGCTAGCTTATAGTACCATCTTCGACTGGGTATTCTCGGGCGTTACCAGAGAGTTAATATACGTATACCGAAAGATGAAACCAAAGAAAATATCTCGGAGCCAATATGAACAATTTTATATATGTACATGTATTTATTTGGCTTCGGGTATATAGAATTTTCGTATATTATCAATCATATAGTACCCTGTTTAAGGTCTTTTAAATCCGACGATGGCAACTTTAGGACGTTCTGAGGATTATAATCGCATGTATATCTCGATTAAACAAGCACTCCTCAATAATGATGATGAAATGGGAACTTTCAAGTTCTCTAGGTTTGCAATCAATATAATTGGCTAGATATCGGTTTTGAAGTTATTATACATATACATTATTATATCTGTAGGTCTGACGACATTAACTAGATACTATCTAATAGGTTTTGTGCTCGAATTATTCGAGGTAGAAGATATGGAACAACCAATATTTTTTATGAAAAAAATTTTTAGGAAGTTTCGTATCCGATTTGGACAACAGATTATGTATTTGTATATTTATAATCTGACATCTGTCAATGTTCGTTGAACAGTTTCTCCTCTTCTAGTTCATTTAATACCCTGGCTCCTCTGTAATACCTAGTCAAATATTTTGATTTGTTTTAATTAAGTAAAACGCCTTATGTGCGGAATTATTTCAACACAAACGAATCTAGTTCCGGATATGGTAAGAAAGAAAACCTCTTTTCAAATTAAACGCTTTCAGCTCTTGCCAACTTCAGCCCACAACAGTGTGCATATGAACTAAATTTGGTGCAGAACAATTGCAACTTACCAAGAATAACATGAAAAAAGTTTCCGCTTTCATCATTTTCAACTTCAACTTAAAATTCCAAAGGCAAATGACACTTTGACAATGAGCGCAGCAAGAAAAAGACCAACATGCCAAAAAGAAGCTGAAGTTATAGGCTGACGGAAACGAGCAAGTAACAGAAATTCTTATGTGTAGGCGCCAACTTCAAATTAGAAGCTGTTGGAGATTTCTTGTACGCCGCAGCTGGTTGACAGGACGAGACAACTGCAGTGGTTGGGAGCTGAATATGTGGCTGCTGCAGTTGCAGCTGCAGCTAAATGAGAATAGAAGACGCCGCGGCGCACGCGCCCACGAGGAGTAATGATGACGATTTCGTTGATTTGAATGGTGATTAAAATGCAAGAAAATTTTCGTATGCCACAGCAGAGGCGGCGGTAGCATGTGATATGTTGCTACAACAGTAACTTTGTGAATTGAGAACTGTGAGTTGAGCAAATAAGTTTTCTTAGTTGGTTGGTTGCGTGCCTCCTTGCTTGGCTGTCTGCTTGCTTTGTGGTTAGTTATGCTGTCGTCCAACTTTTTACACTTCTCTGTCTTTGCAAACAAATGAGCAGGATGTGTAGGCGAAGCCGGAACAAAAAAAAAAAAACAAGGAAAAACATCGCATTGAAGAAAGCGACTGCATTTGTCTTGCTCGCCACCAAAAAAAAAAAACAAAAACGAATAGTAATGAAGAAAAATGCAGCATGTAAACCAGCGCGGTTGCTACTCTTCACTGGCTGGTTAAGAATAATCAAGCGGCGAAAACTTTTCTCACGACGTATAATTTTTATTATTTTCTTAAAAGTTGCTACTTCAAGCATGTTTCTTAGAATCTTGGTAGTTTATTTTTGGGCTATAATAAAGAAGAAGCTTTTATGCAGCAGCTGGTTTTGTTAATGCTTGTAAACGGAAACAAAACTTTTCATTGGTTTTCGAAACATGTTCGTGATCTATTAGCATATTAAAGAAAGAGCGCTTTTAGAAAAATATTAAAATAATTTGTTAAGGAAATGCATGCTCCGTAGCTGGAAATTATTATTTTTTTTTCATAAGGGTGGCAACCGAAAATTCTTTGGAAGCGAGCTAATGCTCGGAAACGGACGCAGTCATCAAAGCTCATACGAAAAAAGTCAATAAATCTCGAATGAAGCCTTTAACGGTTGATGACCAACCCGGCACGCCTTTTAAAGACAATGATTTGAGGCCATGTAGCTGAAAAGTTGGTCTTAAGTAGGTAAGGTGCCTTTGCTGGACAAAGCCAGACATCTCACCAAGCAATAGAAGAAATTTAAGGGTGGGAGGGGTTAGGAGAGAGGTAAGAAGACCGAAGGACCTTACAGCGTCTACTGTACTTGTTAGGGATGGGTAATTCGAAGCACCAATATTCGAATTTTAATCGAATTTGAGCTCCAAAATGGCGAATTTTTCAAATCGTACTTTGTGCTACTAAAATTTGGATAACATCCCATTTCTCTGAAAAAAATCAAATATCGTCTTTATTTGCGGAAACTCTGCAACCTTCTTCGTTCTGAATAAACTGACATCATGTACCACATTTGGCCAAAAATCTGGCTCGATAGAATTCTGCATGCCCTATTATTTTGTTCCTTGTTTACTTAAATATCTCGCTTAAAAAATAAAATAAAAAAAAATTATACGTTGCCATTGAATGTAAGACTTTTTTATTCGTTGTAAAAGTATAAACATACGTATAAATGTTTAAGTATGTAACATGAAGTATGTACAAATCTCTTTTGTTCTTGTAAAGCAACAAAAATAATTAAAAGTACATTACATTTATACTTAAAATTGATACTAAAAAATACATGATATAAATTTTTTGTATTTATTTTTGGTTATGAAGCTAAGAATAGCGACACGGGTAATTAATCACTTTAATGTAAGTTCAATTGAGTCTCTTTCTCGATTTGAGCTATCATTACAAACAAACATTTAAATTTTCAGTAAACAAATTTGTACCACCAAATTTCGAATCGAATAGGCGTATGGTTAGGCAATGTTCGAAATTCGGAAAAAGTCGAGTGACCCATCCCTAGTATCTGTCTTGTAAAAAAGATCGACCACGATGCCATTTTTGTGGTGGCGAAAACACTTTATCGCCCTAAACAGTATTTCACTCCACGGATCCAGGATCCCTCACAAGCTGCATCAAATGCAAAGTTGACAAAGAATGTTCCTTAGTAAATAGGAGAAGCTAAGGGAGAATGATGACACCTATGGCTTTTTGCAGGAGATACGCTCCGTGCTCGTAATGAAGCTCTTCTATCGACTGACGCCCATTCTCTTAAGCTCATCGAGAGTGCGAAACCGGGTACTTATTTAAACCTGAGGCTCGCAAAGGCTGGTCACCTGAGAAGTGGGTGTTGAGGTGATTCCACATCATCACCTCCATGCAGCTGGTGCAGTAAGGGTCATAGAAGATGTTCAGCCTTTCGACATAATTACGCAGCGACCAGTAAGAACTGCCACCAACTGAGAGAGATTGCTTAATCTCAAGAGCTCCCCAGACCGCCTCCGGTCTACCCGAGGCCAGAAGGATTTTGCCACCTTGCATTCCAGGATCTTCGCCCAGCGCTCGCTGAGCTGACTAAACGCCCATCCGCCCATCTATCCAGAAGCTGACCACATGAGGTCAGGATGCCCCCAGACCGGTCAGGATGCCCCCAGACCTTGACTATCCGGAAGTCCAAGAGCCTTAATAGCTGCTTGGCTGTCGGAATAATATATTCACCTCCTTAAAAGGTATTATACTAGACAGCAACCAATCCGAAGCCTCTTTTATCGCGGCCAACTCAGCCTGGAAGACGTTGCAGTGATCCGGTAGCCTAAATTTTAGGTTGATGGAGAGTTCTTCACAGAAGACACCTCCACCCACCTTCCCAATTGGCTTCGATCCATCTGTACTTAAGTTTACAGGTCCCCGTTTCCAGAAATTGCACGGACTTGATTCAGGCATATGCAACCACCTACTAACTTGCCCTCTCAATCTCTGTCCGATAAAACCTCTTTTCCTTTGGGTCATCCCCTGGAGTCTGACCCCCTAAAAATTGAGAGACTGGCTTATTTATTCAGGACAGTAGAGGATACTACATAAAAAGAATTTTATTAGAAAAATTTATATTTAAAGAAACTTCCCTTCTGGCTAAGGGAAACTAATCTACCATTCAAAACATACGCATTGCCACCATTGCCCATCGAGCCAAACATCAGTCAAGCACTCACGCCACCATGGCCACTGTATATTTGTCTAATTGCGTTTGAAAACCAGCGAAGCGTATGTTACAACGTCGCATTTGCTTTAACTGTGCACCACATTTAGTCATATCGCCAGTCCGTCAACCAACCAGCTAGCCATTGGGCCGTGTTGCAACGACGCGCTGCGATGTTGCGCATAATCAGCCGACGTAATTGGCCAATCAATTCTGTCATTGTTCGCATTTATTACGCTCATGGCGGTGATTATTCTCAAATGTGCAAATACACAGAGCAGAATAGGTTCATATATGCACATTCATACATAGTATGTACATACTTATTTATATATGTAAATGCATTATTTTTATATGTCTTCACACCTACAGTAAATTTATGCCAACATTTAGCAGTGAAAATTGTGATTTTATAACGAGGGTCATTTTATTACGTTGTTACTGCTTTTTCTCTTTTTTCGTTCTGGGCCAAAAGTAATTTTTGGGCTCTTTTTTAACGGCTCAACGCCAACCAATTTGACTGCCAAAAGTATGTTGGTACTTGTTTTGTTGTCCGCTGCAGGCAGCATATGGCAACGACATAAAAGTAAATCGCTCGGAATGGCATATTGCAAGCAATTTGATGGCATTTCTGTGCACGGCTCAGTGAACTCAATAGTCGGACATATTTTTTAAATTTTTCGATGAGGGGCTTTAATGAAGTTAATTGTTTTGGTTTTTTGGAAAAATTTGAATTAAAATCTTATTTTTTTAAGTTTTGAATTTTAAGAATTCTACAACAAACAACTTTATAAGCTGCAAGCTAACCTTAATTTGCGATATATAACTTTGTAGCTCCCAGCTTAGTAAAATCTAAATAAATTGATGAACCCTGCAAGACTTTTTCTCGTAGGTTACTGCGCTTTGCATTCGTTCATCTTTTCGATAGTCCACTTCAGCCTGGTTTAAAAGCTTCCTCGATTCACCAAGAAGCAGGAGTGCGGAAATGATGGCCGAGGGCCAAGTCTTTTCCAAACTGACAGGAAGAACAGCTTTAGACTAATCACCACCTAATCAATGACCCGCATTGTTCGTTCTTCATTGGTGCAGGACAAGTAGCGTTTTCACCAAGTTGAAATTCAATATAGCTGTAGTCCGGGAGCGAATTCCAACTCAGAGCTATTCAGTTTAGAACTTACTGCCCCACCAAGGAGTTATATAGAGTCAGACCAATCATTTCTTGCCTTCACTGCCACTGTCAAGTGGGAGGACACTGTAAGACAAGTCCAGGGTCGGACCGTGTTCTCGTCCAATGTTGATCCTACGCAAACCATCCAGTCTACATAAACGCGTTTAAACACTCAGCGCATCATAGTTACCCGCTGCATATGAGATAAGTAGCCGCCTCATAGTGCTGCAAGTTTATGTGGGTTACCGTCACAGGAAGCTAGCAGCAAACATTCGGCCATTTTGCCGCAGGCGAACATTTCATGGCATGGTTAGGTTAGGTGGAAGCCCGGTGTAACCGGGGCTCTTTTAGACAGTTAGGAGATTGTCCTTTGTGATATAACATTCTGAACGGCACCCAATACAGAAAGACCTTGCGATCGGGCATGTCCTGGTTTTCGCTCAGCGCTCGCTGAGCTGAAATGAGGCCCATTTATCCAAGAGTGTACCACAAGTGATCAATGGCACCCCAGCCGCTGTGACCCGGAACCCAAATAATTTGAATACAGAAGAATTTCGACGCGACCGAAAGAAATAGCAGATATTCCTTAACCAAGTTAGAGTGCACCTCCAACGCACTTAAGGCCCTGATAGCCGCCTGGATAACAGAATAAATGCTCCCTCCTTGACTGTCATAGCACTCCGGAGCAGTGAATCTACCGCCTCCTTCATAGCAGATACTTCCGCCTGGAATACACTGCAGAAGTCCGGAAGCCTGAACTTAGTGCTAATGGAAAGCTCTCGATAGAAGACCCTACTACCAACCCCCAACCCTGCCGTCCACTTTCACTCCATCCGTGAAGAAGTTCACCGCTCCCCCTCTTCAGAAGTTCCGCCCAGCTCAATCCTCCCTTAAGGGTAAGTGGGTAGAGAAAAAGCTCCTAGGAGTAATCCGTGCGATCAGGGATGAAATCGAAGCCTCCTGGAACTCCGGAGTGGCCGGCCCTTAAGTCGGTGAAACAGTCGGTCTCCCTAAGTCTAATAGCTGTTCGCGCCGCGGCAATTTTGCCTGCAACGTCGACAGGCACTACGTTCAGTGCTAGCGTCGGGGATTTAATACTTTCTAATAAGACCAGATCTGTTTTACTGGGATTGACGGCGAGGCCACTTTTGGCTACGAGGACATGGCACCATTGGAAAGAAGCCATAAATGATCATATTTTCACTTTCGTTATGCTAGAGAACCTGGTAGAAAGTATAGTACCAATGGTACAAGAAACCAACTTTAGTGATACGATCCTTTCCGCGCCTTGCTATATTAACACCGACACCAAAGTGGAATTTGTCTTATCCACACAACTCTAATTACGCAATCACATCCCTCTCTTCCAAGACATATTCTTCGCATCATCATCCAAATTTCCTCGAAGCACTAATGCTATTGCGATTACTCGCACTCGCCTTTTATGACAGTCCTGATTTACTGCGGGTATGTTCAAAATTATTTTTACTGCAAGGACTATTAGCCTTGAGCTAGAAAGTATTATTGGCCATTCGTCGGGGAATATAGATTAGCCCATAATTTTTTAGAGAGAAGACAAGAAGAAAACAAGAAAACTGATCTCTCGATAGGTGGTCCTAATTTAAGAGATCGACGCGACCAAGGACCAGACTGAAGAATTCGTACTCCTTCTTTGTTCAAATGGAATATTCCTAAGATATCCCATATTGTAGGTCGTCGGAGATCTGATTTCCTTTGTCGGTGGGAATTGGTAAATATTTTGAAATTTGTAAGATAAATGGCTATAAAATGATAGCAGAGCCAGCTCGAAGTGGATAGGTTGACTACGTGGTTACGGGCAACCGCTGGTGGAAATCTAAAACCCTCCTTTTATGCTTAAGGATTTTCTCCTAGAGCCTCAATTGACAGCAAGGACATATCCACACCTTCCGCCATTTGCACAAGGCGTTGGCCATTGTGACCTCCCGCCGGCAGTCTGGGAATGGAACATAGAGAACACTCAGAATGGGATTTTCCATCAAATATCACTTTGTTAAACCACCACTCAATTGGATAACATGACTTCGACTGAGTTTTTAAACTAAACCAGCTGGATTTAACGGCAACGAAAGATGTTTATTCTATTGAATTCATTCACAGTTTTTTTGCTGGGCGTTCCTTTAAGTCGTTTGAAATTAACAACTGGCCGGCCACCACTCGCCAGCAAAAGTCTCCCCTTATGACCACAAATTACCAAGCAAGTGTCGCATTGAAATATATTTTTTTTTCGATTCAATGCAGTGACAATTTTTCGCACTCAATTGCCACAAATTACCGCAATTTTCCGCAGTTCGTAATTTTAAAATTTTATTTATTTCGCGATTGCTGCGTTTTCACATTTATTCACCCCTGAAAAAATAATTGCAAAAGTTGTAATTGTTAATAAGCGTAAAATATGCTACAACAAAAAAAAATCAACAAAGCGAACAAACACAAATTCTACCTTAGCCACAAAATGAGAGACTTGGAAAAAATCTCGATTACAAAAGGGGAGGCAAAATAAATGATGCAGCGAAAAAAGTAGCTGTCTATGAATAACAATGTAAGCTGTCTTAAAGCAGCTTGAGTTACAAAGAAAATAGTGAAAATAATAAAAAACAAAAAATAAATTACAAAAAGCATGACAGGCTCATTAAAGGCTTTTTAATACCAATCGAAAAAACTATTAATCTCCAAAAGAATATAGTCATTGTCGTAATTTATTCGTTGTCTAAAAACCGCAAATGCCATATTTCCCAACATTTCACAATTAAAAATGAGTTTTCTTTGTCATGCGGCAAGTTTTATTTCCACTTTATTTCCCTTTGCTTTCATGGATTCTTTTAAAACTTATATTCTGCCCCCTTATTTTTCCTCTTGAATCATTTTTCTGCATCCATTTTTTTCCCCTTTCCGACCATTTCACTTTTTTCTGTCACGTCTCAATAATAAATTAAGGCATTCGCTGCGAAAAACTTTAATGCAAATGTCGATTGCTGATGCCTTCGCCATAAAGTTGCTTACAACGTGCCACTTGCTGCATGCCACATGCCATTTGCCTGGCAACCAATCATGCAATTGCCGCAACTTGTAAGTAATTTGCGGTTTTTCTCATGATCTTCGCGATTTATTTTCGACGTTTTTATGCGGCTTCTGTTATTTTTTTTTTGGTTAAGCCAACTACTATTTATGCTTTCATTGTGTCATAATGGTCTTAGTGCTGGCTAACAATTCACAATACTTTATTAACTGTCATAACTGTAGTGGAGCACTGAGAGAAAAGTGGTTGAGAAATTCGGGGAATATTTAAAACATCATGTCAGAAACTTGCTTTCGTATTAAATGCAACTGCTTGTCTAAATCGGACCAGTATTACTGCTTGCGCTTAAAGAACTAAACAAAGTCGGATTATGCTTCATATGTGTAGTATTCAAGAGCCCTAATAATCCACATTCGATACATCTTTTTAAAGAGTTTTACTAAATCCTAGCAAAGGTGTTCCAACACTTCATTCTTCTCGCCTCATGAAAATATCGACCATGAGACTTGAACAGCCAGCAGTTTGTAACATTTGGTTCCTTCTGCTCAAAAAAGTAGATATTCAGCCAGACCTTTAGATATTGAAGAAATTATTCACACATTTTTCGACTAAACTTTCAGTAGCGGACCAAGCACAGCCTGGTCAAGGACCAGTCCTGCTGAGGTACGCTATTCGGAAATATGGTATCTTGGTCCAGAATACACTTGAGATATGGACGCAGCCTTCTCAATGCAGGCCTCTCTAGTCATCCAAGACAATGTGAGTTGGTACATCGATAATGTGGTTTAAAAATAATAAAGTCTACGCATCTGATCGAATTCAGCTGAACTGTGCCCAGCTCATAAGTTATTATAAATTTCTGGGTGCAATGGGACTTTATATAATTAGTCCAATTCTTTTGAAGAATTGGCTCGATTTTATTGAGAATATACCCAGATGTCGCTATTGACATTCTTGTGTAGTTATACAATTTGTCCGGATATTGGCGCAGTTCCAAATATAAGTTGAATTCACTTTTTGTTTTCCTTTGATGGTTAATTGGATGTACGTATTCCAATCTTTCTTAAAAAAAAAGTGTTAAATACACCCACCGAAATAAAAAACTCCTCGTCGGAATCCATCGTTCACACTGAACTCACAAAAACGAGTGCAGCAGCTCGCTTCGCTTTGGCGCTTTTACTCTGACACCTTGCAGCATTGCCTATCACTTGAACCTTCAAGCTTCAAATCGCTTCTCGCTTCCTCTCTGACTTTAACCTAAGACAATTTCTATCCAATATTCAAAGAGATTCAATAGTTTCATCTCAACTGTGTTTTCTAGACTGGTGAACAAGTGTAACCTCAACTGATTATCAAACAAATGGTTGAATTGACTACTCATCATTTTCGTTTCTCAGTGCGCCAGCTTATGCAGAGCAAAGTCTTTGATATTCTCCACCATTGGAGTATCGGTTTAATAAGCCAGCACCGGCAAGGAGTCCATATTGTAGATATGTTAAGGCTTAGTAGGTCTTTTGTCATTTACCTGTCTAACCGCGGATATAGAAGTCCAGCGACCTCATAATCCTGTGCTTGGATCCATAAGCTATTTGTAACGGACTATTCCCTTGTCTAGTCATTTAGGCTGATAAGTCTCACCTCCTTTGTGCTGAAAGCAATGGAGAAAATTATCCACCATTTTATCAGATGTAACACTCTGAAACATGCATCCTTGCATCGGGATATGCACGCATACAGAGCGGGTAGATCTACAGACCCTACAGCGCCCTATATGTTCGTAATTCGGAAATACAAGAGGCCTTTGAGTGTGGAGAAATAGTGCGCTGTGCCTTCCTTAATATCGAGGGGGCGTTCGGCAATACATCCCATGTAGGGATATACGCACATGAATAGCTAGGCTATTACATTCCAAGATTTCTGAAGCCGAAGTCGGTGACAGCGTGGTTCAATTACAAATGACAAGCGGGTGCTCGCAAAGAGGTGTGCTGTCTCCTCTCTTGTGGAGCTTAGTATTGGACGAACTCCTACATATACTCACTGATGAGCGCACAGCTGCCAAGGGTACGTGGACGTCATAGCGATTATAGCCAGAGAGAAGTTCGCAATTACCCTCTGCAACATTGGCCAAAGAGGACTCAACCTAGATAAGGGGTGGTGTGCGGATGAATGTTTGAATATCAATCCATCAAAGAGAAGGGGTTGAGGAACTTGACCTTGGTGGGGCCGCACTCGTCGTCGCTACTGAAGTGAAGTATCTGGGACTTATCTTGTAAAGTAGTAGTTTTCGAAAGAAACTATAAGGTTGAAACATAATAAACAACAGAAAAAATGACATAGCAAGCCGACTTCGAGTACCTCCATCATGGAGAGATAAGCTTTCAATTGCAAGTCTATGACATCAGTCTGTGTGCTGAGATTAACCTTCGAAGGATGTATCAAAGCGAGAGGATCCTAATTTTAAACGTTAGCCAGATGGCACTCAAGCCTCTCTCATCCCCCGACATCAAATCCTCGGTGGTCCCGGAGTGTTTAGAAAGGCTTAATGCTTTGACTGAGAATAATTGCTATGGGTAACAGTGCAAATCGTAGTCGAAGATAATGAGGAAGCAGACCATCCCGCCTGACAGGCTGCCTCGACCCCGATATGACCGGAGTCCATCTCAGGAAGGTTAATAGAACTACTTTGGCATAATACCAAAGACTTCGTCAATTTAGAAGCTTACTAATACAATCTAAAAAGTTACTGGATACTCATAAGCCTCTCTAAGGAGGAACTAAGAATCATTACAGGTATTTTGACGAGCCACTGCAGATTGAGAGGTCACTTGCATAATTTAGGAACCTGGTGTAGTGATCTATGTCGCTTCTGTGACGGTGCCAATTAGACTCCATAACACCATCTCCTGGATTGTGAGGCCGTCGCACGCAGAAGGGAGTTGGACATATCACGTTTATGGCCACGAGAGGAGCACATATACTCTCCACCACCGGGATCTATTCTGAAATCTCCAGAGCCTCTAGGGCTAGTTGAGGAACTGTGATGAGATGAGGGAACAATATATGCCTGCTGGTAGTAGGTCTTATAGGTAATGTGTTCGTCAGAAAATGCGAAAAATTATTTCGAAGCATATGCTAATCATACCTAAGGTTTTTTTTTTAATACATAATAACAAAAATTTGCTCCAGCTTTTGCTGAAAGGCAAATAAAAGCTCTGTTTACATTTTTAGCGCATAATTTCAAAAATGCCAAATTTTGAGTTGTGACTCTTTTGAAGACGGTGTGCGATATGTATGTACGTAATTCTGATCAAGAAATAATGTTAGACTAGAGATCGAACGAATAATAACTCCTTTGCTACTTTTGACTCGGTCAAAGCCATCTGATATCAGAAAGATACGCTATTATAGTTAAAGATGGGACGTTTTTTCTGGCTTTCGCAAAAACTATTCTACTGAAATTACTTTAACATATGTATGCTCCGTTGAAGAAATTTTCGAATCGACGCGTATGGGGTGAAAACAGAAACAAGGATGCCTACCACGAGCCCATTTGGTATCATTGACGGATCTTCGCAAAGTATAAAGTTCACCTAGCTCAGAGTTTTGATTCCAAAGAAGTAACCAAATTTCTACAGAATTTTTTTCGAAATAAAATTTTTTACCATGTACTCATTTTTTGTCACTGCGAAAAAATGTTCGCCTCGTTGGACATCGCTTGCACTTATAGCCCACTCCATTACATGCAAAACTGATATTATCGGACGGGCAATTAGCATTTGCTCTACAGCTCTATTTTCTTCATTGTTTTTTTTTTGTCCCTCCATGAGATTGAGTAAATCGTGTATATATGTGTGTATGTGTTAGTGTGATAATGTTACACAATAACTCAGTATGCGGACTATGACGACTAGACCGCTTGGTTAACCAGCTGTGCTAGCGGCTTGTGGCAGTTAGCCACATAACTGCTGCTGCCGCTGCTGCTAAACTTTGCGCTGAAAAATGTCATAATTTCGCCATATGTAAGTATAGAGCGGACTACAGACAGCGTTGCAAGTAGAATTGAGTGAAATGAGCGAGTGTATATAAAAGACTAACTTATTGCTACAGGCTGTTATGGCAGGACGACGAATGATAGAGAGTACAAGCATTTATGGTAGTAAGTGACAATGGCTAGGATGGCGAGGAAAGGCGTACGAAAGAATGTAGCACCAAAACTGTAGTAAATGGTTGGGGAAAAGGTTGGCTGGCGAAAAATTAAAAACGAAAATTTTGCGCGCAAGAAAAAGTCGAAGTGAAGTATTTAAATATCCTGCGGCCATGCGCTGTCACAATTTTTATAGCTTAACAGCAGCAGTAGAGGTAAAGTAAGCAGTGTAGTTGAGCAGGCTGTGTGGCAGCACCGATATGTGCTTTGTTGAAATTTTTTTTTTCGATTTTTGTTGCGACTGCTGCGGCTAGCATATTTGCCAACCAGCTGGCTGCTGCTGTAGCATTCATTTTGTGCTGCATCTGCAAAAGTCTGGCAACTTCCGGACAGTAGTCGGTTGACTTTGCTGCTGCTGCCGCTTTGAATATACATATGTACTTATTTCGCTCAGCATTTGGGTGCCAGTGTAGGTGTATGTGTGTGCACATTGTGGCTGCGTGGCAATTTTTAACGGATATTTGTTGGAGCTTTTTCCATTTATTAAATTGCATTTTTTCATTTTATTTCAGCTTCATTTTCCACGCAGCCAATTCTGCGGCAATTCCTCGTGCAACGGCTGTGCCAGGCCTTTCTATTAAATCATATTTTACACCCGCTGCGCCGCCTCACCGCCTCGCCGCTCACCTTAACTTTTGCACGTTGTAGCGCTTCTTTAGATTTATAATTAAGATTTGCTTTGCTGTAAATGTTGCAAGTGCATTTTTTCTCTATTTTTTGCTGCAGCAGCCAACAAAATAGTCACTCATACTTAGTTTGCCTCTAGCCACTTCATAATGCTGGCACACGCGTTGCAGCATCCAGGACGGCTGTTACTGCGAATCCTTTCATTTATCATTGCGGTTGGCCCTTGTATTCGAGATGTAAAGGTGGTGTGTGTGTGTGTGTAGTGCGGTGCCCAGTCAGGCCGCCATGTCTCGATTTTAATTACGTTATGGAGTGCAGTGCATGGCAGATTTTTTCCTATTCATTTAGCGATTTTTATCAGCGCTCACTTGCTTGACTTAGAGTACTAATACATTTTTTCTCTTTTTCAGCTTTTATTTTTACTACAATTTCACCGTTATGCCAAAACCATTTTAATATAATTATCAAAAAGTTTTCAAGCCACATTAAATCATAACTTAGAAAGCTTACCATAAATTAGGTAGCACTTGAATATGCTCACTAAATTTAATTTAACGTCTGCCAAAGCTGGTTTTTCGTAAACTATCTACGGTGGCCCTTCAACCCATACTTTCCACCACCTGGCATTCTACTGCATGCCACCCACGTTGCAACAATTTGCTCAGAATTGTTCTGTTACCCCCAACGCGCCAGCAATTACTTGTTGAAAAATAGTCACAGCATTATTATCGACACAACGAATTGATGGGCAATTACGCGCGTACGCTGGCAAGCGTTTACGGATGCGCCTGAGGCGAATATGGCAAGACAATTGCAAATGTGCACAGCCTTGTGCTTACTTAACTGGCATTTTTAGTAGTTGGGCGAATACAACGTGCTTTTTGCCAGCTAGTGAAGTGTCGTAATTATCACTGTGGGAATTAAAAGTAAATTGGCGGCAAACAAAAGCACATGTCAGGAGCAAGAAAAGCAAAAAGTAACTCAAGTGAATTGTAGATTTATTGAGGTAAGAAAAATTGAGCCCAACGCAAAAAAAAAAGAAAAAATATTATAACATGGGCAATGTTAAGCTGAAGACTGAAGGTTTAGTCGTATCTTGCAAGTCGAAGTATGAGAAAAGTATATTTGGTTGGTTGCTCAGAGATGTTAAAACACTCTTGTACATCTTCAGGGTCGTTAACTATATGCGGATGGAAATATCTCGGCTGGGAATGAAAGTGCTAAACCGATATAGCCAAACCTGCACAGGCTTTTATTTTCTCAGTTCAGCGGGGTAGTTTATTGGCTTAAATAAATTCTGATTTTTTTTTCGAAAAAGTGGAAAAACTATTCAAACACATTCCTGAGCGCAACACCAAGTTCTGGCATACCTACTGAGGAGAAAATTTAGATTTTTATTTTGGTAGACAGGGGCTGGTTGGAACAAATGTTTAATAAGGTTAAAAAATTCGGAAGCTCGCTAGTAGCTTAAAATGCTTAGGGGAAATATTCCCAGGAACATTTTACTTGCTGATACATACTACATAAAAGTCTACCAAAAATAGTTTAACAAATGACTCTCCTAAAAGTATGCATCATTTATTCCTCCTTTCACGTTTAGGTTGCAACTGAACCGGGCTTATACCCTATTTTTGCGAATACCTCATAAAAAATAAATCTGGAGGTGGCCTAAGATATTGACGTCTTCAATGTTGGTAAGGCTCTACAATAATGCTAAAGACTATTTGGCTCACTTGCAAACCAAAACCAAGGACAAGTTGCAATCAATGCCAATGCAGCAAAGTCATCCGGCAAAACAAAAGCTTGCTACAGCGTAGATCATGCCCAGGCAACTGTTTGGGCACGTCCACATCGACATAGATGGTCCTTTTCCGTTATCGGAGGGTAATCGATATTGTCTAACTGTGATCGATCGATTTACGCGGTAGGCAGATGCAATACCTATTCCTAATATGACTGCCCCAGTTGTAGGCAAGACCTTGCTAGTTGGCTGGATAGCAGACTTCGGGGTGCCCATCGACATAACGTTAGAACTAGGACCTCAGTTCGAGAGCGCTGCGTTCCAGCAATTACTCAAGTGCCTTGGCATATCGCACTTGAGAACGACTCCATATCATCCGGGCTAATAGAACGATGGCATCAAATGCGTAAGTCTGCTATTCTATGCCATAATTTAGAGCAGTGGGCGACCTATTTGCCTCTGATTCTACTTGGCCTCCGTTCAGCATACAAAGACGACATTGGCTGTACACAGCCAGAATTAGTTGATGGGACGTTATTGCGATTACCTTCAGACCTTTTCATCGAGCAACCTAGAATGTCGAACGAAAGAACGAAATGGTACAGGAAGTACGCCGTACCAAGCGAGAACTGCGACCTGTCGACACTAGTTGGCAAACAAATAAAAATACATTCGTCCACAGCAATCTCAAGTCATGCAGCCATGTCTTCATTTGCGACGACTCTGATAAGCCGTCATTATGAGCACCGTATAAGGGCCCATGCAAAGTTTTCAACTGTTCACCGATATACTTTGTAGTTGATGTTAATGCGAAGAAAGTAAAAGTTTCCATCGATCGTCTGAAGCCAGCTTTTATAGCGCCATCTACTACTCTCTAGGAGGAGGATACTGTGGCAATACCACAAAATTCTAAACTTTTTAATTCCTGATACAACCTTGCGCACTATTGTTTTTTGACATTTTGCTTTGTGTATTCATTCATTATTTTATTGCATTGTAACTATTCTCATAAAGACAAATACAAATTTCGTTTTTCCTTCTTTCTGGATTGGAATTGAAGAAGACAACACGTTTTACAATATACCCCATCGTCTATATAGACATACATTAGGAAAAACCTGATGTGGCTGTTCAACAACTTGATACCGCCACTAGAGACAAGTAATTGTTTTGACGGCGGAAAAGGACGACGCATGGACGAAAAGAGACGCGTAAAAATAAACTTCCACAAAAAAAAGATGTGAAAACCTAGTTGACGGTGAAGAAAGACGCGTAAACAAAGATTTATACCTAGCCAATGACTGTCACTTCAGCATTATTCCCCAAAAACTCTTTGAGGAATGTACATCCTATTACGCGTATTTTTTCGCCGTCAGATAGGTTAACGCGTCCTTCTACGCCGTTTACTAAGTTTAGGCACCTTTCTTCGCTAAAGTTTTTTATGCGTCTTTTCTCACGGTCAACTTTTGAGATCGCGCCTTTATTCGTGTCTAGTGACGTTACGCTTTAGGAAAAGTGTGCTTTATAATTGATATCTCCTCCTGAAATTACGTCTAAACGAGAATATCTGCAAATCCAAAGCAAAAGGTGCACAATCGTCTCCGTCTCATTTTTAACTCCGCTGTTTTCGCTATACCTATTCATTCAGAAATGCTACTTATTAGGAAATTATGTGGGGGTTCTTAACCTCTACTGACGAGGTTTGACACTCTTCAACACATAGATGCCCCGATGATCAAACCTTTTTATGAGGTGAAAAGGCAATGTCATAAACACTATGATCCTAAGCGAGCTACACTACCCCGTTTGTGCGCAAACAGCGAACATTATTGGCGACAGAAGACTAGTTTTGCATTCGTTATCTAAAAATGACCGAATTTAACCTAGTTTTTCAACACCAGCAATACTAAAAAATCGGCATACCTTGAAAGACGTACAGCGGTCATTTCACTCAACTACTTTGAAATTAATTTTGCTAACAAAAACACTTCTAATTTTTAATTTAAAACCGTTGATTAATTTTAAAAAGAGCATAAAATTTAAGTTTTAATTTTTATTTTCTTATTTAAGTAACAAAAAATATAAAAATATTAATATGCATACATGTTTGCCAAAAGAGTGAAACGACCCCTATTCTTTATTAGGGTAGCCGTGCTATTTATTTAAACTCGAAACACATCAATTAAATAAATGCTTTTAAATTAGATTTTATACATTTTCAATAAAATTCACGAAATGTTCTTGTCCGTCTTTCTAGTGCAAACATTTTTTTAAAGGTCCACCGCCATTTAATTTAAAAAATCTGTACAAAGCTAAGATATTGCTTTTGGCATTTGAAATACAAAATATTCATAAGTATTCTATAGTAGGGTTGTTCGATGAATCACATAATCGAACAAGCTGATTGATCTAAACCTGATTAATTATTTAATCAACGAATAATATTTTTTGATTAATCAAAGTGACACATTTCTATATTAATTACATATTGATTAATCAGAATATAATTAATTTGATTAATCAGAACCCTGAACAATTGAAAGAAAAAGAAATTATACACATACTATGTATACACATATATGGGTGTTTTTACATTTCAAGTAGCAACATAGTATAGAAACATTATATTTTTGTTAATACGAAATATATATTAAAAATAATATATATATTTGCTTTGAAAGCACACTCGAAAGAAATGAACAAAGTTAATCAGATTTCAATTAATTTTTTATAAGTATAAAGTACCTGCTCAGGATCTGATAACTCAGAATCTGATTAATCCGATTTTTTGACTAGTCGCGATTACGATTAATTAAAAAATTATTTAATCGATTAATCCCACATCCCTAATCTGTAGCAATAATTTCTATGAACTAGAGTAAAAAGCTCTTCGTTATTTCTAGCTCCTCGATAGAACGCTTCTCTGTAAATCTCAATAGTGTATTCATATACTTGCACGTACGCACTGGTAAAAGAAAACGAAATTTTTTAAAATTTCACGAAATGCAATCTGCCTCAGAGAAATGATGGCACCATTCAACAAAACTGATGACATATGCAAGAATGCTTCAATCATTCAATTCCCTTCCAGCTATGTTCAAACTGATATAAATTTCGCTACCCCAAAGGCAGCGCATTAAATTTAAATATTTTAGGAGTTAGTCTACCACGAGCTTAGCTGGCACTTAGGCTGATGGTAGCGCAATATCCAAATTCACTACGCTTGCGCAAGTTATGCGAAAATTGACACATGCACATACATATTAAGTGCTTCTATATACTATTTAGCACACACGTGCAAGTAAGTATATATACATACATACACATGTGCGATTTTCAATTTATAAACGCACTAAAATTTAACCTTCAGCTCTTTTCTCTGCTTGGAAAAAGCAAAAAAAGAAAAACAACATAAAAATTCAATTGCTTGCGGCGCATATTTTGATTTCGTGTCAAATTGCACATGCAACACATGCTGCATGCCGCATTGATGCCTCAAGGTGACAACAACAAAAATGTTACATGCTCGTAATCTAGCAAAAGGAACTGCTAGATATTCAATACTTGCTTGCTTGGTAATGCTCATCCGTGCGGGTTTGGAGGTGGCCAAATGGGTTTTTGTATAGGAGCAAAATCGGGACAGTCACCCAAGAATTCAATTAAGAATAAAAACGGCAGAAGACATTGATTTAGATCTCAGATGAAAACTTCGTATCTGTTTCGGAAGGAAATTTGAAAAAAAAAATTAATAAACCACAAAAAACGAATATTGTACGGCTACTTATTAAAAAAAAAAACTACTTTCAAAATTTTTAACGCAACATTTTTTTTCACTTGATGGCAGTCTGGCAACTCTGCCTTCATTTATTTCGTTTCTTTCCCATAGCTCGTTCGTTCGTTCGCTTGTCAGACGGATGCACATTGCCGCATTAGTGCCGATTACGACTGCTTGCGAATGCAGCGCCGCCATTGTCATCATCATTGTCAGCGTCTTCATGGTGCGCCATGAATTGATTGCGCGCCGGCAATGTCAATATCATCGATGATGTTGCAAGCTGATGATGCTTTTCCTGCTTTGAAGAAACATACACACATGCATACATATGCATACTAGGGATGTTAATTTTTCGGCTTTTTTTGATCCCGGGATTTTCGGGATGGCGTTGTCATAACCCCGGGATCCCGGGATTAGTCCCGGGATTTAGATATTCATTACTTTTTAACAACTTGAATCGAAAAAATTGCTTCTATATTGTTTGAGAAGCCCTCGTACCATAAAATAAATAAAAAATGTGTTTGAATCCTACTTTTTTATTCAAAGTGGCATTTTTACTTTTTCTCTCTGACCGCAGGATTTATTTTGAAGGACTTTGTAATTTCAAAGAAATGATTAATTTCAAAAATTATTAAAAAAATGCAATGCAATATAGAATAAAAATATGGGTAACAAATGCAATAGGAAATTTCTTTAGAATTTAAAAAAATTAAATTTTTTTGATTCACGAGGACGAATAGAAAATTTCTAAGCTGACAAAGTTGGAAGAACGACATTCGAGGATGTTATCGAGATTATATAAGCCCTTAACATATAATTTGTTTCAAAAACAAATACCTGCAAAATTTCAAGGATAAAATTTTAAAATGACATTTTCAATAATTACCAGCACTCCTGCACCAGAAACTTGAATCTGTTTAAATTCTACAGGATTTCCTGATTAATTTTATATCCATACTTCTCTAAGCACATTTCTCTGAATTTTTTAAATCATTTTTGAATTACTGATGGCAGAGTGAAAAACTAAAAACGCAATTTTACTATATTTGGCCCATGGTTTCGCGAATATATTGATATTTGTATTTAAAATTTACTACCGCGCGGTGTTATATGTATGTATAATGAGCTACACATTTATAAAAAAAATATTAATTAGTAAATAAAAAAGAAATATAGCCAATACTGGTCAATAACAGGAGTTTCTATTATTGCCTCAGTGTAAATTACAAATCCCGAAAATCCCGGGATTACTCCTCACGAATCCCGGGATTAACATTCCTAGTGCATACATAAGTAAATACTCCTGCCGGGTATCGACTTGCTTTCACAGCTTACTGCTGGCGAAAAAGGAAGATGTAAAATGAGTAAAAATGATGCAGTTGTTGATATTTTCAAGGCAGGCGTTGATGATTGTCGAGCTGCTGTTGGTTCTTGTTCTTTTATTTCATTTTTTTTCATATAAAAATCATTGATATTAATGTCCGCTGTGTAAATGATGAGACAAGCAAAAGCGACTGAGGTAGAATTTTTTTTGCCTTTTTGCAATTTTTAAAGCCTAAGTAAATACTTTCCTCCGCTTCGCACAAAGTCTGCATTAAGATGCTCTGCTGGGTTGCGACAAGTGCCTTACATAGTTATTAAACAAGATTGGTTTCATTTTGAAGGACAAATTCGCTACTTATTTTCATATTCTGGGGAATTTAAGCTGAATCTGCCTTATCCACAATATCTGACAAAAGCGTTAGAGTGATATCAACACAGTGATAACACCACACTCCAGCTATTGGTGATCCCCTGCTGATCCGATCGATCAGGTCGAGGCTTGGATGATCGGAAAGCGCACCAGGAGAATCCGTTGGTGATACAACACAAATGTTACTCCGAAATCGGCGTCCGAGAATGTCCACATTCATCCACAGTTTTACAGCTCGGATGAGAAAGACCGCAATTGGCCGAACTCCCTGCTGCCGAGTCCGTCCTGTTGGGGAGCTAATGGTCCTAAGGCGCCAGCTGGAGTCGAATGGCACACTAGATCTCAGAAAAACCAATCACAAAGAGAGAGAGGCAATGATATGGTGTATTAGATATCGCCGCTTCCTCGCGAAGCTTCGAGAGCTTGATACCATTTTTTTAAGCCAAAAGATAAGTTATGAATGTGGTAAAACTAAGACAGTCACTCGTCTCTAACAAGCCAACAACTGGTTGGACGATGAGAAGCTCTTGACGCCGGCACGTGTTATTTGTGTTCAGCGGAAAGGGACCAGAAGCACGTAATCCGTAGAGGCAACTCTTGGACGAGGAATAGGTCGCAGTTCGACGTGAGCAGAAAGAAATGAAACCTTCATCGACTTTATGCTTGGCACCAGAGCCCCAGGTGGCTATCATAAGATAGAAGGGAAAATTCCCACCGGAAAAGAGTTGCGTCTGAAAGAAAATAGTAGCCTTATTCTATTGTGTAGATGATAGGGATGTTGGAAAAACATCGATGCATCGAAAATATCGATGTTTTGCTTTGATGAGTCGAAAAATTTCCACTCGATGTACAAATAGTCGATGTATCGATGCATCGATGTTTTTTGAAAACTGACATCTCTAGTACATTAAACCGTTATTCCAGTTTTTAAATTGTACAAAAACGAGAAGTGACTTTGACCAAAAAAATTAAATGGCTCCAAAAAGTTCCGTTATAAACCTAATTCGCTTGGTTGCAGAAATCTATTTCAAATTTTGTACAATTTTGCTAATGAAATATTTTGTTGTGAAACATTATTTAAAAAATTCCTATGCAAATCGATGCATCGATGTATGCCCCTCGGTGCATCGAAAAATATCGATGTACATTTCGATGCATCGAATCAAAGAAAAACATCGATTTATTTTTGCCACTGACGTCCCTAGTAGATGGAGCAAAATTATAGAAAAGAGTCAAATGGTGTACAATGTGACAACAAGCAACTAACTAACACGTGTCCGTAGATTGCCCCAATCTGAGAGGTGCAGGTCGGGTACAACAGTGCGTGGGTGGATCTCGCTCCGATTGTGGATTATCCGTAGGCACTATGCTAGCACTCAATAAATGCCAAAACGCTGATGTCATATCTAGCGATTCAACAATTTCTAAAGCCCCCGCTCGTGACAAAAGAAACGGCAAGGTTTCCTGCAACAAACTATGTTTACAATTACTGCAGATCCTGCATCTCACAGCTGGGCTTATAATCATCAATGATGTTGCCACAGTGAATCCGGAAAGCTTAAAGTTTAATTTGCATCAGTGTAGCACAGAATCTGTTGACGTAGTACTTACCCAAAAACTCTAGCCAGTATCGGGGAAGGTCACAGGTAAATCGAATAGCAATTTCATGCTATTTAACCCTATGTTGCATTACAAAAATTGTTACGAAATCCCCGAAAGATAGACAATACTGGAACAACTGCAATCGGTTTGTGTCTGAAGCCCCACCTCGTTACACGGAGAAGTTGAACTTAACGGACTGACTGAAGTCTGCGGTTCTTCATCTTATGTGCTCAGTTAGCGAATCTTTTATGACATGTTGTCTTGGATCATAACAACATCTAAGGGATGCCCAATTTTCAGGCTTTGGCAATGTCGGGAAGCTGATAGCTTACAGGTTGGTTAAAGCAAACGAATCGCGGCTGCATCTTTTCAGTTGAGCGCGTCCTACCGACTTGTGTAAAAGTTCTAATAAAAATAAATACACTTTCCTATGTAGCCGGTCAACCGGTGAGTTGGTCCCTAAAAGATTCCTTAGTTGCTATATTTGTTAGCATAATGAGAGATGCTGTTTCTTATACAATACACTAGTGGACGGGATCAGGGGATTACGGATTTATTCGTCAAGTTAGTGGTCTACATAATGTTATTTGGCAGATTGACAAGAGAAAAATGCTTTATGAAAAATACTTTAAAGGTAAATAAGCTAAGATATTTCGTAGGTAAGTAGAAACTAAGAATGAAATCATGCAAGGACATAATACACAACTTAGCAAATTATGACGGTAAAAATTTTCTTTTAAAAACTACTCGATACTACACTTCAAACTCCTTCTAGTGTAAGACAAACTAGCACACCCACGACAATTGTCACCACTTTTGCTGTTATTTGAAATGATTCTTTCCGATCGATTTCCTTATTGCTGCGGCATAGACATGAAACGATTGCTTCTCCAAATATTTCAGTGAGTTTTCCAAGAGGTAGAAAAAAGCTTAAGTAGAAGCTGCTGCAAGTGCAATTGAAAGTGGAGTTTAAAGTGGAGAAATACGAGCAGGAGTGACAGCAAATGTAGTGGTGAAGCGTTGAGTAGAGCAGACTGGTGTGCTATCATTATTTGCCTCAATATATTTTGCAATAATTTCGCAATCACGCTTCAATTGCAGCATAAAACGGATGTATAATGATAGTGTAATACAAAAACAATTGAAAGAGACACGCAAGTACAGATTCGAAGTAGTACAAAGGAGAGGCCAAGCGAAGATGCCAGCTGTGCTTATAACTATTTCGTGCAGCAAGAACAATGACAAAAGCAACGACTTACAATGAAGAGGAAGAATCAGCACCGGGAATGAGACACTAGAGCTGATGACATCCGGCATTACCGGCAAAACTGTCATTGTAGTTACGCCTGCTAGTGGGAAGGCAAGTTGCTTGTAAGTACTAGGAGAACTATGTATATATGTATGTAGGTGAAAAGCAACAGAAATCGAACGGATTTGCAGCAAAAAGTAGCAAAGAAGGAAACTATCATCGGAAGGTATCAAATTGCTGCTAAGAAATCGGCATGAAAACAAGTATTTTTTCGCTGCACGCCGCTAGCTGTCGTCAACTCACACACGATCTACACACTTTCCGTCGACGAATAATGGCGTAGGTGTTGCACGCGTTGAGTGCGAAAGTGTCACCTCATTTGCTGGCGCATTTTCCTTTTTTCATTTCAGCTTCACTGCAACTCAAGTCGAAGAAACTTTTGCTAATGCTACAATTATTTCGCCCAATGTCCCTTTCATTGCCGCTGTGCGCTGTAGTTGCCTGCCTTCTGCCATACGAATATTACCCACCAGGTGGTATACGTAACATGAATGCTGTGCTGTGCTCTACTACGCGTACTTGCTTCTGCTCCCGCGCTTGTACACCAGCCGCAGCCAGTTCGTGCGTTTAACTTCTTCATTAATTTATTTATGTGAAATGCACGTGCGATGTTGCACTCAATCGGAAGTGAAAAATAATGTCCCAATAGTTAGTAGTGAGCGTGCTGTAGGAAGTTGTCTGCTAGTCGCTGCAGGCAACGACTATTAGCGCTGCTGGCGTCGACTCGCTGGCTGGCTGTCTACGTAACGGTAGCAAGCACGCTGCACGTATTAGTTGGTGGTCTTTAATGCAACAAATTGGGGATTTAAGTTGTGTGTTCACCTGTTGAATGGCTTGGAAAAGATGAAATTATTTGCCGCATTTCCTTTTTACTTTATTTTTTATTTTGAAAAGTTGCTGGAAGCGCTGCAAGTTGAGATAGTATTTTAACCCTTTCCCTGGCAGTGTATTGGAAAGGTAATAGGTTTTTATCAGAGACCGTACCGAGATTTCATTATTTTAAAAAAAGAAAACTGTACACCTTTAATAGGTTATGAAAGGAATACCGTTAATTTATGCTTTTAATCCTTAGCGAAAAAGTAATGTGCATAAATTGTTTAATTTTTTATCAGATAATAATTGGTAATATTTCATTCTGGGTTGTTATGCTGTCGTAGAAGCCAATATACCGCTGAAAAATTAGGAAATAAGCTTGAAAGAATCCAATAAAACATGAAAAAATTAACAAAAAAGAAATATCTCGAAAAAATCTCAAAAAATCCGAAATGAGCTTTACAATGCCCTCAAACTTCCAAAAGCTCTTTAAATATTTTGATGTGCCCAAACAAAATAGAATAGTCTCAAAAATCACGGAAATTTCCTAAAAACTCCATTATAAATATTAAGAAAAAATTTAAAATGAGCCGTAAAATTCATAAAAAGGTTCCAAAGATCACAAATAATTCTAAAAAAAAAAACTCCCGGAACGTTATGAAAAATATCGAATATTTAAGAAATAGATCTCGAAGATGCCTTAAAAAGCCTTCAAAAGTTGCTAAGAAGTCCAGAAAAAACTTCGAAAAATCGCAAACAATTTCTGCTTAACTCCAAAAAACTCGGAAAGTTTTAGTAAATGTCAGAAAAACCAAAAGTCTGAAAAATTTTGAAAATTTTAAAAAGCTCTAAAACTTTCCGAAAGACTTTCTTAGGAAAACTGTGAAAAGTTTAGAAAAAAGTTCTAAAATTTTTCTGAAATATCCTTGTAAATCGTGAGAAAATTATAAGAGAGCCGAAAAAATTTCAAAAAGTTCCAAAAAATCTTTCGAAACTTTTCGCAATATATTGAAATGTTTAGAAACAGATCTGCAAAAGCCCTGAAAATCCCGAAAAAGTTATGCAAAATAGAATAGGCGAAAAAAAATGTTCAAAAAGTTCCAGAAATTTCCAAATGGACCCAAAAGAATCTTTAATAGTCCACAAAAATTCCGGAAGCCTTGACCTCAGAAGTAACAAAAATTCTTATAAATGTCGAAAGCTTTCGGAAATCTTCGCAAAAATCTCGAAAAATGGCGAAAGGGGCCTATAAAAGCCTGAAAAGTCCAAAAAGTTTTAAAGTCACGAGAAAATATTGAAAGTTCCCAATAATTTGAGACTTATTTCACATTTTTAAATAGTCTGTAAAAAGCAATTGCTTTGTATTTCAAATAAATAAATACATCTACATATAAAGGCCCCAAGAGATCCCTAAACTACTTGAAAATTCGCTACAAATTCTCTAAGCACAAAAAAGGTTCAAATTATTCACCAAAAAAAGCTTTCGGAAATCTTCGGAGAAATGTCGAAAAATTGCGAAAGGGGTCTAAAAAAAGCCTGAAAAGTCCAAAAAGTCTCCAAGTCTCGTGAAAATATTGAAAGTTCCCAATAATTTGAGACTTATTTCACATTTTCAAATAGTCTGTAAAAAGCAATTGCTTTGTATTTCAAATAAATAAATAAATCTACATATAAAGGCCCGAAAAGATCCCTAAATTACTTGAAAATTCGATACAAATTATCTAAACACAAAAAAAATTCAAAATTATTCATCAAAAAATCTTAAAAAGTTCCAAGAAACTCTGAAGGTACCCGCACCCAAAATTCTAAAAATCCCGAGAAAAAAAAAATATATATTTATATAAATAAAATATACTATAAATTTCAAAGAATTCTCGGTAATCCCGAAAAGTCTCAAAAACTGCCGAAATATATGTAAAAAAAAAAATTTTAAGTTCTTAAACAGTCTAAGGAAAAAAGACAAAGCTCGACCAACTACTTCAAATTTGAAGAAATTTTGGAGAAATGCTATAACGAGTAAAATGCATTTGTGTTCGCGAGTAGTTTTTGGAACGCATTTGTTAATTAATTTCAATTTGATTTAATTAAATCATTTCAACACTCCATACACCGTCACATTCGCCACGGACACATAAGGCTCATGCGATTGCGGATCTGCCTTAAAATATGTTTTCACAATGGTGCGATACCGACCAGATAGCAAAAAAGACGGCACACTCGCACGATCGAATCTCACGCCTTTCCAGTAGTAATTTCCCTATAAGAAAAGTGAATGCGATTATTATGTATGTATTTTTTTAATATAGTGAAACTTTTCCTCACCTTAACAATCGGACAATATCTGGGCATATTTCCCTGTTTCCAATAACTCTCAAACCAAATGTATATCCAACTAAGTTTGTCGTTGTGATTTTTGCGACCCAAAAACCGACACACATCCAGATCATACAAAAATATTGATACATAGCTTCTCGCTTTCACATCACGTTTGGCCAAAGCCAAACTCACCCACGGATCACGTCCATAATTTTCTTTTATAATTAATTCAACATCTACAGCTGTGCCATTTTTGCTTATAATGATTTCATTTCTTTCTATATAGGTTGTATTGATTTCCACATCGGCTTTGACGATGGTGACTTTCTAGTGGGGGGGGTAACAAAAAGTATATTAAAAGATACAAATAAAATGCCGGCATTTTTTTGCTGTCGACAGCAATTTTTTAAACAAGAAATTCGCTTTAATTTTAACTTAAACTTATTTTAATTGATAAATGTTGCCAATCACCTTTTGACCCGCTACCAAACTAAAAACGAGAACGAAAATAAGTAGCTGCGTTAGTATGAAAACCATCTTTTGGTGGCTGCAGTAAACCTTCCCTTTCAGTACAAATAAACATTTCGCAATGATACAAAACTGAAACCTACGGAAACTTCTACATGCATAAATAAAATGTATAAAAAAATAATTAGACATTTGTGTGTGCTAATGTATTTATTTGTGGTTAATATCTTCCTAATTATGGGAAATTTATATTTAAAAAAAAACACACACACACACACTAAAAGTTACGCAATTATTTGCTTATTAACAAACCAGTCAGACAGAAAATTTGTTAAAAATATCCAATCGTTTGGTTAATTTTCTAATAACACCGTGCGACAAAAACCAAACATTTTTAAACACACGAAAAGATAAATATATTCACAAAACTATGAGCCAAATATAGTATAACTGCGTTTTTAGTTTTTCTCACTGATGTCAGGATTTTTTTTAGAGGACTTTGAAATATATATGAAATATTTAAAAGATTCGGTGCATTGCAGAGTAACAATATGAGTATCAATTATAAGAAAAAATTTTGTAGAATAGAAAAAAATTTAATTTTTGGGTGCACCAGGACGAGTAAGTAGTAAGTATTGAAAATGTCCTTTTAAAATCTTATCCTTGAATAGTCTTGGAAATTTCCAACATTTATTTTTGAAAAAAATATATGTCAAGGACTATTATGTTAACTACCACATTCTTGAAATTCGTCCTTCTAACATTATTAGTTGTATATAAAAAAATGTACATTACTTCTCTTTATAAGATATTGATAGTCACAATATCTAACTATTTTATATATATAAAATAATAGCCGTTTTCGTTGTTCGGGGTTAACTCAAAAAAATACCGCATAGATTTCAGTCAAGTTTTCAGAAGTTATACCTTGCATATATGGTCCTATTATAGGTTACCAGAAAACTCGCTAGGTGGCGCTTGGGTCGAGTTATTTATAAGTCATATTTATGAACCGACTTCTTTAAAATTCAAAATGTAAGCTACCAGCATGATGGAAAATACAAACAGAATGAATAGCTATTGCCGAAGTTATCGGTGGGACGGCGGTAGTAATTTAAGTGTATGTACTGTGTTATTATCAACTACATACATCGTTTAAAATTTATTATTCTAAGAGAAGCGGAATCAGAAGCTTTGAAACTCTGGCATTCCATGCAAAAATGCAATTAAATAATCGAGTACGGAAGGTCTTCTGGGAGGCCCATCTTCCTATTTTGTCGAATTGGTTCTTTAAATATTTGCATAGCCATATTCTTACGCCATCAAATACCTTGTAACCACAACCCAGAGGCCGGCACCTTTCTACGATCGCTAACTGTAACTTGCGGCGCCCCCAAATAAGCTGATATCAAGACACAGTTAACACATTTCCATACGTGAGTCATGAATTTTAATGAATTTGCCAATTAATTCATTTACATACAGTACAGATGCTTTGCATATTTACATTGGCTACTGCTTAACTCCGCAACGGCAATCATATGGTACGAAAATCGCGCGCTTGCAATATCGATACTCAGGTACTTTTCGGCACGCAGTTCCGTAACGTGGCTTTCACATGCCACAAATGATTCCTTGAATATTGATATGTGGATAACGAAGACCACAGGCTTTAGCTACATACATACATGTATGTATACGTACATACAAATGTATAACCAAATCGATGTACGCCACAACATTTCGGCTTCCAGCCAGAAATGCTTCGAAAGCATTTTCTCCACCGCTGAGGATATTTTTGAGCTAATGAATAATTTATCAAACATTAATTTGATGCGGACAAGGCCGCTTAATATCACTGAGTACTGTAACAAAATTTCACATGGAAAGTGAAACCTGGCTTTAGTGATAATGAATTAAATTTCTTTTAATTTTTCTGCACCTTTTTTAAATTTATTTCACAACCGAAAGCTGAAAAGTAATGCGTGCATAAATAAAGCATCGTGTTGCTTAAGTAGTATTTTTTTTTAACCCCAAAGGGCTAAATATAAATTTTTTAATTTTTCTTTTCCCCACATCACTGCGATTTAAATTCCAGTTGTACTTCCACTACAAAATCCATTTTTTGCTTCTTATATTGACCCATGTAGACGTAATGAACGAGCTTATAATCACCAGGATATATGTATTTCGGTAGAAATGCTGGCTCTAGCTTTACACCCCGTAAATAATAATGGCCAGGATGGAATGGGCAATTCTCCATAAAATTGCCGTATTTTAATGTGTTCCGATACCAAATTTTAAGTAAATGATCCTTAAGTGATATCATTGTACCACAGACATCGATATCAAAGTGAAAGAGCGACTGATAAAGTTTCGCATTAGCGATGCGTAATTGAAATTCCAAACGAGTGCGTAAACCAGGATCCAGGCTTCGAATGAGGTAGAAATCATTATAAAGGGAGCCATTGATGATTTGAATTGTGTAATTGGAGAAGTAGCGGGCACTGTGACGGGAGCGAACTGATAGAAGAGAGATTTGAGTGAGCTAGTTGAGGGGAGAGAGGGTTAGAGGGTTAGAGAGAAAAACGACCGAAAAAAGGTTGAGGTAGAACAAGTTTTAAGGTACTTACCCCATCTGTAGTTCGTAGAAGCAGGATAAAGGGCAGCAAATATAAAAACCACGGCGTCGCTCTAAGGGTAGAGCTCATCTTCTTAATCTAACTATTGTTTTTAGCGTTTTCATATTAAAATAAATCAAAAATGTATAAAAAGACTTAAATGTTAGAAGCTAATATGAAATTATAAAAAATTTCCAGTGCGTTAATTAAGGCATTTGAGACTTTATAATGGCATTTTAATGATGCACTGAGAAAAATTTTCTATATGTCACTTGCGGGGTTTGCGACTAAAATTTTATTGCAAGGCCATATTGTACCCACAATTTACATAAAAGCTAAGATTTTGTTTGAAGCCATTAGTTTTGTATTGAATAAAACCGTGATTTTGAAACTACCTTGCACCAAAAATAATCAATACAGTTAGGCTTTGTAGAGAAAAAATTGAATAATTGTTAGCACTTTGATCACGGATGCAGTGACCTAAAATTCATAATAATAGGATAGTCACGATGACTGAAATTAATTTTGTCTGCTCCCTGTTATTTAAATATAAATTAAAGGTCACAAAAAGGCCAAATGCAAAGTAACCGTCTTAGACTCGATACGCTTTCAAGCGCACTTACTAGACACTAGTAGAGTTACTCTTTGATTCGAAAATGCGAAAAAGCAAAAATTAGCGTTTGTTTTGTTGCTTTGATGTGCGTAGCCATAACGGTGCTATATGTTTGTTGTAAAAAACTGCCGATTTTCGCACTTTCGCTCAAACGCACACAGTTTCGCACCAAAGACTTACTTAGGGTATACACCGGACAATATTGTCAAGACAATTATGTCAAAATGATGTGTTTGTTGTAATATGAATTCGCCGTGTTTACAACAAACACATCATCTTGACATAATTGTCTTGACAATATTGTCTGATGTAAACCCTAAGTTAACTCTAGTGCTATGTATTTATACACTAAGGAAAATGTAAGTAAGTGGTTTTTTCAAACAGCGTCATTTTTGGTTTTTCTATGTTAGCTATTCGAAATTTTTTAACAGATAAACGATGATCGATCAAAAAGTGGTGTTGTCTAGAAATTTTCATCAAGAATCAGTTCAGCCCAATAATAAAATTTCAAACAACGCCACTCTATATATAGCAAAAACAAATTTGTACAAATGTACCAGTCTCGTAATTTGGCTTGAATCAAGGCGAACATTTGAAAGCACACTCACATGTTGTTGTGCTTGTAGCTGAGTGCGCATCTCTGCTTGCTACACTTGATTGCTGCCAAGAGTTTTCAGATTAAAATCTCATTGGGCGGAACATAAAATTTTAAATTTTTAATTTCAGTTTTTCCTAATTATGAAAAAGCATCTGTGAAGTGTGCAACGAAATCGAGTTGAAACGAAAAAAACTCCAAAAATAAATATGTTCAAAGTAAAGAAATCATATGTGTTTTTGTTTGAAACAAAGACAATATGGTTTATTTTTTTTCTCAGCATAGGGCTGAGTATTAAGATTTTTTTAAAACGTAATAAACACTCAACACTCATCAGTGCTGTCGATAGCACTCATTCATACTGCCGTACTCCCCAAGGACCGATTATGCTACTATTTTTCGAGATAGTTTATTTTTTTATTAAAATTTATAAAGCAAATTGCTTGGAATGATTTTCGATCACTCTTTTCCTTTCACATATTGATAAAAGTTTCTTAAGCAATATTATGATGGCATTATTTAAATCTTACGAATGCAATGATGAATTTATATTTAGTATAAACCTCTTTTTAACTATTGGGGAAAAAGCTCGTTTGTTGGTCCGAACACAAAATGCGTGCAGGAAAGAGCACTTAGAGTAGGACAAAAAGCTTTTATGGCGTTGTGGATTTTGGCGCTCAAGCCGTAATATAAAACGTATAGCTGAATAGAGCGCTGAATGCCTGAAAAGCTTTTTGTGGAGTTGTACTATTAGGCTATACTATGAGTACATATACCGACTTGGGGAGGTGGCACCGAAGCACAAAGCCAGCAGTCTCATCTTCTTCAAGACAGTGAGGGCAAATAAGGTTGCCAAGTATTACAATCGCATAAGAACACTTAATCAAAATTGGTAAGAAATAAGCTCGCTTAGGAACCACTAACAATGATATCACGAGAGCAGAGAAAAAGTCTTAGAAACCTAGGTTATGTTAGCTAAAGATGAAAAAGTAGACATGTATATATGAATGTAAGGGAAGAATTCTGGATGAGACTTGAACTCATTTGAATTAACAAGAATTATAGAGAGGAAACTATTCGAGCCAAAATTATACTACGTGAAGAGTGAAATAAACATAATACTTCATTAAGATGGAACCATTTATGGCATATAAAATAGAGCTCACTTCATTGCCAAAACTAACTTATGATCATTTAGATATTTAGTTTTGTCAGTGCATGTGAGAAATTTTTCATTCGTTTCATTTATTTCTGTTTTTATGGGTTATACTAAGCAATGGAAAAAAATGTATTTCAATAATAAGAATAAAAAAAATGATTCCATGTCAATTAAATAATAACAACGAAATTATCTAATAATTGCGGTTAATGAGCTACAAAGACTTAAATAAACACGAAAGTTAAACAAACACAATATTTTTTTTTAGAAATCTGGTTTGTCGTACAAAAGTGTAAAAAATAAATAATCAGAATGCAAGTATGGCGGAAAAATCAATTAAGTGTTTTAACATTCATTTATTTATGCAAAAACAAAAGGGTGGGACGTAAAAATAAAACGCTTGAAATTTTGCTTAAATATGTGCGTAGAAAAAATTGATTATAAAATTCACTGGGATTTCGAGCATAAAAAAAGAAATAATTGCTTATTTCCTCAAGATACTTCAATAATTATGTTACAATAAAAAAAATATATATTTATCGTCTTTTTTTAATCTTTGAGTTTTTCAACATTGCTCGGCAAAGTTAAAATTTTCCAAAATATTTATTAGTTATAAATTGGAAATAACCATTTAGACTACGTAATTGCTTAACTGGAATTAATTAATTAATTCCCTAGTTTTAGGTATTTTTTGGAGTAGAAATATTTGGGATATTCACAAAGGTATCGTAAGTGTCGTATTGTTGTATGACGTATTAAGGGGGTTCGCAAAGTACCATCAAAGTCATATTATGAATTTTCGCAGTGTTAGTTCAGTAAACAATTATTTAAGCTTTTAAAGTTTACGATATACAACAATACGACACCGTTGTGAATCCCTCAATTGAAAATGGCTCTCAAAATGGATTTAAAAATTATAATGTGGGATAAAAAGAAGGTATAATTAAAACAAAGGAACAAAAAATTTGAATTTTGGGAGAATTATTTTGTATATTCTCCCAAAATATTTTTTGTTCCTTTGTTTTAATTATACCTTCTTTTTATCCCACATTATAATTTTTAAATCCAACCGGAAATTTTTGAATAAAATAAAAAATAAAATTACTACTAGGGTGTTCGATTATTCGCTTTTTTCCAAAAACCGGTCTCCGAGTTTTTCGAAAAATTGCAATTTAAAAAAGTCGGTTTCCGATTTTGAAATTAAGATAAGAAAAAGACCAAATAAACAGATTTTATTTTACATAGTTTTCATACAGTAGAGATAAGCATTCCGTTGGTATAGTCATGACAAAAAATTCAAATAAATCAATTAACAGATGATTTTTTTTTAGATCAAAAGTAAAACATAATCAAATCAGTGAAAAATTTACGTTTGGTCTTGTTTTAACTTTTTTTTTAATACTTTACTATATATATATTTTCTGACTCTTTTTCGGATTTGAGCAGTGCTCTTGCCGCCGTAGCCGAGTGCTTAGATGAGCCTACTACCACTCGGGAAGTCCATGGTTAAATTTCTAATCCCAGCAGCAGCAACAAGAGTTTTTTCAAACAGCGGTCGACCCTCGGCAGACAATAGCAAACCACCTTCTGCCATAAGAAGGCTCTTCGGAGGTAAAGTAAAAGTATAGATCTCTCCATTTGTAGCACAACATCAATAAGCTAAACTTTATTGGATGGAGGAGAAGCTCGGAACTTTGGAATCAAATATGATATACTTTTCATCCCCAAATATCCTAGGTTGTTATTATTTTAAAAATTAAAAAACCTTGAAAACTTCGAAAAACTCAACCATTTTATTGAGAGGTCAAGATTTGTATGAAATTAAAAAACAAACGGTTTATTCGATAAAAAATCCAGTTAATTCGATATTCGAAAAATTAAGATTTTTGAAAAACGCCGAATACAGATTAAAAAAAAAAAAGTTGGAAACTGCCTTGGAAAAACCGAGTTAATCACCCTAATAACTACGATAAAAATCAATTGCCAACGTACTACATATGAGGCCTTCAGAGACAAAGTAGCCTAAATGATATTTCAAAAAAATTTTGGCACACGTGTAAATTTTATTGTTTATCAAAAACAACTGTAATATTAGCAAAAAGTTTGTTTTGCAATTCCTTAAAATAAAATGTGGAGTTAAATCGATACATGCCACTAAATGCAAAAATCGGAATATTACCATTTTCCGGTTGAAAATTCCGCCAATGATAGTAGCCCTTAAACGTCATAATAAATTACTAAATGATTGGAGTAAAATTCAAAGGCCAATAACCTTACCGGCTTCCAAGGACATGTGAGCGGCATATTACTATATTTCAATACATTTCTAATCAACATGTGCACCAAACTTTTCTGATCCAGTAAGCTGCTAAGCAAACTGCAAGCGTTCATATTGAAAGTGACGATGGGGAGAAATTTTTTTTGCGCCTTTCGTCGATATGAAATAGCAACTTTCATCCAAATGTCCACCGGCGTTGTTTTTATTAGATTCATACCCATATTCAAAGCCGTACGATCGATGGTCACGTTGCCGTAATAGTTGTCAATATATTCTGGATTGTAATTTGTTTCAACGCTCCGGAAAAGAAATAGTTTTGCAGGCTATGGATATAAAACCGGGAATTATATTTGTTGCAAAATTTCTATAATATTTTTTAAATGCACCTTACGTGCGCTGCTCCTTGGCAGTTTCAATAGTAGTAAAACTATCAGCATTGTTAATAGAGTTTTAAGCCGCAAAAGCATTGAACTTTTTATTACTTTACACGATTGCATGTGAAAGGCAAATACAAAAATTTTTCAAAAGGCCATTGTTGGATAATTTCGGTAAATGTCATCGTTTGCAGCTCATTAACTGTAATTATTTATCAATTTGATTGTTAATGTTTTACTAGTGTGGTTTAAATTTGTGTTTGCTTTATTGTTTCCTAGCACAATGGGACCATAGACAGGGAGATTTACAAAATGTGACCTTTAGACGAAAACGCATTAACGATATCGAACAATCGTCTTCCATTCACTTTCGAACAAAAACTGTTGCCTTTCCCCAGCAAAATTTTATGGAACAAACTTACATACTTGCAAAGTGCTGTAGAATTTTTATACCCGAGCGCACTTGTGCACAAGGGTATTATAACTTTGTTCACATAACGGTTGTTTGTAATAGGCAAAACGAATCGAGATAGATATAGACAAATATATACATAAATGATCAGAATGAAAAGAGAAATCGATTAAGCGGTGACTGTCTGTCCGTCCGTCCGTCTGTGCACACGATAACTCGAGTAAAAATTGAGATATCTTAACGAAACTTGGTACGTGAACTTCTTTTGGGCGTAGGATGGTATTGAAAATGGGCGAAATCGGACAATAACCACGCCTACCTCCCATATAACGGTAATTTTAAGAAATACGAAAACTGCGATATTTTAGTAACTACTGAAGATAATTCACTCAAAATTGATACTTACAATGAGTTTCAGACGGAAAACATGAATATTATAAATTTTTGGAAAATGGGCGTAGCCATTATGGCTTATGGTTACATGTGTGTATCTTGGTAACCGCTGCACCAATTTCTTCCAAACTTGGCACAGTTGTTGGCCTTAGTACAGCATACTAAATGGCTAAAAGTTTTAAAAATCGGACAATAACCACGCCTACCTCCCATATAACGGTAATTTTCAGAAAAACGAAAACTGCGATATTTTAGTAACTACTGAAGATAATTCACTCAAAATTGATATTTGCAATGAGTTTTAGACGAAAAATAAGAATAATACAAAATTTTGGCAAATGGGCGTAGCCACGCCCACTTATTGTGTATATCTTGGTAACCGCAACACCAATTTCTTCCAAACTTGGCACAGTTGTTGGTCCTGGTACAGCATACCAAATGGCCGAAAATTTCTAAAATCGGACAATAACCACGCCCACATCCCATATAACGGTAATTTCGAGAAATACAAAATCTTCGATAAATCAGTAAATATTGAAGCTAATTTATTCAAAAATGATGGTTGCAACAATTCTTTACCAAGAAATACGTTTATTGTAAAATTTTGGAAAATGGGTGTGGCACCGCCCACTTATGATCACATATATGTATGTATCTCGGTAACCGTTCTACCAATTTGTACCAAACTCGGTATGGTTATTGTGCTTGCCCTATAGAAGCAAAACGTTGAAAATTATTGGAATCAGATTCAAATTACGACCACTTTTCATATAACGGTAAATTTCAGAAATGCTTGAAATTTCAATATTTCGAAAGTTAAGGACGCTAATTTACTTAAAATGTATACACCCCGGCTTATCATGTAGCGGTAGGTTTCGGAAAGGAGGAAAACATATATTTAATACTTGCGCCGGGTATTTAATGTTTGGCTCCGCCCGAACTTAGACTTTCTTACTTGTTCAGTTTTCAATTAGAGTTATGCACTTGACATATGTAAATAGTACATACATTAGACTGTTGTAAAAAAAACGAATGCTTTTTTCTTTCGACCCCATATGAAAATTTCTTTGTCGGCCACAAAAAAAATATTTGTGGCAAAATTTCAGCCTTCTATCTTCATTTTTTAGTTAGCGCTGGCAAAAATAAAAATTTTATGTACAAAAATTGTTTTTCGCTATTTATTTTAATAAAAAATTATATATAACAAAAAAACTAAAAACAACCTTGTAGCCCATTCAATTCTAGTAACAACCCTTAATACGTGCAATTCCTTCATTAATGCAAGTCTCTAAAACAAAACATTGTAACCTTTATAAGTGCAACTTCAAAACAATTTTACCTCAATACCTACAACTTTCTTTGCCACGCACACAAAATTTGAACTTTTTGCATTTCTTTGATTAACCAGTATTCTGGAAAAACTATAAAGTTGTGTTTCAATTAAAGTTATGTGTGATGAGCAGGACCGAAGAAAATCTTGCCTTGAAGAGGATGAGACAGTGGAACAGTTCTTGTGCTTCTGCCCTGCCTTTACAAGAATTAGGTGTTGAGAGACGAACATCTGAGGTAAATAGAAAAAAACCTACATTCAACAAAAAATTATCCAATTATCGTCTAGCATTTTTTCCATTTAAAATCTGCTTGCGATATACCCGATACGAGGCAATTAAAAATCAATTAGCTCAGCACATTTTTTACTTTTGATACTCTAAATGGAAATTTGGTTCCAAAATCGGCATTAATGTACTAAGCATATAGTAGATTTGAACTTTTACGAATAAAGTTATTGTGGCGTGGAATAATATTTACTATGAGTAAGAAACGCTAGCTGTACAATGAATTTAAGCCAGCGGATAAATTTTCAATTATTATTAGTAGCATTCCTTTGCTACTTAAACTGCAGCAAGGTGGTAGCGAGACCCGTAAGTATTCTACTAAATGCATTTAACCTCTAATATTTTCATCAATTTTATCTAATTCGAATCATAGAAAGAGCGCTTTCTTTACTATCGCAATGTCAGCTACAACTACAATCCGAATCATGTGGCAAGCTTAAATATTACTACCATCAATAGTTCACAAGGCGTTCTTATACATTTTACACCAGCACACAATATTACCAAGAATATTTGGTTGGATTTGGCAGTGTTAATGAAACCGCTGAATGCTGACAAATTTCAACCTGTCTTAAATTTCAATTTGAATGGCTGCGCTTTGCTGAGACGCTCCTCTGGCCCAAATGGATTTGACATAGCCAAGAGATGGGCGAATAATTTCTTGAATTCGGGTAGTGTGCCAATATCCTGTCCGGTATTGAAGGTGAGTTGGAAATCTAGTTGATTGGGTGTGGGTGGCGATAAAGTGACATTTATTTACTATTTACAGAATAACTATACGTGGAGCATATACCCGACAAAGAAAAATGGCGTACCCATCTTACAGTTAGAGGGATTCTATCGGCTGATAGCGAATTTATATTTTAAGCGTTCGAAGAGAATTGAAAGTTTTGTAAATACAAGCACTACATCGGAACTTATGTATAAATAACTGACAGAAATTTGATTTATATATATATATAATTTTTATAAAACGAGTGAAGGAACTGAAGTATATGCACAAGGACTCAAATTATGTAATTGATTTTGATTTACTATAAAGTAGTAGTTTGTAACCACAGACTTAAAAGTAAAGTTCACTACTATTGAATATTAATAATGGTGAATGAAGGTTTATATTTCAGTGAATGATAAAAATATTGCTGACTAGCCACGGTCCACCCACAGTTAAGCCCTTTTTGATTATCAAGTTATGATTGAATGACGCTTTGGAATATTCTCTGGTGATTGGGATTCTCTGAAGCAACTATAGCCATTTGAAATATACCCGCTGTTTCCGAGCTTTTAGAGGTGCGTAATACCATACCTTACGACCAAGGTTGTTTCTAAACAGCGGTCGCCCCTCGGCAGGCAATTTCGGATGAACTACTGGGGTGTGACTCTGCACTAAATGTGTGGCGCGTCCTTAAGCTAATCAAAACCAGAAATTCAGAAGATTCGATATTACCAGACAGATCTAAAATATTTACGGTCCACCTAAATCTGGGTTCTGCTAGAAACGGACAAGGAAAAGAATTGGACGAGACGGTTGAACACATTCAGTGCGATAGTTCGGTCCTTGTAACAGTGAGGCTAAAGACTCTATTAAAAAAATGTTCCTTTTTTAAGCTGGCTTTTAGAGACTCTTAAAGATTTTCTCTGGATTTTTCGAGATCACTAAAACTATTTCGGGACCTTTCGAGTTTTACTTTTAGGTATTTTACGGGAGCTTTTTGAAATTATTTCGGGACTCTTGAGAACTTTTTGGGGATACTAAATGAATTTCGAATTCTGAATGAACTCAGAATGAATTTCAAGTGTGTCAATAAAAATTATAAAATTGGATTGGACATTTGGAAGTATTTTCAACTTTTAAAATGAAAAAAAAAAAATTGTCAAATTAAAAAAAAAATTACTTAATAGCTGCGACACACTTAAAACTTCGCAGACATGCCAAAGTTATTAAAAAAACAGTTATGATTTTTTCGAGTGACAATGAAAAAATTAGTAATTTCCGTACTTCTTCGCCTAAGTAAAGGTTTAAAGTCTAAAATTGTTCAAATACTTGATTTATTTTTTATTGTACTTGTTTCTGAAACTCCATTGATTGAAATAAATGCAAGAAGAATGTTTTAGCTTTTTTGTTTGCCGAGAGAAGTGTAACTAAAAAACAACTCGTGAGATTTCCTCATATCTGGGTTCGTATGGAATAGTTGCTTATAGCTGGCTTTAGTATAATGCGGCATTCCCTTTATTCTTTAAACGACAAGGAAAATTGTGATGAGACTTAATAAGATTATTGACTTGCTAGTATCGGAACTATTTCTTGCAAGTATATTTGCCAAAAATTCTTCAACGGCTCGGCGCCAGTGAGTCATTCGCAAACGTATGCTGCGAATGCCACATTATACTTAGCCAGCCTTTCGTCATAAGCTACTATTCCATACGACCACATATGTATGTACATATATATGTATACTTTTAATATTCTTAAAATTGTTTTACGTTGGATGCAGTAGAGAAATGGATTTACGAGTTAAAAAAATTTTACTAAAACCCATAACAACGAAAATTGAGTAGCATTAAGTGAAAGGACACGAAATTTTAAACCAAAAATTAAAAAAATAAAAATAAAACGAACTTACAGGACGAATATCACAAAAATGGCACGAATTGACAAGGAAAAGCTTAAGTCAAAGTCAAAATCAAAGCCAAGATAGGCAGACAGTAGGCGAAAAGGGATTGTGGGTGATTGAAAATAAAGGCTAGGACAATTCGGCCTAGCTCAATTGAACGAAAAAACATAGAAGCGAGTGAAAAACTGCAAAGTAGAGGAAAAGGTGCTGTCCAAATAGCGTAAAAAAGACACCGCAAATAGCGCCGCAACATTTTTGTAGGCATTGCAGCCACAGGCGCTCATTCGGCATGCAGGACAGCGTGTCTATGTTTACATTGCGGATAGAGCGTTTACTCCACTCGTCGTAGTCGTACGGCAAAACAATTGCCTATGTAATGTCGAAGCTTGAAACAAGTTTGTAATGTGGAATTGTGACAAAAAAGTGCATAGTAGAATAACAACAAAATACATACAGAAGTACATATTGTCGTTTAAAGTACAAAACCTCGTAACTGACATTTGTGCCCAAAAAGATATTTTCTCACAGGAAGCTCCTGACATCAAGCCCTTATCCATTTATACTAAAAAATCGATTCTTAGACATAAGAAGAAGAGATAATTAGGGATAAAAGAGAGAAAAGTTTTGAAATAGGACTAGCTTTATTCTCACCTACAAAATCTTGGCAACCTCACATACCAGGTTTTGCATTTTCTTCATACGAGGTTTTGTGCTTTAAACGACGATATACGTACGTACAGCGTTTAGTTATATTTTCGCATGGCAAAAGCATTTTACTGTACCGTTTTTCCGCTTTTCCGCTACACAGACAAGCGATTACTTAATTTCGTTTGGTCAAGTAGGCGAACAAATGCGATTTAGCCAACCGATAGACACTCTAAAAATAGTTCAGCTGTACGAAAAATGGAATGGAATATGTAAGCTTTGGAGTTGGTGGCATGGGTTATGAGATGAGGTAGGCCACAAAAGCAACAATAATAGCGGCAGTTGCAACTAGGTAAGTGTAAATATACGACCAAATATACGATGCATGTGAGGTGAAACTTGCTAGTGTACAGGGTGTTTGAAATATTGATTGCTATTATTTGTTTCCTACCAAAGTTTGAACGACATCTCAACTACGTAATGATTTTATTCTAAAAATCATCTTAGTATGAGGGATAAGTGGGAATTGACCCACTTTTCATGCCGTGACATCCCGTTGCTCTCACATACTTCCTCTACTTAGGCCAGTTCAGTTTCATGCTCTATTTGATGGCTCTGTCACGGTACAGACAAAGCAGGAGCATGGAATTTTCACAAACCTAGCTAGCTCTCTCGGTACCTGAGGATAAAAGCACTTTTCTCGGTGTGCAATGCATACCGCCAGGAACTGAAGAAGCACAATTTTCTAAGAAAAAATCTGTTCCTATCGATTGGCTAAGAAACCTCTGAGGGAAATCAACATTGTGTCCCTCTAATCCTATAAATGTCCTTGACCAGAAGGAATTTCCACCGCTGTATCAAACTCAGGATGTAAGCCACGAACGCTTCATCATAGATTTATTTTGATCAAGGAATTAAAATGCGTTTGAAAGAGAACTTCTTCAGCAGTTTCTGATATTTTTTCCTAAAAGATTCGTGGTAACATTCAATATGAAGTAAAGTATCCCGGCCGGAAATCTCTATTTGGTTGGTTGGTTTAAGTGGATTTTCATCCTGGTGACAAGCAATTAGCAAGTCTGTCAAATTGATTCCACAACTCGTGCAATCTACAGCCATTCGGCGGCTTTGATGAATTTCAGTACGCCATACAGAGAGAGGAAGCTGAACTCTGAAATATTCTGCAAGAATGGTTTGCCGAGTGTCTTCAGCATCATCCTTGCGAGAACTGGACACTCGCACAGGAAGTGTTCGACTGTCTCTTTCGCGCCCGGGTCATTGCAACTCCGACAGAGCTTATTGAAGGGCGGTCCTATCTTCTCGGCATATACCCCAACTGGCCAGTACCCTGTGCACACTGCAGTAAATTTGTACGCATCTCCTTTGCTCATTCCTATGATATCTTTGGTTTTAAGTGGGTCGTAGGACACACAGTCATCCACTAGTTGAGACATAACAGAGGTGGAAGAGAGTGCCTATCCGAGAAAATATTCACCTGCGTTCTCGCGGGTAAATTATCTTTGATGTACCTTACTGCCTCCTTAATTGCAAACGCTTCGGCCTGGAAAACGCTAACATAATCTGGTAGTCGAAATTATAGCTCTAGATTATATTGCTCAATGAAAACCCCTACACCAACTCCGCATTCCATCTTTGACCCGTCCGTAAATATGGTTAAGCCCTACAAGAACTTGATCTTTCCTAGATTCCAGTCACTGCGGCTTGGGAAGGTCGTGCGGGGTTTGTGATGAACCAAGGTATAGTCAGTGTGCAGCCATGCCCGAACCCGCGGGGCATGCAGTCTGATGGCGCAGTTGAGTTTTCGATAAAGATATCTATGAGTAATAAGTCAAGAAGGACGTTCAAAACATCCTTCGGACAGGGTCTCATTGCACTTGTTACGCCAGACAAAACTCTGATTCCGCCTAGAGCTTGGCTAGATTTCCGTAACTTAATATGTCCTCACCCAATACATCTTATGTTTAAGTTGGCAGCGTCAGGGCAGTATCAGTCAAGCGACAGCCTTAAAATGGTAACCTTGTCGGGAACAGGATTGGTTGTTCACCTGCTTAGAGCATGGACTGGCTCCAGAATAATAATTTCCCTTTTAAGTAATCACTTTTGGTGTTGGCAAACAATTTCGTTAGAAGGGATACTTTTAGCAGTGCCTGGACTGGATGTATCCTACGAATTCCTACCTGGAATACAGATCCTATCGCAGGCAATTTAATTCTAACAGGGTTTTCTTGATACCGCCATGATAAGCTCTGGCAAGTGACATTAATAAACAGACAGGGCACTGGGTATTTTCTTCGAAGCTTAGCCCTTTTGCACTAGAGGTTATTTTGGCTGTAGCATACAAGAACTAGTCGGAGATTCTCATTTCTGCAGCTCGAGAGATCTCCCGAAACCAGTTTTCTCTCTTACTTCCCGAACTGGCTCTAGTACTCAATACATGGACTTGGGCAATTGAACCTGGTGCTGGCTAGATATTCCTGACAATGATTTCCTTGCCGGTAATTTTTGAATTTAATCTGAAAAAAATAAATTATTTGGCGCTTAAGCATTTTCCAAATTCTCAGCTAAGATTCTCCTCCAATTTGTCGTATGCATCCTGATGTTATAACCCCAAGAAAGCGACCTGCAATTTTACGTAGCATCCGAACGGCAAATTCGAGAAATCCTATAAAAGCTCCGAGAAAGTTCCGAAAAAAACCCTAAAAAGTACTGGATATATTTTTGAGAGAACACCAAAGAATTTCGAAAAATGGCATGAAAACATTGACAGAATTTTCTCACTGTTGTCTTCTTAACTTTCTGTAGAATCTTCCTAAGGAGAAGAGGACGAAAGTTACCAGTCCTTCTATAAACGGTGGAGTTAAGTGAAATTGATTTACACGTGTTCCATATTATACGTATCTGTTGGTATTTTTTTCAACATAAATATTTTCTAAAGTTTCTATTAATTTATTCGCTTATTCGCTGGCACAATACGAGACAATTTTTTAAGTGTAGCAGTTCGGCGACAACCAAAAAGATCGGGTTTCAATTGTTTCGGAGCGCTGAACATTTCAGCTTACAAAAAACGTTCCTTCCTTTATTAGGCACGAACAGTGGCCGTAATAACCGCTGGATTTGGGTTCTATGAATTGTGGAATTTGGAGTATTCAATAGGCCAAAACGTGTGCTAAGAAAAGCTGAGCAATAAATGCACTGAAAGCCTCTTTGCTTGCCAGGCATTCTGGAAAATGCTCTTAAAAACAAATAGTTCAAATGCGCCTCCTGGTATTTAGAAAAAAATAGTATTTTTGTAGGATAGAACACCCTCTATTTATGTCATATCCTCGCACGCACATTTACACACACATGTAGTATATGAGCAAATTGTTATGCCTGCAGGTTGCTATATGTATGCTTGACTACATGTAAATAGTGCGACAGTCATGCCCGGCGGTTACCGTACACGTACACATAGGCATAGCAGACTAACAAATGTGACTTTCGTTTCCTGCGAAATGCCCGAAAATGCCCCGGATGGTAGGCTTGCCATGCCAACAAATGCACGTACGATTATATGCGGCATTGCTTGCTTATGTATGTATGCGTTTCTGGTTGTGGTGGCACACAAATATGGCGTCGAGCAATTGCAATTCCGATTGCATTCGCTTGTCGAACAGTTCGACTGGCTGGAAATATGCACGTGGAATTGCGACATACATATGTATGTATACAAAACTAGTACATATGTTTAAATGTTGTAAGTGTGTATGTTTGTATGCAGGTCCTAAGCTTTAAACTGCCCTTGTTAAAATAAATGTCTTCTTTCTGCTGCCTTTTCGGTTGACAAATGCGCCTTCGTATGCACATTGTTCAGCTGGCCCCCCTCTCAACTAGCAGGCTAGCATTTGCCCTCCCACTCCCAAACTCAGCAACTTTCTTTTGCCTTTCCTGTTGGCTTCGTGCTGTTGGCTTCTGACTTTTACCCTGCTATCTGCTTGGTTGCAACGCTTCTTTACTTGCTCCACAGCCTTACTGTGGCAAGTATTTTATGCATTTTTTTCGACTTATTCCTGCTAGGCTGATTTTGTTGACTGTCTCGTGGCATTTGCTGCCCTCAATGCAGGTAGGTAGGTAGTTGTAAATCCATACAGTTAAAGTTAGAAATGTACACAACTACATATATACATACATATATGTAAATATTTCTATGCATTCGCATAAAAAACAAAAAAAAAAATGCATTCGCATTTGTACCGGCGTCACATTCATTCACACATTCGTTGCTTCGTCCTTTCATGCGCTGGTGCGCTCCATATTTGCACTTGATGTTACGTGTCGCTCCCGGTTGCGATAAGTAAATAGAAAAACGGATTACACGCATAAGTATGCACACAAACACTGAGTGGATGTATGTATGTATAAACATATCTATTGAAGGTAAAAAGTTCTACTACTCCATCCTTTTCTCTATTTAATTCAGTGCTTTTTATTTTATTTATCCCCTGTAGTCTTTACTCCTGCATTCTAACCGCTACTTTCTTTGGTTTTTATTTTATCTTGGTTTTTTGTAGGCTATGACGTTGCATTTGAATTGTCCTAAAAATGAATTGTGGCATGTTAAAGGGTACATGCCACATATACAACTAAACATTGTGGAGACGCATGCCCGTACTTGCATAAATACATACATACTTGCATAGTATCCCTGTAGGGAAACCCCGAACTGGTGAACCAAATTTGTAGTTCCGTACTAGATCTTTATCGTCAAAAACGAACCAGTGCGATAGTAACTAACATCGCCACCTGTTCAAAAGCAGTGATATGTGGTACTTTGAAAAACAATTTTAGAAATCTATATCTAAAATGACGAATTTAGAACTGGTTCAAAACTATAGAACAAGGGATGCAGAACGAAATAGATCTCATCTGGCGAATTTTGAACTAGTTTGAAACTACTGAAAAAGGGACGCAGCGGGGGGCTTGTTTACTTTAAATAGATTTTTTCTAGGCGGGTTTTTCGTTCAAATATGCTTTCAGTCTGCACGTCGCAGATGCTTTTTCATAGTTTGGTAATACAAAACTAAAATTTGTGTTAACACCTTAACATTTTAGGACCTTCTGGAATATAACCAATAACAGTCAGCACCTCTGCAAATTCGGCTACAGCCAAAGGTATGTAAACGTGTTTTCAAATGCACAATTTAATATACATTCATTCAAACAAATATGATTTCAGATTGAAAATACATTTCTCTGCAAATAATTAAAAATTGCTACCATGGTAACCCAAAAAGAAAACATCTTGTTACTTTTTTCGTTTACAACTGGTTCGGAACTATAGAAAATGGGGTGCAAAGCGAACTAGATCCCATATGTCGAATTTAGGACTGGTTCTGAACTATAGAAAAGCTAATGCAGCGCTATGACATCGCTGTGTTAAATCGCCAGTTGTTTGCATGCAAAATAGATTTATCGTGAACTAGTAGTGGTTCTAAATGTACTAGGAGCGCACCAGTTCAAAACTAGAGATTTTCCCCACAGGGATTATGTACATAGAAATGCATGGTTGGCCACTTTACCTGCAAATAAAGTCAACAGTGCAAGCTGTTTGTCTGTTTGTGGGGCCTTAATTAAATTTCTGTGTTTTAAAGCTCTTAATTTATCCTTTAGAAACTTAAAGGGTTAAGGTGCGAATGCGAATTGAATTTCATTCAAGTTTCTTAAGGTAAAGCGTTTTCTCTGCGTTTAATCTTTAATAATATTTAAATATCTGTCATGTATTAAAAAGTTGAGTCATATTTTCGCGTCGAATGGATTTTGTTGATGTATGTTCATTTGAATTTGATAGTATGTACAGAAGAAATATTTTAAAAGTATACCATTAGTGGGTGCGTCCTTAATTCGCAACAACCAGAAAAAGCTTTTCCTGTGGGCGTATGTATATGTATACTTCAGAGTCTAGACAGCTGCAAAAAGCCTTTTCCGTTGGACATGTTGGTCGTGCATGATTTAAATTAATTGTTTTTTTCTTTGTCAAAAGCTTCCTTATTCATTTTAGGAAATGGGGCATCAACTGCGGGGTCACTGGGTTCAATAAAGGGGATATCAGTGGCATCCTCAAAGGTTCAGCTCGCAGCAAAAAATATACCAGTGGGAAAAATTAATGTATAGTAATCGAAGAAATAATCGGTAAAACAGCCGTTTTCACATTCGAAAATGCATTATTTTTCCCACGTCGATGTCCTAGGAAAAGTTCATTACTGGTAATGCAAAAATGAATGGTAATGCATCACCACTTTTCCACTGGAATATTTTTGAACTAAACAGAGCAGTGCTTTTATTATTTTGGTAAAAGCTATGTGTTGATTTTGAGGGGATCCTATGTATGTTCTGACTTTTTCGTGCTTCCCAAAGCGTTCGTAGTCCTTTTTCAAAATTTGAAATATGGTGTTCATGATGACAATTCGTCCCGTTTCTGCGTGAACCACGTATCTACATTTTTTGGGAAAACTAATGTTACCACTTATAACAAAAGTTTAAGCGTCATACTATTTGCGCTCGTGCCCGTCAGAGGCGCTTGGTGTCATCACAGGCATACCGCCTCTAGCCACACTCATAGAGAAAGAGGCTTGCTGGAGCGTTCTGCGGCTACCGAACCTAAATAGCTTGAAAAGTCCCCACTTTAAGGGGTAATTTGGGTGTCCTAAAGACATTCACAAATGATCCCATTATAAAACTCACAGACTCAATGCTGCCGAAGCTGACCTTTACAAAACCCTACCAGGTAATAATATCTGAAAGGGATACCTGTAAAACGATAATCGCCATGTTCGGCGAGGGAACTCAAGTCTGGTACACTGATGTTTTGAAACTTGAGGATGGGAACACTGGGGTCGGCGTATTTGGACCTAGATTTCAAAAAAGCGTCCGATGGGCTTATACCCTACCATATTCCAGGCTGAAATTTTTGCAATTGACATCATGTAAACATCATGTCGGATAGCCAGGCAGCGTCAAGAGCACTTGACTCTTGTAAAACGGTGTCAAAGGTAGTAGACAGTGGCAAAAAGGTACTGACCACTAACATAGTAACCCCATGGGCCATGGTGGGTTCCGGGTCATGAGGGATTCGATGGCAACGAAAGGGCCGACACTCTAGCGAAAATCGGTGCCCAACGGAGCCTGATCGGCCCTCAGCCTTTCTTTGGTCCATCCAAAGGATAAACAGCAGAGCTTCTAAGGGGATGGGAGGACTTGCAAGTTACAACCAAATGGCGCTTGACAAAGGGTAATAGGCAGTCCAAAATATTCATAACTCCCTCTCGAGGAATCTCTGAACGGCTGCTAAATCTTAGCAGATGGGGTTTAAGAACTTCCACCGGCTACCTGACAGGACACCGCAGGCTGTCAAGATGGAACTCTCTGTGGAGACGAACTGCAGGTTTTGTGGGCTAGAGAATGAAACCTCGGAGCATATACTATGTGATTGACCGCGTATAACTCGACTTAGACTTCTTGGAGAGCGAATATTGTCTCCACCCAGATTCTGGGGCACGACACCCTCAAAAGTGCTTAATTTCATTAACAGCCTAAGGTTGGAGTGACTTGATAAGGGTTAGCACAATAGATCTAGCTAGGTCGTAGCGCTACATATGCCCTAACAATAATAATAATTATAATAATTTGAAAATAAAACAAAAACTCAATTTCAGTGCTCACTAGTATTAGTAGAACCAGATATAGGTACTAAGTAAAAAACGCGTTTATTGTACCCTAGTGGAAGAAATTAGGCATTTTTTTTACATTCTCTAGAATGATTCTATTGCAGATACCATGTTAACGCAGAAACGGGACGAATTGTAGACTTGCGAGGCTTAAAATAGCGATAAGTACGAATTTTCTCGTGGGCAGAGCTTTCATAAGCTTTCAAATTGATGTATACAAAGAAAAGGCTCTCTTGGCCAACATTGGTCTAAAATAGCTTTTCACGCTTTTTAAGTTAAGGGGAGCTGCGGTGGGCTGAGCTCAACCGAGTTGAGTTTAATTGAGTTGATTGAAGTGAATTGAACTGAAATGCCTTGAACAACATAACACAACACAACACAACACAACACAACACAACACAACACAACACAACACAACACAACACAACACAACACAACACAACACAACACAACACAAC
>NW_023458559.1:64427399-64496126 GCF_013731165.1 Rhagoletis pomonella | reverse complement strand
CAACACAACACAACACAACACAACACAACACAACACAACACAACACAGCACAACACAACACAACACAACACAACACAACACAACACAACACAACACAACACAACACAACATAACACAACACAACACAACACAACACAACACAACACAACACAACACAACACAACACAACACAGCACAACACAACACAACACAACACAACGGGAGCTAAAAAGTGGTATGGAAGATGTACATTCTTCGATCTAAATGATTTTCACAGTAGGCCATGTATCATAGAAAAGTTAACAGGTAACCACAATTTAATAGTTCTAGCTGCTTATATAATGGAGATATAGCACCGATTTTGACGATTTTCCCAGTAGACTTTGTACGAATATTTAGAAAATAACTACCGAAATTGCCCGGATTTAGCTGTCCAAATGAAGGAGTTTTAAAGTAAAATCCCATATACATTATGACCCGATCTTTTTTAATTTTCACTGCAATAATAAGTGGAAACAGTGCGAAATTTCATGTTCTTAACTGCATAAATGGAGAAGTTATAACAAGGGAGCTATGTATATGTTGTAGTGGTCCGATTTTACCGGTTCCGAAAAATTATTAAAATGCTATAAAAATACACCCGCCTACCTAATTGCAGTCCGCTATCTCGAAAATAAAGGGCTTTACTGGCTCAAGAATATCGATGGTCGATACAGGAAGGCAATTGTTTTTTTTCACTCGAAGTATTCATGTCTATGTGCCCATGTGCGTTTTTTGCAATCATCTAACATAACAAAAGCTACTTTGCTTTCTTATTAGATCCGTTGATTCTTTGAAGCATACATAATGGATTACGAAACGAGGCCGCTATAGTCAAGCGCTTAGAGGTGCGCTGTTGCTAACACTCAGTAGAAATAAGGCTCAAGCCCAAGACCGCACAATATCCAAAAATTATTGAAAAATCTGCACCCAAATCCGGTCGCCCCTCGGCAGGCCCTTCTGCAGCTCCATAACTTCGTGTTCAAGATCAAGAAGCTTGCTACAAATAGGAAGAGAAACTCGGGTGAACACCTAAAACAAAATAAGTGCGAACGATTTATTTTGAAGGGAGGTGGGAATAAGAGAGCTATCTTCAAAAAATTACTAGAAATCTATTATAACCTACCTTTAACTTATCTAGCGTAACTTAACTTTAACTAACCGATCCACAACCAAAGCTAAAGTTGAAATTAAATAGCATTTTGACAAACCTTAGCTTTGTAGAAAAGTAGTACCTATTATCTGTTGAACTATTTGCATGCATACATTTGTTAAACCGTATATGTATGTACATTAGGGTGGTCCATAAAATAGAATAATATTTACTTATATTCTCGAATGCGTGTATATACATATGTAAATGCACACTAAGGTGGTCCTTAAAAATGTCAACATGATGGGTAATCTCATTATTTGGTTTTGCGTACAAAATAAAGACATCCACTAAAATTTCTAAATAAAAACAAAAATTAAGTATTAATTAAAAAAAAATCGATAAAAAATGTCGTATCGGAATCCGATAAATTTGACACATTATTGAAATGTATTCATAAAAATGTAGCCGAATTTTCGCTATTAAACAAAATTCAGTTTTTTCTAACCCGGGTAGATACTTCTACAATTTTTTAAATGTTGAAATTTTAATGGGTGCACCAGGATTTTCATATTGCAAGCACCACCTTAATGTACATCTACATATGTAAGTAGTACATACAAGGATATAAGTAAAATAGCGGCAATCAAAGTTCATTACTGAAGCTGTATATAAGATAAGTGAAAGCAATGAAATAATTAAGATTTTCCTGTCGAATAAATGTTTACGAACACATATGTATGTAACGGGTGATTTTTTTGAGGTTAGGATTTTCATGCATTAGTATTTGACAGATCACGTGGGATTTCAGACATGGTGTCAAAGAGAAAGATGCTCAGTATGCTTTGACATTTCATCATGAATAGACTTACTAACGAGCAACGCTTGCAAATCATTGAATTTTATTACCAAAATCAGTGTTCGGTTCGAAATGTGTTTCGCAAACCCAATTGCTGCGAACGGCGACGAATCGACATTTCACGGTCTTCAGCAACACTCTCAGAAACAGACGCAATATTCTCTTCTGTACGCACTGTACGCATTCGTGTGGTTGGTTTAATGTCCAATAAAGTAAACTGAGTGCGAAACTTGGTCACAATCGCATTAATTGTTTGCTCACTTGGTCGATTATGTAGACCATAAATCGGACGCGCGAAACACATTTCGAACCGAACACTGATTTTGGTAATAAAATTCAATGATTTGCAAGCGTTGCTCGTTAGTAAGTCTATTCATAATGAAATGTCAAAGCATACTGAGCATCTTTCTCTTTGACACCATGTCTGAAATCCCACGTGATCTGTCAAATACTAATGCATGAAAATCCTAACCTCAAAAAAATCACCCGTTATATGTAAATACACTAATGCACACATGCCTACATATGTATGTACAAGGAATAAAATGAAACCTCATGGGATGTGAAACACGCTCATATATTTAACAACATTGTAAAAGCATTCAAACTGATGAAAGTGGCAAGAAATTTGAAATGACTAAAAGACGAGACGAAAATGTGGAAGAGAGCAAAGCTTCAGCCAAATGAATGGCGGTGGTAACGCCTATCAAATGCCTATTAAGGTAAACAAGCTCATATGCTGGAAGGAATTTCAAATGCAGAGCGACGGGGAGGACAGTGAGGCGTATTGCTGTTGCTAATTCAGATGGCGGCTTTCCTGCTGCTGCTTCTGGTGTTGTTGATGTTGCATGCTGTTGACCCAAAATAAACATGCTGATCTGTGTTCAGGAATGAAATGCGCCTGCAATCAGGACAGATCTACAAACGAGGAGAGTCAGCGAGGAGCGGCGATGCAAAGATATGTGAATGCAACACATTAGAAATGTTGCACGACCCCAATTACCCTCGATTTTATTGCAGGCAAAAGATAACAGTTAACAACAACGGCAGTTAAAACAAGAACACAAAGAAGAGGAAGACGTCAAAGTAGAGAAGAACCTAGTGAAAGAGAGTTGAGGTGCGAGCACAGATGGAACGAGGCCTGCAAACTAGGCTGAACAAACTAAGCATCAAATAAATAAATGTGCATACTCGTATGTGTGAGAATGTTGCTTATAAGCAAGGCAATATACATATACATTTAGGCTGTAAGTTAGCCGCAAAAGGCAATAGCAGGCGTTGTTGCATTGAATTTTACAGCCAAAAGGCGACAAACCAAATGAACTTACGGCCGGGTGAATCAAAATAGGCCCAGCAACAAATGTGTACGTACAAAAATAGAGACGCAAAACTCATCAAATGAACATACTTTTAGGCGTTCCAATGGAATTTGTCACCTCGTCTTCATCTGTAGGAATTCACATACGTGCATAACGTTGCATGCAACAAAACCAAAAACACAAAGTCAGCCAGTCAAGTCGGTACGTCAGTGAGTCAGTCAAAGTGCGTTCGCAACCCCTTTGGACACCTAAAAGTATGCAATACAGCGCGCACATAGATGGATACTTGGCTGAAATATATGAAAATGGCGTTAGGGCGGCTCCCTAAAAGCAAATAGTACGCGCTACCACTTCACAAGACAAGCGCATACACGCATACGAACATACAAATAAGTACAGCAACTGTAATATATTGGTAAACGTATGCCGAAACGTATGTGTGTGGGCATGTCGGAGTGACTGGAAAGTGCATTCAAGTGTTGCTCACTGGAAGCCGAAACCAACCCGAGCCGGCGAGTAAACTACCGTACAGCACTAGCGAAAGCACCCGGCACATAGCTACGCTTCTGGCGCCTAAAAGTAGGCATATGCATGAAAATTTATGACGCAAAATTGCATTAGTGCTGGACAATAGTCACCAGCACCGTCGGCAATGCCTACGCTCTACATAGAGCGTTGCATCAGCTCAATGCGAGTGCAAGAACTCACGGGCACAACTAAAAAGCGCCTGGAAATATACAAGGCACTTACTGGCCAATAGCTGGCGCACTTGAGCACGTAAAGCAGAAATTTGATTGGCCAGCACACTATTTAAGGGAGCTTTTGCTGCGCATGTTAAATACAGCGGTGGGGGAGAAAGCGCCCGTGGGAGAGCGAGAGAGTGAGCGCACGCGATAGAGATATCCACAACAATTTTAGTGGAAGTGACAGCGGCAAATGATTTCAACAAAGTGTACACAAGGCTGTAGCTGCTCCCCTCATGCTGCATTGCTTTTGTTAGTGGGTTAAGTGGGCGCCTTAAAAGCTGTCTTCATTGCAGCGGTGAGTGTGCCTGTGATTATTTGTGACAGGTGGGCAAGTGACAGCTGGAGTGTTGGTCAAATGGGGTTGTTTGTATTGGAGATGTGCGTTCAAGTGTGCAGCAAAGAGAGTGGTAGAGAGAGTGAGTGAAAGAGAGTGCGCGGGGAGTGAAGGATTTCTGTTTGCGCAATGTGGGCGAGTGAGTACGCTAGTGCTTCTTCATAGTGCTTAGTGTAAGTTGTGGTGTCGAATAGTGGCGGCTGTGTTGGTATTTGGAGTCACACACAGTGGCTGGTGGTGACATTGATTGCTTTCATAGGCGCTTCGAATTCGTATCAATAGGACAGTGAAGACCAGTGCAGGTGTGAAAATCGCAACAACAGAAAATGAGGTTTTAATTAGCGTGAATTGAAAATACTACAAATATACGAATAGGAACCATTTAGTAAACAGTACCTATTTACTTGCTTTAAATTTTATATCCTGTACAAATTCTTTGGAGAAAAAAGATTGCCACAGTCAATTCAAAATACATACATTCATACATACACATGTAGTTTGTACATATTATGTATACATTTATTGAACCTAAGTGTATTTGTTTATTATTAAATATTTTTTAATTTTTTTATTTGAATTGATGTAAATTTGTACTCACATTTCATATTTAATTTTAAATAGTTAAATGAAGTCAACATAAATTTTAGTATTGTATCTATTTTTTGTTTGTTTGTAACAAAATCACTGAAAGCTGATTGATTTTTTTTAAATTTTTCAAATTATTATCCAAGAAATTAATTGCTTAGCCTTTTTTAAACGTAAATTAAAATTTATTATATTTAAAAAACCGCGGTTTCTTGTTTTTGAAAAAAATATAGTAAAATATTTATTAAACTGCTATGTAGTATGTAAGTGTACACAAAATTTATTTAAATGGGTTTTTTTTATATTTATTTTTTTTTTTAATTTTAATTTTAATAATAATACTAATAGATTGGCGCTTACACATATGCTAGTGTTTGGCCGAGCTTCTCCTCCGATTTGTGACGTGCGCCTTGATGTTGTCACACCAATTTTAATAAGATTTATTATTTTACAACTTAAAGCCTTAAATTTTTAATCATAATTAATTTTTTTAAAAAGCGTTTTTTCATTAAAATTTTATAAACTTAGTTTCGGAAAAAATCAATTTTTCGTTTAGCATCTATTTATCTATAAATTAATATTTAAAATTTTTAAAGAAACTAAAACTTTGCAAATTATAATTAATAAAAGCTCCTTTGCGGCTTTGTAGCTTTTCAGAAAATTTTAATGTATATAAAGTTTATTTATATAGTTTTTTTATAATAGGAAATTTTACACAAATACTAGATTTTGAAAAATAGTTATATTTAAAGCATCACTAAAAATCGTAAAGGAAATAATTTTACCTTTATAGCACATTCAAAGACATGCATTTACATATATGTCGTTATTAACGTATATAATATGTACATACATACATACATATATACATATGTGCTCATATAACTCCTTATTACAATTTACAACCCTTGCCCTATTTGCCACCCACTGGCGAAAGCTTTCTTCCATCACTACTTTAAAAGCTCTTAGCTTTTCCGGTGTGGAGAGTTTTGTCATACAAACGTAAATACTTACTTACATACTACCGTATGCGCATACATATGCATGGGTATGGCTACCAACAAGTAAACAAATGGAATGTCCTCTCTTCGACACTCTCATAGAGAGTAATTTGTCTATTTTCCGTTTTCGGCGAATTCATGATATAAGGACACAAAAGTTGGCATGAAAGCTTGTTGATGCGCTACGGCGGTGTAGAGAGTATGAAACACCGTTATATTTTGAATTTGTTTTTGAAATTCGAGGAAAGGTAATGCAAACTTTTTTATTTATTAATTTAGTTTACATGCTTCAATTTCGTAATTCTTTATTTTTCATGTTAGAAATATGTATGTATGTGGGTCGTTCTTAAAAAACATGACCAATTGGTGTCCCCAGACTTTACTATTTTATATTTTGTTTCTTCAAAAAGAAAATAGAAAAATATCTGCATTTTTATAAATTATTATCGATTCTACGTAACTATATTATAAAAAAAAAATAATTAATTATCTGAAAATAACTTAAAAAATATTTTCAATGTCAAAGGTTTAGCAAAAACCTGTGTCCCGAGCCAATTTATAAAAATTTAATAGTTATTTTCAGTTGAAATAAAATTGAAAAAAAATAATATTTACAATTTTTGTTATTCAGTTTGTGTATATTAATACCATATATAGAAAAGAATAATGAAAAATAATTTTTTTGTATAATTTTTATGAAGAAAATTTGTGTCCCCTGGTTTTGGTCCCCTCTGTTACGTCCACTCATTTTATTGAAAAATGTTTGTTAAACGTTATGACGCGTATATTTCTCTTATGCTTCTCCATCATAACTTAGCTAAAATCAACAAAATGTGTTTTGAACTGTTCAGTCTTGTTTAGTGCGTTGTTGAGTAAGGAACCCAATTGTATGCCGGGTACGTACCCTTATTCAGTGTCAACTCTGTTACTGTTGAAAAACGGTGAGTAAAGTGATTTTTTATTTATTTTATAATTTTTTTATAAATATTTTATGTACATTAATTAAGTGGACAAATAAAGTCTCCAAAATTCGAATAAAAAGCTAAAATGTGGTATTTTTGAGTTAATTTGTCCCCTCTGTTACCGGTCCACTCTGTGACTTATTAACTCCAAAAACTCCAAAAATTAAAAAAAATACTGCTGGTTATGGATTCCTATTGTTGATACTATCCGTAACCACATGAGGCCAATTATAAACATATTTGGCCAACTTAATTTTTAAAAATTACAAAATTCAGAATGGTCATGTTTTTTAAGAACGACCCATGTACATATGTATGTAGCAGTTTACGGTTTTAATCAGCTTGAAAAAAATGGGAGTTTATGTCCTTTTTTTCGGTTTTTTTTTATGTATGTTACCGTATAACTTTGGACCACGTGAACCGCTTTCGATAATTCTTTTCTGTAATCCACACTAATTGAGTTTAGTTCTTTATTGATTGCTGGTCTTTTGGTGAAAATGTTAATGCGCGAATCATGATGAGTTAATTCAGCTGACGACTCAGCAATGTGGGAGCTTAAGATACTCTTCAAACTCAAGGATAGGTACTAAATAGGCTAAGAATTTCATTAGTCAGTGCTCGTCGTTGTAGCCGAATGGATATACTATATAAGTAAATACTGTGGATTTGGTACCAAAATCAAATTCATACACAGGAATGTAAAGGCTGCCATAAAAAAAAATTGCCAAAAGTCAGTAGTACTATGCTGGGTACCAGGCCCCTAGAGAATCTTCTCAGTTGCGATACTCACTATCATGTGATCTGCAAAGTTTTCGAGTTTTCCCAAACTCGGAAGCGCAGCGAATATGGTTTCTATCCAAATCAAATCTCGAGTTCGACGTCTTCAACATTGCCATGACCACAAGTTTCGAAATGGTCAAGTTATTCGTGTTGGCAGTATTTCTATATGCGAAACAAACCCTTAGCACACATAGCCGCTAGATTGACTTGAGGCCGCGAACATATGAATTTAATTCCTGCTGCTTTTACGTTACCCTTATATGTGTGCACGAGTGCGGTGTACCTGCTGAAGTGAGCTGAGATATTGGGCACGTTCAGAAGGCGCAACAGCTCAGTAACTGTTGCGATTGCACCTTCTGAACGCGTTGTTTTGTACTTCTGATCAACTGAACAGTTGCGTGTTACATGATCGTAATATTTTTCTGATCATTTGAGACAACATGTTGTGTGAAAGAATTTGACAGATAATGTATCAAGCCGTTCAGAAGACGCATTACTATCACTGATTTTTTTTAGCAACGGTTGCGCTCAACTGCTGCGCCTTCTGAACCTACCCATTGCATACTTTCAGGTACAACTTTTAAACAGCAGTTGCGTATGTTTATGATTTTTTTACTAAACACAGCGAATTTAAAATATGCCATGGTATTTTTTTTTTTTAAATACAAGCGTCTAAAGTCAGTCAAAATATTATCAAGCCAAAAACAAGTAAGAAAGTCTAAGTTCGAGCGGAGCCGAACATTAAATACCCGGCGCAAGTATTAAATATATGTTTTTTCACCTTTCCGAAACCTTCCGCTAGATGGTAAGCCGGGGTGTATCAATTTTGAGTAAATTAGCGTCCTTCAATTTCGAAATATTGAAGTTTCAAGCTTTTCTGAAATTTACCGTTATATGAGAAGCGGCCGTTATTCTAGTCCGATTTCAAAAATTTTCAACGTTTTGCTTATATGTGCCAAGCACAATAACCACACCGAGTTTGGTACAAATTGGTAGAACGGTTACCGATATACTTATATGTGATCATAAGTGGGCGGTGCCACGCCCATTTTCCAAAATTTTAAAATAAACGTATTTCTTGGTAAAGAATTGTTGCAAGCATCAATTTTGAATAAATTAGCTTCAATATTTACTGATTTATGGAAGATTTTGTATTTCTCTAAATTACCGTTATATGGGATGAGGGCGTGGTTATTGTCCGATTTTAAAAAGTTTCGGCGGTTTTTTATGCTGTACCAAGGCCAACAACTGTGCCAAGTTTGGAAGAAATTGGTGCAGCGGTTACCAAGATATACACATGTAACCATAAGTGGGCGTGGCTACGCCCATTTTCCAAAAATTTATAATATTCTTATTTTTCGTCTAAAACTTATTGTAAATATCAATTTTGAGTGAATAATCTATAGTAGTTACTAAAATATCGCAGCTCTCGTATTTCTGAAAATTACCGTTATATGGGAAGTAGGCGTGGTTATTAAGCGATTTTAAAAATTTTCGGCCATTGGTATGGTGTGTGAAGGCCAACACCTGTGCCAAGTTTGGAAGAAATTGGTGCAGCAGTTACCAAGATATACACATGTAACCATAAGTGGGCGTGGCTACGCCCATTTTCCAAAAATTTATAATATTCTTATTTTTCGTCTAAAACTTATTGTAAATGTCAATTTTGAGTGAATTATCTTCAGTAGTTACTAAAATATCGCAGTTTTCGTATTTCTGGAAATTACCGTTATATGGGAAGTGGGCGTGGTTAAAGGCCGATTTCGCCCTTTTTCAATACCAACCTACCTTGGATTAAGGGAAACCTACATACCAAATTTCGTTTAGATATCTCAATTTTTGCTCGAGTTATCGTGTACACGGACGGACGGACAGACGGACAGACGGACGGACAGACAGACATGGCTTAATCGATTTCTTTTTTCATCCTGATCATTTATGTATACATTTGTCTATATCTATCTCGATTCGTTTTGGCTGTTACAAACAACCGTTATGTGAACAAAATTAATATACCCGGGTATAAAAACGACTTATTTGCATAGTAGTATTTGCATAGTAAATGTGTATGTGTCGTGATAAAGGTCAAAATGCCATAAGAGGCAAGATATAGTTTTTTACGATTAAAAAAAAAAAATTAAAAAATAATAATACAATAGCCTTATGGTGAGTTTTAGATATGTAGTACTATTTTCCAAGAAAAGATATGATGATTGAATTTCTAAAATTAAAATTAAGAATTTGATTTTCAATACCTGTTTGGCTTTTTGCGGGGTAACAACGACTTGGAGTGCCTTATATGTATTCACTTTGAATTACAATTTGCTCTCAATTCGCCACAAGCAAACTTGTTGATTTTTGTAATAACACAAATTGAGTGTTCAAAGCGGCGAAGTTTGAAGCAAGACAAATACAACATGTTCGATGGGTTGCAATCGGAGCAGCTGTTGCTATACACGTGCAAAAAAATATAGTTGCATACATTAAGGCGCATAAAAACTTTAAAATGGATTAAACGAAATAATCAGGAAAAATTAAGAGTTAGCAAGAAATCAGAAAAAAAAAAACGATTTTAGAGTTTGTAGACAAGAAGCTAATTTTCACTATGTACAATATTCCTATTAAAAAAAAAATGTTTAAAGCTTCATCTGGACGCAGTATTTTTAAACTATATGCATACTTTTGGACTCCAAATTTTTTAGGACTCTATTTAGGAGTTATCACACAAAACGTTGCATACTTTTTGGATGAATTTTGTATTACAAAATCTGCTAGTTTTGTTTATGCACTTGAGTGTACATAGATTTTGTCGACACTAGTATAATGCCCACCATATTTTGCATAAGTTTCTTTTAATTCCCAAAAATTTGTTTTAAAAATGCTATTATTTTCTGCAACTTCATCACTTTATTTCATACCCAACTGCATCCGAGTTGGATGCAACAGGCAAACATACGAAACGATACCAATTGCAAAACACTTCAGACCTATGCCAAATGGAATGCAACATCGCATATTCGCTTGCTACACAACTGTTATTGTTACTGTTGTTGTATTTTCGTTTACACAGCATTACCATTTTGTTTTTGTTTTGCTACTTTTAACTCCTTTCTCGTATTCGTTTATGTCGTTCGTTCGCAACGTTGTTGCACTGTTACCTTATTGTTTGTGTTTCGTTTTTTTTTTTTGTTGGCAACAAAGCTACTTGGCCAAAATCGGGGCCGAGGCTCTTTCCAACCATTGTTGCAACGCTCTTGGCCATTGTTATTATTACAACATATTAGTATTGTTGCAATTTGTGGCATATTTGTTGCTACCATAGTCGTGTATGCCGACTGAATAGTTCGTAGGCATTGTCTAGAGGACGCTTCGTGTCTGGTGCTTCATGGCAATGGTAGCGGCAGCGGAGAAGGGAGCGGCTGCAACGGCCAGCTCGTTCGAGAGGTTCGTTCAACCGATGCACACAGCAGCAGCTTAGCGGCAACACAACACAGCGCGGCAAAGCACCTCACTAGCGGCCCGAACAACCTAAGCCGGCATAGCTTGCTGGCGTTGCGGCGTTGCGGCGGTGCGATGGTGTGGTGCGGTGTGGTGCGACACGACACGGCCTGCACGACTCGTCTAGATGGCTGGCTGGCTGGATGCTTGGTTGTTTGGTTGGATGCTTGGCATTGGCCGACGATGTTGAAGCCAAAGGAAAAAGCCATTGCGAATTTTCGGAATTGAAAGGATCAGTTTAACGCGAATTACGGTTACGAAAGGATGACACTTTCCTGTTGCAGTCGAGAGTAGCAGCGGCGGCAGCGATTGCAAGCGTGTTAGTGATAAAGTGCAATTGTCAATGGAAATTGCAATACTAAATATATGCGATCTTTAGAGTAAAAAAGTAACTGAAATAAAATATTTTAAGAATTTTTCTAAAAAAAAATAAAAAATTTTGCTGAAAGCCGGTGTATTCAAAAATTTTGCTGCGCAATCCGGACCTAGCCCAACGTTAAAGTTTGCGTGGAAGATAATGTTAACATGCGGTAGGCGTGATCTGCTGTTGTAAATAAAACTGAAGTGGCGTTTGAATGTAAATATTATTTGAAAAGCGCAGCATATTTTTTACGCGAAAATTTACTGCAAAGTCTGGATATCTAAAGAGGAGTGTACTAATTTCGACAATTAAATAAATTTTTGATATAAAAACTATTGCACACATTTGGTTGCAAAAAACTACATACAATTATTTTGGAAGAACTTTTGATCGCGCAAAGAGAGATCGCTGCAAGCTGCTATATTCAAAAACTATTGCATACTTTCGTACGCTTAAAAATTTAGTGACTTACGTTGAAACTGAAATTACGTTGCATTCTTTTGTACAGCTCGAGCAAGCCTGTCAAAACAAATTCCTTAGTGAGTTAATAAAATATTTTGGAACCGGCAGCAATTTTCAAAAAATTAAGAAAATATAAAAAGCTTTTTTCAAATCTAAGCTTACTTTTATGAGCTCGGCAACAAAAAATACATATTTTATCTGGACGTGCAAACTTCAAAAATATCGCTACAAGAAAAATTATGTTGGACAATAACTGGCGCAGCTTTTGCATTGCCTGGAAATAAGCCATAACGCGCTTAAATACAAAATAAAAAAAAAAGATTTACAACAGATTTTGCACAGTGAATTAAAGTAAGAACAGCAAAAACATTGCATATTTAAAAGTGCATTTGTGGTGTTAAATTTTCAACGGTAAAAAATAGTGCATACTTTGAGGCGTAAATACTTATAGTATATATTTATAATACCGAGTGATGCAAAATAAAAACTTCAAATATATAGAAAAAAGCTGTGAACATTTTTAATGCTTATACGCGCAAAGGAGGCTTGCCCAAATTCCAAAGCATAATTTTAGGCGCTACAACTGATCTCTGATCTGCGATTAGGCAGATTTTACAAAGAAGCAAGAATGTTATTGCACTATGTGGTTGGACCTTAAAGTAGCTTTACCAAAAGCCTGAACAGTGCGTTGCCTACTTTTTGGCTGTTTCGAATAAAACCTAGTTATAAAAAGTAACAAAAATAAAATTATAAACCGAAAATTGTGCGCATAAAAACCTTTACTTGAATATATTCTGCACACTGCGCACTGCATTTGGCAGTTGATACTGATATTTTTGCTAAAAACTAAACTAAAAATGCAACTCTAAAAAGGTAGATATTTCTTGGTTGCATTTAAGCTCACCGATTAAAACCTTAAAAGATCTTTTCCGCTCAGCCTACAGGTATACTACGAAGAAATTTTAAAGTTTTGAGCTCAAAAACGTAAAACTCTAAACAATAAATGTAACTAAGAATACTTTACTAAATTAAGCAGCTTCATCAACTATACAAACACACATTAAATTAAGTATTAAATTCAATAATGAAAATTAAAATCTAGCGCCTAAAAACATACAACACTCTTGTAAAATTAATTTGTGTATTTTGTGCACTTAAGGCATATGCAACCATATCATTTGCTAATCAAATCAAAATAATCATTTTTCTAATAAATATACAATACAAAAATACACTGAGAGAAAATCTCGCTCGCTTAAAGTTGAACGGTTGTGAACAGTACGCTAGCACACAAAAACAGACACACATATAGGCATATAAATACAGACTGTGTAAATTGTGGCTGAGTTGCGGAAACCAAAAAAAAAAAATTTTAAATCCATAAAAAAATATACAATAGCAAATTAAATTTATCAGTACTTAACGTTGCATACTCTAAGCCATACTTTAACCGAAACGTAAAATAAAGTCATAAATTTTTTATAAAATAAATCTAATTTTGCCGACGCTATTTGTACATGAACTCGTCGCAGCGAATAAAAACGTAAAACTGAGGCAGTAGCCAAGCATAAAGGAGATTTTAATGTAAAAACACGGCGAAGACAAAAAGCTGTTGATTTAGAAAATCACAAGTGACGCGCACACTTAACAGCATACGGCATTGTCCTTTTGGAGAAAGCGAATTAAGAATTTTCTACAAAGCAATACTCATGCGGCGAACTCTAAGAATGCCGTCGTTGAAATAAATAACCAGCCAGCCAGCCAGCCAGCCAACTAGCCAAGCAGGCAGACAAAAGTAGACACGTGACTGCGAATGTTATAAAACAGCAACAAAAGCGGCAAGAGCAAAGCAACAGAATATTGCAAATAAAAGCTTTTAATAATAATTTCGAGCGCGCCAAGGTGTACACGGCGTATGAGTAATACACAACTCTAGTTGCGAATAAGTTACGAGTGGAAATAAAAGGAGTAAGTGGGAAGTAAAACACAAAAAAGTATGTGTCTTTAAAGACAATTTTGTATCAGAAGCATAGAACTGCTGTCTATAATTTTTTGAACAATGCAAGTAAAATCAAACTGTAAAAAAATGCTGCATTCAACAAGAATGTATTAAATTTTTTTTTTTTAATTAATACTCAAAAGAATAAAAGTATTCTTTGCATGGTGACGACTAAAAATTCCGCAGAAATACCCTATTCCATGAAAACTGAGCAAAAATCAAGTAGACTACAAAAAACCGCGTGAAATATCACCAAAGTAGTAACTAAAAAGCAGCGCGATAACTACTCATCTTAAGTAGAAGTGTATTACGTATCTGGTTTATGCAATAAATCAATTACTTAATTGAACATAAAAAGCAATCGCGCGAGGGAAAATTAATGTAAAAAAAAAATATATTTGTAAATTTGTGGCTTAGGTGCATAGAGCCTGCGAAATTTTTAAAAAGCTGCATTTTTGCTGGAAAAGTGAATTGAGTGCAGTGAAAAAAATAAGAAAACAATGTGCGTTTATCGATAATAGTGCAATATGTATAAGCGTAAAAATTATTGACGAATTGTAAGGCATACGAGCAGTTGTGAAGAGATATAGGCAAAGAAGAAAACCTAAAAGGTGAGTAGTTTTAATTAATTATTCGAAAAATTTGTCAATCAATGCATTTTAAAACCAATGAAAGAAATACGTTAGTAAGGTCTAATACTCGGAAAACGAAAAATTGCTTGCGTCTGATGGCAATACCTGACCAAATGGCTAAACCGATTTCAATTCTGTGAAAACTACATTTTTGTATTACTCTGTGGTAGGTTTTTTGCAAAAATAAAGAAATATAGAAACTTTTTTTTTGTCAAAAAATGAACCAAACTGATAAATCACAATTTAACGATTTCATTGATTTTTCTGTACATTGTATACTAAATAGTACTGGACAAAATATTTTGGGCTTATTTTAATGGGCCCCTGTATGGTTTAGGTTTACAATTGGGCACAGCAGGTGGCGCTGAGATTGGCGTGATTCAAGTTCTCAAAGGCCCTTAGAAAAAAAATATGTATATTTTCAATATCAAAATATCAGGTAAAAAAAAATTTGTTACATAAGTACTTGTAAGTACATACATGTATGTAGGGTGAGTATAATATTATTATATGGGTATCAAACGATAGGGATTTGAAGAAGCCTCAACCCGCAGATATTTGTGCACAGGGTTGATGCTAAAAATTAAAATGATTGGAATATATATTATAATTAAAATATAACCATATTGGAATCTAATGAGATGAGATGAGAAAATCTGTTAGAAAAGTGTTGAGCGGCTGAGAAACTTCATGTGAAGCTCTACTGTTTCGGAACATTTTACATTACAATAGAATTGGTCGCGAAAAAGATTCGGAAGTGTGATCCTACTATTGTACAAATTGTATGACTGCACATAAAAAATGGTTTCCCAAATTTTTTATATCTGTACCAAAAGTCCAAAATAAAAATTTTAGAAATCAGGAGAAATGTACCAATTGTGTAACACCGCCTTCACTATTAATAAAATGAACTAAATGTAAATGTTGATAGATAACTCATACGCCATGGTTATTGGCTTGCGGCAACAGAAAACTTATAATGGAGACTTCGTAATAAACTATCATAAGTATTTATGTAGATTCGTATATATTGAAGATATAAATGAATCGAGCGGGTATACATATGCATACTGCGCTATCTGGACCATGGTTCAATGCTCCCACAATGATTTAATTAATCAATGGACTTAGTTAGACACGTTATATTAGATTTCTATTATCAAATACATAACGCTGACAGGATACATAAAGAATTGGCTCAAGAACCCATTGCTACTTAACCCTTGGCATTCAACATAATTTTTTCGAAATTTTTGAGTTGTTTTTTTTTAACAAATGATTGAAAAAGTATTCAAGCAAAGTAATTCTGTTTGCAAATTAAACGACAAAATTTGCCAAAAGTCTTTGAATGTGGAAAATTTTTTGTAGTTACGAAATATTGAAAAATATTGAATAGAAACAAGTAATGAAAAAAATCTTAAAACAAGCTTAATTAGGCGCATAAAGAAAATCACACAATTAGTCGCATGGAGTCCCGAGTGACCCCAATAAAAGTGTTGAAAAAGGAGTTTTATAAAAAAAAAGACAAATTCTGTATTATCAAAAATGTTAAAGTACTCTATTATCGTTAACTTAAAAAAAAAAACAAAAACATAATTTCGACTTAAAACTTAAAAAAAAAAAATTAAAAACTTAGCTCCGACAAAAAAATTTAGGTACGTTAGTGATCGCATGGCGTCAGTACCCAAGAGAGTAGCGACACATGTGTACGCGACGATGTTCTAGCCGCGACTAAATAAATAAAACGAAATGTGTTTTGTCATAAATATTAAGGCTCTTTATCGTAGTTAACTTTAAGCAAGAAAAGCATAACTTTGGCTTCAAACGTAGATACAAAAATAAAAACTTACCTAAGCCAAAAAATGTTACATAAGTGGTAAGAGACACAAGTGTAAACGCCCAAAGCGCTCCAATCACTCCAATAATTCTTTTTTCAACTTGAAATGGCCTTGACCCCATGCGCGTAATTAAGGGTTAAAAAAAGAAAAAAAAAACGACCTAGCAAAACTTTCTATACTGTTACTTTTTCCATTCAAGTAATATACATACATTCCAAATATGAACCATATCGGACCACAAATATGGGTTTTTCAAATATCTCGACACTTGCGCCGCCTATCCGGCAATTTCTTTTGTGAAATTATTCTATTTAACATGCTGTCTCCATTAGCGATTGTTCATCTGCTGCGATAGATATCCGGCGAGGAATCGTTTGTGGAGACCGCTCATTGCAATCGCAATCGCAGGAGATAGATAGCAGCAGATATCGCTTGCGATCTATCAAAATTGATCAATGAGCATTTCGCTTGCGATGGAACTGACAGATATTATGCGATGGCTGTACGCTAATGGAGACAGCAGGTTATATAAGTAATATACGTTCCAAATATGAATCAAACCAGACCACAAATATGGGCTTTCCAAATATATTGACACCTGCGCCACCTAGGGGATTTATTTATCTTTCACATTGCATTGTCATCGGGTTCTGAGCTAAATTGGCAGCTTCCGGTTTCTAGCTCATCGGGAAGTTGGTAAAGATTGAATTCAAGATTTAATTACACACAGTTGAAACTTAATAAAAGCTTGTAAAAAAATATTTTTTGCTTTCTCGACTCAATAGAACGCAAGTCAGGCTCATAGTTCTATCCTTAAAAGGCTTTGATTTTTAATTTTTTGGATTTTCATACATAGAGTTTTGAAGTTGCTTCTAAATAAGTAATTTTTAAGCAAGAAACAAAGCCGACTTCAATTCTAATATACAAATTCAGTCGTACCGTTATTTTCATGATGATCCAATGATCGGATCGGTGATTACACAAAATTTTTTACGCTGACATTTTTTTTGAAAAATACGAACATATTTTCAAATCGTTTTAAAAATATCGTTTCTTAAGGTTATCAATTTGTCGAAAATTTTTTTTTTATTTATGTTACTGCATAACTTTCGACCACGTTAACCGATTTCTATGATTATTTTTTTGGAAGAAAGGTAGTCCCATATTTAGTTGGTTTAAATACGATCATTGAATTATGAAGAAATTAACGATACACTTAAAGTTTTATATGAGATTTAAAGTTGGCTTTGCTTTTTGCTTAAAAATTATTTGTTACAAATATTGGGACTTACAGCCAATTTCGCGAAAGGAATTTAAGTGAAAAATGATTTTAATGTTTTTAGGTTTATATGGAAATTGACAGAGAAGAACAAATAATTTTCCATTTAAATTGCTGGTGAAACCGGCTATTAGAAAATGACTTCATAGATTATTTTTTGCACTTTTAAATTACTTGTATTCAAAACATTTTTCGAAAATTTGGACCATTTTTAAGATTAAAGATTTTTTTAGCATTGTTTATATTAATGTACTGATTACAATAAAACTGTTTTTTTTTTTTATTTTAAATATATATATACATACGTACCTCCCCTTCAAGCACAAATTTTTTTCTTGGAAAATGTATTTAACGTTAACTTAGGACAGTTAATTTTCAAGTTTGAATAAATTTTTTTGGCAAAATTTTTTTAAAAATTTTGAATTCGTGTTTGAAATTTCTATATTTTTTGTTCAAATTCGCTTAGGCGGACACAGCGCCCATAAGTTGTGTTTTAAAAAAGTTTTTAAATTTTGTATTTTTCATGAATTTTATTTCTATTGTTACTGCTTTATCCTTGGTATACATTTTTTTTCCTGTCGTTTGAAAAAGGTCTTTGATTTACATTTTCTTGAAAAAATATATATGTACATAAATATATGGCATTTTTTTCTTGAGAGCTGCAAATTTGGATAAAAGTAAATTTAGTTTTAATTTCTTTGTTTTTTTTTTTTATAAAAGTTTTTGTTTTCCTTGAGAGCTGGATATTATGCTCTATTTGAAAAAAAAATGAATTTAAAAGGCAAATTGTTTCGTAATGTTTTGAAAGGTTTTTGAATTAAAAAATTTATTGGCTTTATCAGAAAATATACGTTCTATTTTTGATCAGAGTTCTGACTTTCCATTTCAAATTAGAAACTTTTAAAAGCTCACCTTTCCAGAGTTCATTGTTTTTATATGGGTATCTCAATTATATTCTTGTTTATAATATTTTTTTTAATGTGAGTATTACTGCTGATTTTTGTTATTGTTGTGACCGAGTAACGTTTCTTGCCCTTAATTTTATTATTTATAATTTTTTTTTTAAAGAAAAAACTTTAATTTAATCAGATAGAAATCAAAAGTTATATTGCTTAAAAAAGCTTTGATTGACAAAGAAATTTTAAAGAAAGTTGAAGAGGTAAAATACGAAATCTCAAGCATTCGGGACGATTAGATATTATTTCTCTGGAGAGGTAAAATAATTTTGATGCATAGATAATTGCGTTCAAATAATTAAGTGTGCAGACTTCTAGAATTACATTGCTGGAAATTCAGTCAGTTGAACTTGGCTTCCAGAGTATCCTTGAAATAAATTATTCTCATGGTTGTTTTGATTACTCTTACGTACCTCTTTAAAAATTATCTTTCATGTTAATAGATAATTTTCTATTTGCGACAAAAACTCTTTCAAACCCAATTTTAAACTCCATGACGATTATCCCAGTAGGCAAGTAAAGTGACTACGGAAAGGAATTAGAAAGACTCCTACCACTCTTCCTTCACTCTCTACGAACTTAAATTTCATAAAAGAACTCGATATTTTTAGCATGGAAGGCAATGTTAAAAAAAGATGTCCTAGTCTTTTCTATCAGAAATGCAAATGGCACTAAACATTAGAAAAACTTGAAAAATAAATAAACGCCTGCAATGCGTCGAAAACAAAATTTACATTTATTTCCAATATTTGCACTAAAAGTGAGAAAGGGCACTTTTATTCCGCGAATGTTATTATTTTTATTTGTTTATTCCACGAGTGTGGTCTATTTATTTTAGTTCGGATTCACTTATTCAAATTGTTACACTTCAAGTGCAATTTAAACATTTCGTAATGCCTGTTTATATGCCGTTTGGCTTTGTCTTTTTTCTTGCTTTGCGCCAGCTGATGCGCTCTTAAAAATGCATTGCGACCAGTTGTAATGCAACGCACATTATGCAAGCCGGCGTAAACAACAACGAGCTACGAAACGAACAATCGAAATTATGCAGAGCATGTTTAAAAATTTTTGCAATGCTGTTTTGCATTTCAACATTTTTACGGCAGCATACAAAAATACTTGCAATCAAAAAACATAAAAAATAAAGCGATGAAATAATCAAAATTTTGAATAAGAATAAAAATTACGCTTTAAAGCATAGCAAAACAAATCCGCACAGTGGCTCAAAATCAACGAAAATGGAAAAAAACAATACCTCGTAAACGGCTAGCCAAATCAAGCTGAAAATTGGTGTAATGAAACTTCGTGGATAATACACTGAGGGAAATAATGCATATTAAAAATGAATACTTTATATTTGATTATCGTTTAAAAATGTTCATATTTAAAAATAATATTTTTATACAAAAATTTATTACGCATGTATTTGACTGTTCACATCTGAGTATGTATATGTAAGTGTACATACGCATCCCAACCCTCCAAAAAAATTTGCGCCTTGTATAAAGCGTATTTTATATGATCATAAGCTTTATAATTTAATACCTGAAATCTGTCAGCAAAGTCAGTTGTATGAAACATTTCTTATTCCACACCTGATTTTGCCGTGCTGATGTCATCAGGACATATGGTTCTCTCTCTTTCTCTGAGAGACACACTTATGCCTAAGTCTTGTAGGCCATATAAAATAAGGCTTAAATAAGCCCTTAAAATAAGGCCTTACACCCAGTATACAAGGCTTATAGATCAAATAAAATAAACGTTTGCTTCACGTTACACTTCACGAAGGCTTTTTCATAATTAAGAAATAAAAATGAATATAAATTAAAATAAGATCATAAATTTCATGTTCCATCTGCCTTGGTAGCAACCAATTTTATCAAGCAAAAGTTCTTTCAAATGTTTAGTTTGAATCAACACCACATTTCGCTGCGTTGATGTCGTCAGTTCATAAGGTTCGCTCTCTCTCTCTCTCTCTGAGAGACACCCTTATTCCTAGGTGTTATAGGTCAAATAAAATAAGGCTTACATAATCCACATTACATTATAATAAGGCATCACATGGAGTTTAGTAACCTTATTATAAGGCTTATAGATCTTGTCTGGGTGTAGTTGAGTGCGCAAAAATACTTGCCACAATTTGTTGATATCCAGAGAGGGTCAGGGTTGGAATTCCACTTAAGCATTCATTTCATTTTGGAAAAAAAATTCTCCTGACTTCAAAAATGGTTTTTCGAGAAAATCAACTTTTTTTATCTTTAAAAATTGGCCGCCATTTTGTTAGTTTTAAAGGTTTTTGCAAAATTCAAGCGAAGTTTCAATGAAATCTAGGCCGCCTATAAGAATCAGGAAAACAAAATTATGTATCTTAATTAGAAACAAATTGGCAGGCAAAATAAAATTTTGTATCGTTTTTTTCATTTTTATCGTTCAAAATTGATATGCGCATATCTTTATTAAAACTTTTTTTTTTTCAAAAAAAGGAATGATACGTATTCTCTCATTTTCCTTGTAGAATAACATATCTCATCGGCAAGAATATCGACGATGTGCAATTGTCAGCCTGCCTGATTTGAGATATATACGGCCACCCATTATCTCCCAATAGTGTGTTTCCACAACAATAACGGGGAAAACGTCGAATTTATTAATATAAAAAAATATAGAAATAAGTGAAAATAGATGGGTTATAGTTAAATTCTAGCTTTTCATTAGAATAAATATGAGCAATATAATAAAACAATATAGTAAATTAACATGAAATTCTCATTTAATTCTAAACTTCAGACTAAAACTAAACTTTTTATATTTTTTGTAATTTTATTGTTCCCTTTAATAATTTTTTATATTTTTACATACATATATATTTTTTTTTGACTTTGTCTTTTTTTAAGGAAGAAATAATGTATTCGAATACCTCTTCACTCAAGTTTTTTTTTTGGCTTGGCCACTACTTATTAATGTGCATAAAAATTTTACCCAATTTTTTACTGAGTAAACTAATGCTTTAATAAATTTCTCAAGTTACAGAAAATTAAATTAAATTGAAAAAATTAATATATTCTCTTATTTAAAACAATAAGAAACTATTAAATTAAAGAAAATTATATAAGAAGTAAAATAAAAATAAACAAAATTATTTTTAAAAATTAAACGAAATTAAATATTTTCTTTTTAAGACCATAAATTTTAAAAATAAATTGAAAAAAAAATACTAAATCAAAGGAAAAGACCACAAAACTTCAAAAATTAAATGAAATAAAAGAAATATTTTATTTAAAAATAATTAAATCTAAAATTTAAAAGAAAGAAAAAAAAAATAAAATAAGTTTCTCACAATTACATACAATTTCAAAAAACATTTTTCTTTATTAAAAAAATAAAATCAAGAAATTCAAAGAGAGTGAAACTAAAAAATAAAAATTTGGAGAAAATAAAATAAGTTCCTTAAAGTTAAATGAAATTAAAAAAAATACTCTTCTTTTTAAAAGAACATCTTAGAATTAAAAGAAAATCAAATTAAGAGAAAGAGGAAAATTTAATTAAAAAAGAAGAAATGCATAAAGTAAGTTTCCAAAAATTAAATGAAATTAAAAAATATAAATATAAGTATATAAAATATAAAATTTAGAAAGAGATTAATTAAAAAAGATCAAAATGTAAATAAAAAAGAAGAAACGCTGGGCGAGACTCGAACCCGAAAAGATTTTTTTATTTAATTAATTTTGTTTCCTACTTTCAATTAAATTGTCATTTCCTTTTTAGATTTTAATGATTTAAAAAGAAAAATGTATTTATTAGACAAATAGAGATTTTTCTTTTATTTTTTTTAATTTAATTTTCTCTAAATTTTTAGATTTTTTTGTATTAAATGAAAAATATTTTTAATTGCCGTTTAATTTTAAGAAATTTATTTTCTTTTTTAATCATTATTTTCACTTTTGTAATTTAATCTTCATTTATTTTTTAGATTTTACGTTTTTAAAGAAACATATTTTTCTAATATAATTTTTAGAAACCCTTTATATTAAGTTTGTGTTTTTTGCTTTTTAAATGTTTTATTGCTTTTAATTTTTCTTTTTGAAAGAAAAATGTACACTTTTATTTAAATTTTGAGAAAACCTATTGCTTAAAGGAAAACAGTATAACCTAAGACCTCCGTGTTAGTAAATCTTTCAATTAGTCTTTCGATCACTTTTTCTTGGAGATTATCTCAGAAAATTTTTCAACGACGCCCTATTTCAGAATTTTGTTGAAGAACGACCAATTTTAGAATTTGATTGAAAAACGCCCTATCTCTGAATTCGGTTAAAAAACGCCCTATCTCAGCACATTTTCAATGTATTTTCTTTTGAGATAGGGCATTTTTGAATCGGCAGCTGAGGTAGAGCGTTCTTCAAATAAATTTTGAGATAGGGCGTTCTTCAATCAAATTCTGAGATAGGGTATTTTTCAATAAAATTCTGAAATAGGGCGTTTTTCAATCAAATTCTGAAGGAGGGCGTTTTTGAAAATTTTTCTGGGATGGGGTGTTTTCGAACTGGCTGCCGAGGTAGGTCGATCTTCCACTCAGCTATCGATATATGCTATATAGAAATAATTTAGATTAGATTTTTCAGAACTTATTAGCTAATCAGGCAAAAATGAACAAAAAGTAGCTTTAAACTTTTTCTCTTTTTGAATTTTTTCCGCTCAGCACCCTTAAGGGTCCGTAGCTATTTTTGACTGAACCACTGTGCGTAGCAATAAGGATAAAGAAATCAGACAAATGCGAGTGATAGCAGAAATTCAGTAAAAAAATTGCAAATTTCTTTTTTCACCATTAAAAAAAAAAAAATTGTTCATCAGCAGCGTTAAGCCTCAGCCTGTAAGCCTCAATATTGAGCCATCGAAATTGGTGCCGAAAAATTGCCACCAACATCGCGCAACCTTTCACAATTGCATCGATTCAGCAGCAGTGATGTTGTAGCTAGAGTTTTTGTTGTTGTCTTTTCTACTGTGCATATCGTTCGCTTGTGGTTGTTATTCTTGCTATTGGATTGCAATCTACCACCGCTACCGCCAACGCGCTGCTTAAAAATCAAATATCGATGTTTTGGTTGTACTTTGTTTGATTTTTTATTTGGCCATCGAGCCATGGCCGCTTTTTGAATTGTAATTTTTTTACATGTTATATTTGTGTGTGTTTTTTTGTTTGTTTTGCTATTTGTTTGTCTTTTGTTATTTGTCTCACTGTTTCGCTCGCGCTTTATTTGCGGAAATGTCCCATCTTTATTGCTTTACAGCTTCATTCGTTTATGGGTAATTTTTTCGCTTAGTTTTTGTGCTTTCTAGCACTGCGTTTAAACTGACTGACTGGATATGGAATTTTTTAAGGTATTCAACTGGCGCGATTGGTATTGACTTTAATTAATATAGATTCGATTGTTTAAACTTTAAAGTAAAAGCGAAGGAAGAAGTATTACTTAATATGGAAAGAAAACGAGCATTTTTATATAGAGTTTTGGAATCCAGTATTTGTATTCAGATTTTGTTCATATTTGAAATGTCTCCACGAAAATTCTAGCCAGCAGGTCGTATGTTCGTAAAAGTTCAATTAGAAAGATAATTTTTTGCCTTGATTTTCCAAATTCGTCTATTACTACGTTTATACGCTTGCATAAGTCACTTTAGTTCATTTCGCCGCGATTCAAAACATATGTATAAACTGAATTTCAATTCGCTTTGAAAGAGCGAAGTGTTTTGGCTCACACTCCATTTCAAATCGGTAGTTTATTTCTCCAGACAGTTAGAAAGAGTGTATAAACACCTCTCTCACTCAAAGCGAATTGGAGATCAGCTGTTCCGCTCAACTTCCAAATAATATTTAAAAGCTGATTAATAATAATCGTTCTTTTTCTTTGCCACGATTTTATAATGCCGAATAAAACTAGATTTTTATCACTTTCCACTATGTTAACTTATAAAATGTCAATTGAAAACAGCTAATTTTGTTTGCTTTTGAAGACGGTTACTTTGATGCCGATATAAAGCCGTAAATATAAACACTAGAGCGAAATGTGTACGGTGTCATTACGCTTTCAATTAAGTCGATTATTCTGTGCGTATAAACGTAGTATATTACTCTGTTTTACTGGTATGTTCAACCAATTGCTTATACTTTTACAGCTTTTTTATTGCAAGCCAAGGCAGAAAGTATTATAAAGAATTGTGATCTTACTATCGTGAATTCATAGTTGCGCCACCGATCATTAAAAGGCAAACCCATAAAAAAGTTGACTCGATCTTGTTTTAGCAGGTCGGGGGCATGGTGAGTATTTATTGCTTCAATATACTCTGAACACGGGAATATAATAGATATAAGAGGATACTTTCTGAAAGCCACATTGCATTAGGTACATACATTCAGCAAAAATGGGAACAGTCCAGCGCCTTCGTCTTGGTCTGCCGGCTGTATCGGAGACACAGCCGCTAAATTTAAACGTAGAAAGTCAAAAACGAAAGCACACACTAAGAAAAAAATATTGATAACAAAAGCGATAATAATATCGAGAGCAAAATCGATAGCAAAATATATAACAAAATCGATAAAAACATCGATAAAAAAATCGATAAAAAATCTCAATAATAATATCGATAGCAAAATCGATAATAATATCGATAGCAAAATCGATAATAAAAACGATATCGAAATCGATAAAAATATCGATAATAAAATCGATAAAAATATCGATAAGAAACCCGATTACGAAATCTATAAAATAATCGATTGCAAAATCGATTAAAATATCGATAACAAAATCGATGAAAAAAACGTTTATTATATCGAAAAGTTCCGAAAATATCGATAGCAAAATCAATAATATCGACAAAAATTTCGATAATAAAATCGATTAAAAATATCGACGACAAAACCGATAAAATATTGATTATTATATCGATAAGTCCCGAGAATTCCGAAAATCTCTAAAATCCCGAAATAGTCTCCAGATTGAGTCTGTGCATATATCATTTTTCTCTATAATTACATTTATTTTAATATTTCTTCCTCTGTGTTCGTCTTTACTTTTATCGGTATCCTCATCCTCATATTTTTCTTCATATTTATCTTGGTTTTTGCTTTTATGTTTATCATATCCTTCATGTACATATTCCCCTTCACCTTTGCCTTTTATAAATATTGCGCCATCTGTTATTCACGCACATACTTTTTGTCTCCTTCTCTCACTTCCAGCGCATGCGTGATTTTGTATCCATACATCCATGGAAAATTATTTATGCCCATATATTTGAATCAAATAAACATACTTAGGAGATATCAACCAATACTTTGCATATACCAAATGAAAGAAAAAATCTTGAGTTTAGGACTAAACAAAACAAAATCATTCAAGCGGTTTGCGAGCATTTTGAAAAAAATGCTAATTTTTTCAACAATTTTTTGCATTAAAATGCTCAATATTTGTTGAACTTATATAAAATTTGTGCACGATAATATATCTATTGCTCCAAAGAATCTATATCCCGAAAATAAAAGTGATATCTGCAAATCATAAGCCAATTTTTGCCGTTGTTTCTACGACAGAAACCGAATTGGTTACTTACGAAAATGAATCTGTCAATAGGTTTGGAATTATATCTTTGAAGCACCACAGTTTTCTTTCAAATCGCTTCATTAGTTCTCGTGCAATAAGCGTTTTCGTAAAGCTCTAAAAATTACAACTACATCATTTGATCATAGACTCCATAGCGAAACGTAGGACGTATTCTACGTCAAAAATGGTGACTGAATATGTGCTTGCGAATAGCTGCTGAATTTAAATTCTTACGAGCATCCATTCCCAGAGTATACCACTACACCTAAATTGGTAGAATCTGTATACAATTTTTTAAATAGTAACGAATTAAGCATTAAGTCTCTCAAGCCACACAACGGTAGTTTTCAGAAATACGAGAACTGCGATATTTTAGTAACTACTTAAAATTGATATTGGCAATGATCTTTAGGCGAAAAATAGGAATTTTATAGATATTTGAAAATGGGTGTAGCCACGCACACTTATGTGTATATATATGTGTATATCGCGGGAACCGTTCCACCAATTTCTCCTTAATTTGGCACAGTTGTTGGTACTGGTAAAATACAACAAGTGGCTGAAAAATTTTAGAATTGGACAATAACCACACCCACATCCCATTTAACGGTAACGGTAATTCTGAGAAGTGCGAAATCTTTGATAAATCAAAATTGATGTTTGCCATAATTCGTTAGCAAGAAATACGTCTATAAAATTTTTTTGGAAAATGGGCATGGCACTGGTAACCGTTGATACCAAAGTTGATATAAAACCTTAAAAAGGATAATACGATTATGGAATTTTGGAAAATAGGCGTGCTACCGCCTACTAATGATGTTGAAACAGGTGCAAAACCACCCAGCACCGGGTATTTAATGTTCGGCTTCACCCGAATATAGACTTTTTTACTTGTTTTTATAACTTTTATAAGAGAGCGTGGAAGTCACATTTTTGTCCCAAAAGATAAAAAATTAGATTCCGCAAACGTTAGTCAAAAACCCGTTTTTTTTTTAATATGTGGTGAGTGCGACTTGAAATATTTATTTATTTTTTATCGCATCCATATAATTATTTTTTTAAAGTTGTATATAGGTGCTAATAAGCCCTTCCACGTAAATACATTTCCAGTTCGAATGAAAACATCAAAGCCGTGTCCAGATTTCATATCTGAAGTGGAATTTATATTTTTCCGAATGGAGTGGATGACCAAAACGCACAAAATTTTTACATACTTAAATTTCTCAAATTATTCACAAATTATTCATTATTCAGAAATTTTCAAAATATTTTACAGATAAATTAAGCTAATAAAAGAGAACCATGGCAAATTTCACATAATTTTATAAAAAATAAAATTTTTATTTTTGAAAACAAATTTTAAAGCCTTATATTTGAGGAATATTACTTTTTACCTTTACCAATTGGCTGAAAAAAAGCTAGAAACGGTTAAAATTTTTCAACTAAAATTCAGTAGTCATGTTTGTATTACTTAAATACAAAAAAAAGTGAATTACAAACTTATGACGTTTTTTTTTCTATTGAAACATTTTGCCTTCTTATATTGTAACATTTGCACTAAGCTACTTTTTGTCCTGCAAAAGGGCTATATTAGTAGAGAGTATTGAACTTTTGATTAGTCGAAAGGGCTAAGGAAGAAAGGGCAACATAGAAATCGCCATTCCTTTATGTATATCGAAAAACCTGGTAACAATTAAACTATTTAATTTTATTTTGTTGTCCATATATTCGAAAAGTTCCCGTTTTAAATGACCTGCTCATTCTCCGAAAATGACTGCTAAAATTATTCACTGGCATTGTCTTCCCAGTAAGTTTTGCTTTAAATCGAAAATCGTGATTTTTTTATTCTCATTAGTTATTTTCTAAGTTTTGTGAATAACACTTCACACTTTAATTGAAGACATTCTTAACAGATATAACTAAAATTTTATGAAGAAAATCACCTTTCTTCTTTGGAAAAAATACACCTTAAAAAATCCTAACTTCAATCTCTGTGCAAAAATTATGAAAATTCATCAAAATCTTACCAAAATTTTTAACCTTTTAAAATCTTTATTATATAGTGTGAATTTGATTTAGCTAGGACTTACGGTTGATTTTTGCCATTTTTTTTTTTAATGACGGTGTTACGCATTTTGTCATAGAAAGTAATATTATATAGAAAGTAATATATAATATTTTTATATGAAAAAAGTGGAACTCCATCAACAAAAGAATTGCACAAAATCAACGGCAAGTGCTAGCTACTTTAAAATTGCACTTTATTAAACTAAAATTTTGAATTTTTAAAGATGCTGATTAAAAGTAAAAAATTTTAGTGGAATTTCGGATAACTGCCTTCAATTTTATATAGCACAGTCCGTCATGAAAATTTTCTCCGCGATAAGGATAACCATTTCTATTAGATTTCGAGTCGCTAAATTTGTAAAAATGGAAACTTATATATTGGAATTTTAAGAAAGGAAGGCCTATAGCCAAATCGGCTAAAAACGGCTGGTTTTTTTCGCAAAGCTGCTAACAAATCGGTTGGCCGCTAAATCGAATTTTCTCCGGCTGTTTGCTATCGCAACCGGCTAAATCTAGCCTGAAAACGGCTAAATTGGCAACGCTGATGTACGAGCAGGCCCATGTACGACATGGCGTATGAGTGACATTTTTTCCTGCGCCTATTTCACACACAAAATTATTAATTTTCATTTCACCATTCACAACTTGTTTATTTCTCTCTCGATTTGCATCGATAGTAGCTTGATTTTTTTGATAAAGAACTGGCTTTAATACAAATGAAAAGGATTTGTTATTTGTTTAATTTTTCCTTGTAGTTTGTATTTTTTCATATAAACAAAAATATCTCGGGAAAATGACCGGATCTAGAAAACACATACAGATCCATAATCTAGGACCAAATATTAAGTTCACGTGTTTCGGCGTTTTTTTTTGTGTCATTTCAAAAATTTTCCAATTTCTCTACAGTGTTGTTACATAAATATTTATTTAACAGCTAGTATCAATTTGACTTCAGAATTGCGTAAGTCTTCAAGCCGCACACTTATTTTGAATTTCTAAAACCTATGCCAGATTTCGGCAATTAAAACTTGATTCACAGTTAATCCCAAAACGCTGAAAAGTAAATTTCAGCGCTTAATAAAGTGTCAAAAACCAAGGCAACAAAAAAAAAACTCCCGATCGAGGGTAGATTGAGGAGCAGTTATCATGATTTTATACAGAAAAGTACGCCATGCAGCACCAGCTTCAAACAAGCATGTACCGGCTTTTCAGTGCGCGGCTATTGCCGCATTTGCACAACCGTGTGGCATAAATATCGCATTCACATGCAATCAACGCGTCACAGCGGAAAGTGCGAAGGGGCAAGAGGTGAACAAAAAAAAAACAGCCAGAAATATTTGGTTGCCTTCGAATGCGGCTAACGGCAGCAATAATTGACGCTGCTATGATTAAAGCTGTAGCTGTTGTTCGGGCATTCGCATGCTTGCTGCATGTTGTTGTTGGTTGAAATTTTTTCCACCTATTTTTGTTGTAACTGCATGTGTGCGGCATGTGTTGTGTCAAGGTTCATGTCACAGCTTGGCGCGACCACTCGACTGATGAACGCGTGATATTTTTAATAGGCGTCTATTTCTTTTATTATTTTATAAAAAAAAATATTTTTGAGTATCAAAGTTTCATATAAAAAAAAATATAATAATTGTTTCTGCAACGTAAAAAAAAATGCGCAAAGTTATCAAAATATTTCGCGCCATTTTTAAGCGGTTTACAATTTCATATTTTTGACTTTTTCACCAGTCAACAAGCAGCCAGTAGGAAGTCAACCTGGCGCCTTTTATTATGCATTCAAGTATGTACGTATGTGTGTGTACATAGCCCGCAGGTGTCACAGCAAGCCAACATTCCATTAGAAGGATATAGTTAACGCAAACACATACACACGCCACACTCACTTCACCGGTGCATTGCAGCCAGCCAGGTGTCAGTTTGTTGGCTATTTTGCTGGCGGGTATTTTTTGGCGACCAAAAGTGCATAGCCTTGGTTTATCATGCATTTTGACACACACACACACATACATATGTGTGTATTGTTTGTATATGCACTGGCATTTAGTCACGTCCCTGTTGCTGTTATTCCCATCTATCGCCATGTGGTTAAAAAATAATTGCTCTTAATCGGATTTAAGGATTTGCGTATGAGCGTTTATTTTCATTGCAGGGCAGCAGCGAGTATCGGGTAAACATACCAGGACAATGCAATTTTTAAATACGTACAAAACGAAAACAACAAAAATAAGCTGCAATGCATGCTTCTCGGATTCATAAATGCATTCAAGCTTTAACAACTATGCTTCAGATAATCGTGAAGGTGAATTTTTTCATCGATTCTCTTTGTTTGAGGTTTACGCTCAACCAACAGAGGCGGTGGAATATTTTTTCGGACACTTCTAAATTGGTATTAAATTATTAATTAAGTTAAGGTTAAGTGTGATAATTCATCCAATTTGACTTGACAATTTTTGTAGAAAAGTATTTGAAAACAATTTTGCATGTCTGTGAATTTTTCGATGTTCTAGGATATATACAATTTTCAGAAGGACTAGTAAATGCCTCTTAATTAACTGAATAAAATAGATCAGTGATAAGCAAAGAGAGCTTTTAACTACAATCCAATTGAGTATTATAACTGACAAATACATACATGATTTGCCATCAAAAAAAGATCAGTGAAATTGTCTACTAACATAATAAAGCTCGTGTAAAACAAACAATATATCATTGTTGGTGGTTGCTTATAAATCTGCACAATTCAAGCCAAAATATTTGTTCCTAAAATTTTAAGAAGAAAATATTCCTTTGCTTCTCAATAGCACAAATTTATTATTTTTAAACGAAAATCAATAATATCGGACTATTAATTACGAAGTTTTTATTGAACAAAGAATTTACATTGCAACTCTTTCCTTTATTCTGTAACGCAAATAAAATATATTAAAAATAAAAAACAAAACTCAATCACAATGCTACAAAGTTAAAAAAATTAGTTTCCAAAATTTAAATAAAGAAATTTGTTTCTATTTAAAACAACAAAATATAAAAATTAAAGAAAATTAAATAAAAAGGTAATAATAGAATTAAAAAAAAAAATTTTCTAAAAATTAAGTGAAATTAAAAAATATATATATTTTTCTGTTTAACACAATATAATCTAAAAACTAATCAAAAATTAAATAAAAAAATAAAAAAAAAGTTAAAAAAATACATAGTCAGTTTCTAATAATTAAGTGAAACTAAAAAATTACATTTTTCTTTACAATAAAATCTAAAAATTAAATTAAAAAACATAAAATAACACTTCTTGAGGACTCGAACCTCAGATCTCCCGAATGGCACCCCAGTGCTTCGCTCACTCGGCTATTGCGACTGTTGGAGCAGCTCGAGCAAAATGATATACATACATCTCCATTTGAAAACAAGCTCAAGTGATTTTTGTCGAAAGAGCTTTTTACCATGAATGTTGGCAAGGGAGCTTTTTTTGTAAGACTTTCGTGCCAGAATAAACAAAATCTTTCAAACTAATATCTTGCCTATTATATTTCAATCGTCTTGTATTAGACTTACAGCTATCTTAGCCAGAATTTTCCTGCTAAGGGCTGCTTCCAGCTCTCAGGGAAAACGAAAAATTCATATAAAATGACGCACAAAAAATGGAAAATAATTTTTTATTTCAAAATTTTTTAAATCAGTTTGCAGTTCTCAAGAAAAAATCTCCATAAAGACCAAAATATTTTGTTTCAAAACTTATAACATCAAAATCAGACCAGCATTTTGGAAGCTCACCCCGAAAATTTTTTTTATCAGTTCTATAAAAAAGTAACAGAGCAGCATATTATTACTTATTGGGTTATAAAGGCGGCGAAACCCTAAAAGCAATTTCGTGGTGTCTTTCCATACTCAAATCTTACAAAAAAACCATTTGAACTCATACTCTTTTTTAGTATGATATTTCTACTCCTCATTACTAATACTGATATACTGTGGCCTGTGCGTTTTTGTTGCTACAGAATTAATTATAGCTCATGTCCAGCTAAGAAATGCTACCAATTTGCCACGTCAGATATGATTTTTTATTACTAAGCCGTGCATACTTTTGAGGGTTTATATGGTCGAGATGAGTTTGACTATACGGCAGGCATGCATCACCACGACCCGATTGCTGGCTATTGTGCGGACACATTTCTCAGTAGAAAGTTTCGATTAGAGGAGATATGCAGTCAACGATCGAAGGCAATATGGAACCTGCCCAGCATAACTACTTAGAAGCCTCGTTTCCGGGGATGTTGATGACGACTGTGCCGTGGGACTTCGGTATGATAGACAGTTTCGAAATCTCACACCAAGAATTTTTGCACATCTTTTCTGTTTGATGGCTGCTGTGGCTGACTAGTTAGAGGTACGTACCAGGGTTGCTGCGAATATTCGCGTTCGCATTCGCAACCGCGGAGCTTCCGCATTAATTTTATTATTCGCATTCGCAATACTCAATGCGGAGCTTTTGCGAATGCAAATATTGTGCAAGCGCACTGATATAATACGTGTGCCTGGCAAATTAAATGACAAATCGTACCCAATATTTTTTGCCTGTGAAGATGCTACGTTAAAATTGTCCCCCTACGTAATTTAAAGTCAAGGAGTAAGAAAAATAGCTAAAAAATACACCAAATAATTTTGACCGGTTTTACTATGCAAATACTCCTCTGTACGCTCGAAAACAATAACATTTATTTTCATTTTGTGATAATTGTGAAAAAAATATGCACGCAGCGAAATAAAAATAAAATGGAATGTGAAAAAAATTTAAAATTAAAAAAAGGTTTAAACTTACTAACAGTAAAATCCAAATTAAAAAAAGTATCTTTCTAATAGCGATTATAAACTCCCGAGTATATTTCTGCCTTGAAAAAGCTAACAATAAAACCCATTTGTCGGGCAGAGGTCGCGCACAACAGTAGGTCCTTCCATCTACATATGTTATAACATCAGGACATAGGCCACAAGTTGGAGAAGAAGCTCGGCCAAGCGCTTAGCAAAAGTGTAGTCGCAATAATAAAATATTACTATTATTACGAAAACTCTTTGTTTCTTAATTTAAAAACTATACATCCCACTTTAATAGTAGTAAAAACCAGCTTAGTGTAAAATACGCCCATTTCATTGCTTCACATATGCACCTATATATATACACGAAAATACATACATATTTAAAAGTACACTCAATAAGCGAGCCCATGAGTAATTGCGAAGATCGAAAGTGGTGTGAACGACAATCAAAACATAAAACAAAAAAAAGAATACCCACTGTCTGCCAATCTCTATAAATGTATGTACTCGTATACATATTAACGCTACATAATTTCGGTATAAAAATGCAATAAATCTGCAATAAATCGCGACATTTATCGATAACTTCCGGCTAGGCGGTAAACTGACAATGAATGATGTGTGCGATGGCGCTGCTGTGGATACCCACGATGATGGCCATGACCATGATGTGTATGTAGCAATGTAATGCAATGTGTCTTACACTCAAGTGAAGATATACATATGTAGAGCATTGAAGAGAGGGGGAGCCAGAAAATAAAAAAGAAACATTGTAGGCGCACGAGACGAAGGATATTATTTATATATACATATGTATTTAAGTTACTTTCTGAATATAGACTTTCGAATTTTTTTTGCATGGATGTATATTTGTTCTTATATGGAGTCGTATAGTACTATATCTGTATGTGTGCATCTGCATATAATATCTGCTTAAGTACCATATTAAAAGTGCATAAAAATTAGATTTAAAAATACGATTACTTTATGTTACCAAATGCAGCGGCGAGAATACCCAATAGGAAATCCTTGCATCACACGGTGTCCTTGAACCAAATGCCTGTATATGAGTAATACTTCTAGAGCATCTAGATGCATTTCTGCATCAAAAAGAAAGTTTTGAAAAAAAATTTTGCTTACATTATTTTGGCGGTTAAGGCTCGATATGTATATACATGTAAAGCCTGTGGGGAATTTCGTAGTCGTCTACTACAATAGCCAACTTTTGGCCCACTTACAATGGCCAACGTTTATCTGGTTTCAAAAAAAAATTAAGTATAAACACTTATTACTTTATAGGTATTCTTTTATTATTTAGTTTTTTTTAATTTAATAATATAAACTTGTATTATCGTCCAAGGCTGGTACTAAATATGGGAATTTTTTAAATATTTAAACGAATTTCCAAAGTTATCACTACATCCTTATTCAGTGTTTTTTGAAAAATACCAAGTATTTTCGTAGTACGTGGAGAATGTCTTTTTTTTAAGAAAAAATTCTTCTAAATGCAGAATTTGTTTTGTTATACTGTTGTACGGATGAAGTGAATGCGTAAAATAGTTTTTATTGTTTTAGTCAAATGCGTTCCTCTAAGCTCAGATGTAATAATAATAAAAATGGAGACTTTTATGGCTCTTATGAAAATTTTCTTACTGGGTGCCTTGTTGACAGCAGGAAAAGATCAATGAATAACAGAATGCTTCGCTTGCGCTCCGCCCGCCTCGCTTAACTGCCTTGTTAAAGCTTTTCAAACTTTTTCTTCCAAAAATAAAACGCAATCGAATACCTAACAAAGTTAAAGTATGCATGTATGTAAGCACTTAAACACATACACATTATGTGTGGGATAAAAAATTGGCATACAGATTTGTTGGACTGAGAATTTGCTATCTCTGAGAACAATTTGCTTCGAACAGGTAGCTGAGCAGAACATAGTAGTAAAATGTCAGCTTCTCTTCGGCTTCGTAACCCTACGTTAATCCCTGGTTGAGTGGTTGTAGGTATACAATACATGTGATGTGCACATACATATCGTCGATGTTTTTGCAAAACCGCCCATCGACCAATTGCAAAACCGCCTATCTTACGGCACTCATATTTTACAGGAGATCGAAAAAACGGTTTTTCTTTGAAGGCATGGCCTGATAGGCGGTATTTTCTCTAGCTATTATTTTACAAATCTCTTGTTTTAATAACGATTTCACGATTTTTATGCATACACCTCAATGCCTGGAGTTCAGGATTACCAAATCTCATTTTTGTCACAATGGCGATTTAGGCGGTTTTGCAACTGGTCGATGGGCGGTTTTGCAAAAACATCGACGATATAATCTCTTACGACCAGAAAACTGCTATGGCTATACCTCACTGCGAAAGTATGAGCTCGAATCCCATAACAAATATGTATGTAGGTACGAGAGCCTACTCCCACGCCAGTTATTATGTATGTATATCCTTAAACCTACTCACACCGATATTTATGTATGTTTGTACATGCAACTTTCGTTAATTTTTTTTTCATAAGCGTCCATTGGTCGGTCACCCTCGCCGTCATCGTCGTGTACGATTAATTGCGGCTCATTAAACTTTATATGGCATCAGAGTTAAACGCCTCGGCTCAGCCTGTATGGTAAAACGCAATTAAATGCACGGCCAAACACACACATACAATAAAAAAAAATCTGTACAACACATTCATAAACATACAACTACAAGTGTACTCAGGGACATATCTACATATATTCTTTTACACACTCGAAATTACGCGTTATTGCTGCTGACCCTTGTTTTGCCCAATAAAGTTGTCTGTCTGTCTGGCTCTGCTGCTTGGTCATCCAACACACTCTTCCCGCTCCATTTTAGCGCCCTAACAGCCGCTGTCGCACTCTACCATTTGAGCTTTTTCTATCCGGTCAACTGTATGACGGACCGACCGCTTGCCTGGCCGAGGCACATTTTCCGCTTCAAGTGTTGCCAACAAAAAGTTTTTCAATGTTTCATTTCGGCATTTTTCATGCGCACATTTTTTCGGGAGCTTAAGTGCTGCATGCTGTTTTTTTGTTATTGTTTTACTTTTGTTTTGGTTTAATGTATGGCCATTGCAGTTTTTTGCCGTTGAATTTATGTGTAAGTGGAGAGTTCATTTATTTGATTTTAATTTCTTTTCTGTTTAGCTCATTTTTAAATCGTTGGCAATTTAGTGTCGGATTTTAGTCGAAAAAATTACATTTCTGTAAAGTTGAGATTTTTGTAAAAAAAAAGAAAAATGGTAGTCGCTCGATCGTTGTGGATCTGCAGTCTTAGAAAACTTACTGTTTCTGATCAAAGGGAAAGGCGGGTTCGGTGAGTGGCTCCGAAGTAAAGAGCTGGCTAGGGCCATGTGGGTGCCTTCGCAAGACGGTCGTTTATTATGTATGTCCGGGTCGAATCTTAAAACCTGATTAGTTTAGCCTATTACAGTATCTTGATCTTAGCTGCGCCAAAGCAGTTTAGGCTCTTCGTCAGCTAAAGGCGGTGATTGCCTCTTGGTGAATACAATTTATGGCTGTTTGTACAACGTTGGTACTAGTGGTTGCGCGGCGTAGGCCTGAATCTGGTCCGTGAGTTTGTAGAGAAGTTTGTGGCCCACCTGAAAGGAAGCTCTTTCTCCAACAAGGCGCCTAAATGCATGCTATGTACTGCTGCATGTGCAAAAATTTCCTTTATGCAATTTATGAAATTTTTGCACATGCACTTCTCAACTGCCATGTAATTGAACTTTCTTAAGTTTTTATTAGATGACACTTCAAAGTATGCTCCGCCTAGTCTGATGCATCCTCCGGACACTGTTCCGGAGTTTTTTGCGGACTCTGCTTGACTTACAATCATGTAGAGGTGGTACTCACCTATAGCTACCATTGGCCACAGTGCCTACCCACCTTTTTTGAACCAATGAATATTCAATAATCCCTTAAAGAACAGGATTATTCCAGGTCTTATTGGCGCTTTTCGTGGTAGCTTAGGTTCAGCTGACATCAAAAGGCATTCCGTTGTTATGGTTTTCTGGCAGGTCCGTAACTTCATCGACTGTGTCCTACTATCCGGTGATCACACTTGAGCAATATAGTTCAGAACCTGCCCGCCAATTTCCTCGTATGATACCTCGTTTGTTCATGTGCTTGAAAGTCACGCCGTTTTTTTTGTAGGGAGAGGGTAAGACTTCGTGCAGTGAAGAAACCAAGAAAGATCTCAGCGACAGCCACGCAACCCACATTCATCACATCACATTTTACATAAATATTTGGATATGAAAAAGCTATCCACGCGATAGGTGCCGCACTTGCTCACACTTGACTATAAACAAAACCGTGTGACCACTTAAGGAGGGCTTGGCGATATTCAGCCACAACTCGAATGAGTTTTTGCTCTGAATGAAGTGGTCAGCACTCAAAAAAAGGCTAAAGGAGCCCATGTTGCCGAAAAATACATCTTTTATTCAAAAAGTCATTGACTTTTCAAGTTGCTTTCATTCGAACAGACGTAAAGCGTATGAGATCAGTGACCAGTCCCTTCTGTGGCTGAGGGAACTTCAAAATGTAGAAGCTAAACAGCAGTGGGGAAGGTCCTCAGTTTAATTCTTCTTGGCTTCATGGGTTAATGTCGAAAGTGTACTGACGACTGTCGATCACTCAGATAATTCGCTGTCCCAACGTTTCAGTCGCTGGGGGAAGAGGATAACTGAATATTCTGTAGTAGCGTGAATTGACCAAAAATTTCGACGGTTTTCATTAGGTGCTACGCTACTAGAACAGTTCTCTCTCAGGGGACGTTTAGCTTTGCTTTTATGGCATTGCGAGAAGTGGTAGTGCGCTGTACTATACGGAAGCCATCTTCATGCGTCTCTTCATTACTCGAGTTATCTATCGGGCGATGAGACTTTCCTTTGTTGACTGGTTTTACGGAAATTTGGTAGTGGTCGGTAAGAGTGGACGGCGATAAATTGAGAACGATTGTGATTTTTTCTACTACCGCCAGACCCAAGTGTCTTAGCATCAACAATCAATGCCCGACGGGGGAGTTGGCTTTGAAGGACTTCCCGATGGTTACCTGAACTTTATCGCTGGTAAAATAAGAAGTCCAGTATCGCTGGGAAGAGTGCAGCCTTGTAGTCCCTCGACTTTGGTTTTTATTAAAATTCTGAACTGTCCGCTCAAATAGCTACCGAGATGCCAGGGTCCGAATGATTTAAAAATTTGCTAACAACTGGAATTAAATTTCTTATTTAATTAGGGGTTTTTCAAAGAATATACTTTCTTTATGTTCATTTCCCGCATTGCGTTTTTGTGTGTATATACATACACATGTCCTATGTACATATATGTATGCATATATCCAAAAACTATCATCCACATCATAAAATTATTTAATTTTCATTTCAAAACTCGTTCGCATACAAAATTTAAATCACCTAATGACTTAATAGTCGACTGCTGTGAAAGAATTTACTAGACAACCACAGAAAAAATATTATTCAGCATCTGCATGCAGTGCAGCTGCACATTTTAAGGCAACACAAACATCGAAGTTGCCAACAACAAGCGAAATTGCAACATGCATTGAATATGAAATCAACACATTATTCGTATTCGAATTCGTATGTTTGTAGACAAAAGAGGCAGGCACATAGCCAATAAAGTGGTTGGTATGCTAGGCCGATACAGATAAAGCCAAGAAGGGGAGGATAGCGAGGGGAGAAGCGAGTTTAAGGCAGAGTTGCATACACTTGTCTGTAAATCCAGTCGTGTCGAACGTGATAACAGTTTACCGAATGTGCGTTGCATGCGAATTTGTGAAGCGAAACAACGGCCACATATGCACATACATATATGAGGCCTGTGTGAGTATTCGTGCGTCCATTTGCGGGACCACACCACCAAAAATACAGTAGCAACATTGGTAATTGCGCGGGCTAAGAGGATTTTATAGTCATGTCCTTCAATGAACTCCTTTGACAGTTGCATTGCATTGCCTTGCGTATCGCTGGCCATGCGCTGGAAAAATAAGTTTAAAGGATGCGAGAATTGCTGTGAACTGTTGTCTGTCGTTGCTAGTTTTGTCCAATAATTATTGTCACTTATACAGTCCACTATGTGGCGGTATTATGAAATTAGTGTCCTATGTCTGCGCAAGGCCGACAAGACTATTAAATGGAACTGTCGAATGGCAACGATAAACGAATTTCAAATCGTCGAAAAAATTGCCTAAATGAAGCGTAAATGTCAGTTAATGTTGCTATTTTTAGTGTAGATATATGTTAGTGTTGGCTGACTGTAACAACATTGACATAGAAAATTTCGTACGTATAGCCAAATGCTGCGCATCAATAATTACCATTATTAGTGCTAAAATGATAGCATTCAAAGTGGCCATAAATCGGTTAAGCGATGGTGGCGCGTTTGCTGCGAATGCGCGCATATTTTTAAGTACCCAGCAAGAAAATCGGAACTAATTAGCCTTTTCCTACTAGAGTTCGATTGTGTGTGGCCTTTTTGAGAAATTGTGTTGTCCCGTTAAAAGACCTATTAATTTAAGGGAATATTGCACTTTTTAGAGGCAACATGGTTAATCACATCGCTAATGACAGTATAGTCATCTTTGATGTTAGACTTTTCGTATTGGGTTGCGTGTAGGTAACTAATTAAACAAATGATAAAGCGTTTTCAAGAGCATGTTTCCCTTTACAATCACAGATATTAGTTAACTGCAATTAGCGATGGCAGATATTTAGCGAAACTTATCGACCCAACTAATTGCTGGTAATAATCGATCAGGCAGCAGTTGTAATCGTAATTATTTAACTCATTTCCATGTCTGCTTTAAGGCGCAAAGGCTTTAATTTTAATTCAAAATTTAGTCGAATTTAAACTTTTACCATTTTACCCTGCTCCGTTATTAACAATGAGACAACAATTTGTCGGCTCTCTACCTTTAATCGCACATTCAGTGCAAAATGCCTAATTAACAATTAAAATAATTCGTAATGACGCATTTCAATTAAATTTAATTTGAAATTTAATTGCTTTTGTGGTTGTACGCTGGACATACGTACATACATATACTCTACATGGGTGTATGTATGTGCCTGCATGTAGCTATTTGAGTGCAACACCTTTTTTATTGGCAAGTGTCAATTTGATATGTTGGCAGGTGAAATGCGCGCATACCAACACCACAATGTATACTTTCGTTCATTGGGTAAACGAATGCATGACATTACCTTTATCATTGCATACCTGAATGCATAAACATCCTCGGCAATTCTATTAAGTTTTAAACCATTTTTCATTGCCTCTGTGATTGTTACAAATCATAGCAGTCATTTAGCAACTACATACTCGCCATTTTACAACGCTTTTTTTTCGCACACATTTGTAGCTAACATCAATTCGCATTGTTATTTTAATTATTTGCGGTTGAGCTATTTAAATATTTACGCATCCAATTATGGCAAATTATGCCTGGCTCGAACAAAGCGATATTTTAGTGGAAATATATGTGGATTTTTTTGCAATAATTTACTTTGATAGAATTTATTTTGTCTTTTTTAACTTTTTTCTTTTAACACAAATTTTAAGTTATTTTAATTAGATTTGATTTGAATTGATACGCTTTTCATGATGATAAAGGCTTAACGCGCAGCTTATTGTGTATAAATTTATAGATCCCCATTGTTCTACGTACAAAATAAACACATCAACGAAAATTTAAAACTTGTTGTATGGCCAGAAGAAAACCCGAACTCAGACAAAATCTGAAATCCGAATTTGCGCGGAAATAATTCTGAATGCACTCATAAGTGCCGCGGCCGTTGGAACTATTGTCACAGCGGTCCTGCCACTTACTCAATACCGTCTGCCGCAAAGCCATTGGAAACAGTAAGGACCGGTTGTTCAATGTCTGATTAGCACTAATCGAAGGTAGAAGCTCCGGTTAAATACAAGGACTACTTTATCGTTCACATGTTATATGCATGATGTCGAAAACGTCGATAATGATGTTTAACCGGCAAGTAGTGATAACCAGACATTGAACAACCGGCCCTAAGTTGCCACTTAGTAAAGGTTAATCAATGTTAACCGTGGTCACCAAGGAATTATCAATTATATATACATAGGTAATCATCGACAGTAATCGCCGAGAACTATTCTCTACAATAGTCATTGAGACAAGCCACAGAGATCATCGATAGCGGTCCTGAAGGTACCACCGTAATTGAAAGTAAAAGCACACGGCTTCGTCGTCTCCAGGTCGTCGAGACCAGGCAGCTATATTTTACTGTCGCTAACTGCTGTTACCGAAAAATGTTTTGCTGAAGCCTTAATAGCTACTATACATACTTTAAACCACTACTGGCTCAGCGAAATGCTATGTATTTTCCTCGTATTAGTTGGGCGATATTTTCAGCTTCATTCAAAGGCATTCTGGCTGAACTCTCAATGCTGTCCTCTCAGATAATGAGTTTGAATCAGAAGGGACCGGGGGCTGAGCCTAACCACATTTTATGATCAGTTTTAATGACAATTCCACGTGAATTTTTAGGTGCTGGTATTCATTGCTAAATACACGAGTATCCAAACTGCTACGAAAGTCAGCTCCACCCAACGACTCGCAAAGGTAAATAATTCTAGAAATTTTGATAGTAAGGCCCCAAAAATTTTTGGCTGTTCATGTGTTAGTTCGAGGATTCTGCAGTTATCATATAAGTATGAACATATTTACATACATACAACAACAAACCATAAAGCTGGTGCCTTAAAACTCTAAGAAATGCGTAACCACAGGATAGCAGCGGCCAGAGGAAGCCTTAAACAACGGCATATAGCCTTTTGTAGAGGGCAGGTTCAACGTGATAAACCTAAATCATGCGGACAATATTTCTTTGATCGTCCAATGTAACATGTCAATGTCAGATAATTCGACACGAATTGCCTGAGCCGGTAATTTTGCGGAATCCGAGGAGATTCTTCTATCCATAATTATGGCCAGGGACTCTTTCACCACTAGATTAACTCAGCTAGCCTGCGCTCCTGCAGGCTCTGCATGGTCTATAAAACCGTCTTGAACCGATCAGACCTAGACGTAAGAAAGGTTGTACCACATCCTTGCCAAAGGCATAATTTGTTGCCACCAAAGAATAGGGAAACATTAGTTCCAGTCCCTCAGCTAATTAGGCTCAGCCAGTTCAGTTAAGTAGAAGTAGCATATTCTCATCCGATTAATGAATATTATCTTTACGGACAGGTTCACCTTCGACCTCTGGTATTAAATCAACTTAATGGGGTAAATATTCTAGTAATTTTTGACTCATCATTTCGATCAGCCAACCAACCAACCAAACTGGGGTCTTTATTTCCAATCCATTGAACTCCCCCAATTAATTTCGTATCACAACAATCATATCTCCTCTATTTCCCTTATCAGTCCACTCATGTGAGAGCTCCACATCCTGATGAAAAATCAAACATAACGGAAATCATTATACTGTCAAGCAAAGTAAGTAAACGCCCATATAATTTCACCTAAACTCACACAAGTAGACATTCACATACAGGTCTACATGCTTCCACAAATGCCTTGCCACCTCATCTCGTATGTCATACGCCAGCTGACGGCCTGTCTCCCAAATCGTCTTACACCAGGTCGGCGAAATGCGTTGGCGGCTTCACCAACTTTCACGTCAAAACGTCTGTCATCGACACTGAAGTGCAACTTTTTCGCATTCATTCCAACATTTCCACCGTTCCATTGCTTCGTGTACGCAATTTGTCAACAGTCACACACAAATCTCCGTCTGCATTGCGCGGGAGTTTCTAACAAAAGGTAGCTGGAGGCAAAGAAGCGGAGTAAGGTAAAGGAAAGTTGCTGATATGCTGCACGCGACAAGCGACATGCACAGTGCGACGTGCGAGTATTTACTTCGTCAGTGTTGCCATTCAATTTACTGCTTTTTAACTGACAAGTTCATATGTCTTATGACTTCCGCTGCGTTAAGTTTTAGGCGAGGCGAGCCAAGACAGCGGTGTGCGAAACAAGACAAGCCGGCTAGCGTTTCAGCGCAATGGTGTTGCTGATATGGATGTTTTTGGTTGTTTACAGCAGTGGAGGCGGTGTAAATGCGTATCGCATAAGTCCAGAGAGTATTTACTCATACACATAGTGGAGATTTTTATGCGATTCGCTTGCTCTTGCACGCTACTTTTTGCCTCTGCCCACTTTTGCCAATTTTCAATTCTGCACTTTTTTCTTTTACTATATTCTTCGAATAGTTTTTGTGTGTCTGTTCTGTCGGGTAGTTTACAACAAATCACTCTCGTAATTGGCACACAGCCATATCGCAGCGATGTCCTTAGTTGTGTTGCTTGACTTTTAAATTTTTTTCCCTCGCTTAGCTTAGAGATGGCCAGGGTTTTCTGTGTTTGCTTTTACATTGCTTTCTATACTGACGGTTTGCACCGTATTTTGCGGAGTATTTTTTTTTCAAGTTTGTTTTTGAGTGTTGCCGGGTATTAAGCCAATTGATTCCTTGGCTTGTGCCCTTGGCGCGTTTGTGGTTTGTGTAAAAGTAAATAAAAACATTTAATAAAACGTACTTTGTCTCGCATACAAAACAGAGATTTCTTCGATGTCTGTAGATATTTATCAGCTATGACAGTTTATTAATTGAAATTATTTGTCAAAAGCAATACTTTTATTGAAGCGGAAAAAAGTAGATGTGAGATTCTGTATTTTGGTATAGATAAAAAATATAGCAACAAAGAAAGATATTCTATAATTTTTGAAAAAAAAGAAAAATGCTAAATCGAATGAAAGTATTGTTTTGTTGAAGCTCTCGAGACACTGTTATCCACTTTGGTATGGATGATAATATCGTTTACTATTCGCCGTTGTATTTGTTTATCATTTGCGTTATCGATATCCTTTTCTTCCTTGTCAACCATATTACTCTTGCTATTGTAATCATATTCTTTAATAATATGGCAACGTTAGCGCTATAGTTCTAATATTTTTTAATGATATTGTTGTCATCATATCAATATTTATGTTTGTTTATACCGTTTAGCTTTCCTTTAAAATATTTCAATTGTTATGGTTATCGATTCGTACGTTTTTCGTTTTCGTTTTTATTCTCTTTATCTTTTTCCATTTTCATTAGCAAAGTTTTGACATGGTCACCTGGTAGTGCCCTAGGAGGGTGAAATAACACCCCCTCAATTGTTATCGATTAGTGAATGAATGGCACTGGCGATAGGCCCCTAGACGGTCTTAATACTACTGTTTCACTTTGTAACTTCTATTCCACCAGTCAAAATAAGTAGTTGGCTTGGAATAGTCTGAAAAACAATTTGGGATCACCTACGAGCTCGATGAATAAGCTACAGGTCCAACGTAGTTCTAGAAATCACCGGTTTATATATATTTTTTTAATTCAAGTATATTACGTGTACTAAGGAAGCAAAGAAGGTTCTACGAATGCACCTCTAACTTCTCAGTGATGCCAACGATTTGCTACTTTTCTGTATTATTTTTCTACTATTCAATATTCAGCCCACTTTGGCTTATATATTTTGATACCAATTGGAGACGGTTAAGACGTGTCGCACAGGGGCAGAGTTCAAATTCCTCTATGGAGACTCAAAAAATAAAAATTAATTTTTTTCATCTAATATCCAAAATCGATACTACCATTGTCTAAGGCATCACATATAACTTTTGGTTTCGATTGGAGTCTGTTAAGGCGATTTTCAAAGGGGTCAAAGCTAAGATTACCCTATAAAGACGTTTTAACCGACTCCAATCGGGACCAAAATTTATATGTGGTATCCTTGACTTTAGTAGTATCGATTTTGGGTAATAAATGAAAAACAAATTAATTTTTTAGTCCATAGAGGCATCTGGCCTTTGACCCCATTTTAACACGCCTTAACCGACTCCAATCGGGACCAAAATTTATATGTGATATCTGTGACCATGGTGTTACCGATTGAGGGGGTGAGATTGAAAAAATCGTTAATTAGATTTTTTTAAGCACCACCCTAATGTACATACATATGTAGCCTGCAGCAACTCGAACTCAACCTAGGTTAGCCCCCAAATAGTCCCTTTTGCCAATGGTTTCGACTGTAACTTTTAACATTGGCGTGTCATTGGAAAAGGACCTGTGCACTAAAAAGCCCACTGTAAGATAGCCCTATTGTGGTTAATTGTCCTTTATTATCTGGCCTAATACTAGTCGACTTATTTTTTGGAGATTTTTTCGGTTCGGTTACATCGGTTCCTTAGTTGAGTGAGTACTGGTTCCAGTTGAGTACTGGTCCTTTTCAGAAAATTGGCCGCAGTATTGGTGCAGTGTAGTTTGGATCTTACAGAACAGTAAGCAGTAATCTGATAACATCATCATTCCAATCATTTGATATGAGCTCGAATAAATGCGATCATCACAATCGGTCATAATATTAAAACTAGAAAAACTCTATGTAATATCTTCTCCATAACTTTAAAATAAACACCCTGTGATTAATTAATTTATAATTAGTATATGAAATTACTTTAAAGCAAATAGTAGGCAGGCACATAAAAAGCGAAAGGAAGAAAACGGAAGCTAGCAACAAAAGTTGAATAAAAATAATAAAAAACGCACAACCTTCTCAGCAGATGAGCAGCAAGAAAATGCTACTTTGATATGCAACTGTGTATTTATCTAACAACACGAACTAACATTCGCTCAGTCAATCCATGTGAAATGGAACAAAAAGCAAATGCTTCGGGTATTGTATGGCTGAGTGAAAGCCAGGAAGCAACCAGCCAACTAACCGCTACCTTCATGCCAATGCAGAGCACTGAGCACTTGAATAGTAAATAACAATACGCTGACTTGGAACTTAACGACTGTTTCTTGTTGGTAATGAAATAATTTCTTATAACGAGTTAACTTTTCATAGACGTTAAACAAAACTAGAAATACCACAGTGATTATACTTGTAAGAAGACAGCAGATAACATGTAGGATAGGAGACAGACGATGGAAGTAAGCATAGCATAACTGCAGGCGCATACAAGTATTTTAGAACATAGAAATTATAAGTTTATTTGTTTGTATGTATGTATATGTAGTGGTCGAGGGCAAATGGCTATGTGAAGGCGGCTTGCGCGGCGCAAAAAGGCCACTCAACAAAAGTTGTAACGGATACATTTCAGTGCAATCAAAGGCAAACGAAATGCTTTGCGGCATGCATCCCTTTGCATTTAATGGGCAGCGAGTAGCGGCAATGGTCATATACATACTACATACGTACAATATGTACAAGTATGCATGTTCATACATACTTATATTTCTCGAAATGGTCGAAAGCTCAAATCCTCTGGTATGAAAGGTAATGTTATGTAATGAAATGCATATTAAGCAGACAAATTTTGTTATTTTTTTTTTGGTTTTTGCTGTTTTGAACAAAAGCGAGAGTTTTTGCCACGAATTTTGTGAAGAAGCAGTCACGCACGTTAGGGTGCGTCACTCCCCATACAAAAAAATGTTACTGTTTTCCAATCGGAATTGCAATATTTATTATATATATTTTAAGATTTCTGTCAAAAAAGTTCGGAAAAATTTTAAGATTTTCGTAAATCGATTTGAAAATACCTCCATAGATCTCCTTATTTTGATTCCGTTTATAATTTTTTTTTGTATGCAGATCTTTTAATCTTACACGCTTTTAATATCTGAGATATTGAAATATTTATTTATTTTTTTATGGAAAACTCTATTTTTGGAGGTTCAAGGCAGGAGTCTTATGATATAATATATTTTATAATTCCCGTAAAAAAACGCAACTTTTTTCGGTGCGGCGCCCTAATGTACATAGAACTTCAAACCACATCCATTCTTTACCATAGAGTAGTGCCCTTTCAGCATCTGTGGTGATTTTTTTTTACGTAACTCAAGATTAAGGATTATAATCGTAATCATAATCGTGATTGTAAACGAAATCGTAAACGTAAACGAGTAACCGTAAACGTAAAAGAGTAACCGTAAACGTAAACGTGTAACCTTAAAAGTAAACGTAGACGCGTAACCGTTAAAGTAAACGTAAACCCAAACGCTAATGTAAACGTAAACGCAAACGTAAACGCAAACTACATACGTTACGTAATCGTAATCGTTTACGAACGCAACTTTTTAATCTTAATTGTGATCGTAGTCGAATGTTATAGTTATCGGCGAATTGTAATCTTGTTATCGTTATTGAAAAAAATTTTTATATTATCCGAATTCTTATTTTAAACTAATTTTCAAACGCCACGTAATCTCAGTCTGCCTCTGTCCAAGCGAATCTAGCCGCCAGCTGCCAAACTATGTACGCTGTCAGAAAACAATAACAATAAACAACTAGAAAAACACTAGCTAGAAAGGTGCCCACTAGCTGTGCGGGCTTTTGTTGCTGTGGATGTTGATATTCTTGCAGCAGTGGTTGTGATTGTTGCTGCAGTTGTTTATTGTTATTGTCTTGTTAAGCAGTTTTATTGCCACGTTATTCATATAATGTTTTTGCAAATCGTTTGTGCTAGCTGGACTGTTAAATGTTATGTAAACTTGCAACGCGACCAACAGCAGCAGCAAAGAGTCGGCAGCGAACCAGCGCTGAGCTCGCACAGTCTATGCTTACACCACCTTTACCTCTGCTAATGGCACCTTTAGCATTGAATAGCTCGTCTGTATTATATTTATTCATTATTTTGAAAGTTCCTCCTCGCATTCACTCGCTCCTGACTGTTTTGTTTTCATTCTTGACTTTAACAACGTATTTGTGGCCCTCAATTTCTTGCTCGTCCGCAGATCTCACACCCACCTCGACTGCTTGCTCCAACGTCTTCGGCTGAATGGGGAGCACTTGAGTGGTTTTGTGCTCGTCCAGTCCATTTCTTCCCCAACTTGACTTCCTAGCTTTCTTCCTATGCGCTCGCATGTCTTTTGTTCGCTACATTGTGTATGCGCCTTTGTATAACTCAACTTGTTTAGCTTTATTGCCTTCACTTAGTATTGTAGTATTTCTCACAAATCGCGCTGTCTTAGGCACTCAAGCGCTATTTCCTTACATTTTCCTTTGGCATAATTGTTGTTTTTCCATAGTTTGATATTTCCATCCGCGTACATGGTAGTGGTTGATATAAATAACCATTCAGCTTTGAAATCGCCACCTTTTTGTGCGCTGCTGTCAAAAACCAAATCAAGACCAGACATCAGGGCAATCAAGGTGAAGAAGTCAGTCAGACAGTCAGTCCGACGCAGTGGTACACAAAAAGCATTCAAATTGCAATTTAGCTTCCTGCGGTGTCTCAAATGAAGTGGAAGCGAATAAATGCGAATAATGTGGACGTTGGTGATACGCGGGTCAGGTAGTTGGAAAACCAAGGTGAAGTCATTTTTAGAATTAGAAACGGCAGAACTTTAACACATATTATATGGTATATTTGGCGCATGGCTTGGGCAGGAACCAAACCCCGTAAATTGTTATATGCTGCTTTTCTAGACGATCGCACGAATTTTAAGATAGACAGTCCCGCTTAAGCTAGAGAAACGGTTTATGCAAACCGTGGGCTATTCGCGACGAAAAAGTACACTGAAATGCAAATGAAATGGAGTTGCATCAAAGAGCGGCAAGCTTACGGAGGGTTTAAGAGACCGCGGTCAGCACAGGGTTAAAATCCTAGACCCAAGGGTATCTCACACTGGCTTAAATCTGCTTTAAGCCCGGGTACGAGTAGAAAATTAATGTTTTTATTGGCAGCAGTTGTTGTGTACATGACGCCTCTTAAAATCGATGATGAGACCAGGCGGAGAAGGATTTGGCCTCAGTTAGCATTCTTAAATGGCAACAGTTAGCATGCTAAGAAGAGGAAGACACAGTTATTTATTTTTATTTATTTCTTTATTTCTTAAGGCTCCTCTGAACCTAGATCATAACAATATTTAATCATAAGCTTAACCTAGTATTTAATAATGTAATACTTAACTACTACTATTTGTAAAGAAATTCATTTACATATATATGCATACATTCAAAATTTCACGGGGCGAATGTAAATGGAAACAGGATAGAGATAGTACACATTTGTTATATTAGAACAGTCTTAGAGTATGGCAAATAATTATCTTTTAAATTCAGTTATGTATTTACATTGGCTAATACTATTCGGAAATTGAGAATTAAAATAAGAATAATATACAGAGTTTCTGCCGACATATACACTAGGCGGTAAATGAAAGTGTACACCTTGTTCTAATATCATATTCACAATTATATTCATGAACAATTTTATATTTCATTCTATAATATAAACCATATGAACCAAAGTTTCACACTTTATATAAAAAATGTTCATCAAAATTTTCAATTTTTTATTCAGAATTTCTAGAAAATTTTTTTTATCAAGTGCAAGTTTCAAATGGCTAAAAATCATGTTGATTTTTAACCGACTTCCAAACAAGAAGAAGGTTATCAATTCGTCGGAATATATATGTATATATTTTTGTATGTTACCGCACAACTTTGGACCACGTTAACCGATTGCGATAACTCTTTCTCTATCGAAAAGGTAGTGTTTCACTGGTGGTGCCTTACTAATTTGGTTTAGATAAAATAATTTGATCATGAAAAAATTAACGGTACTCCAACAATTTTAGTCGGTTGTATTTTTTGTTTAAAAATTACTTGTTTTTGAGAATTTTCTTAGGTGACGGACTTTTCCACTTTTTCCAAATAAAGGTGTTCTTACATGATATGTATTTGCATGTGCACATGTTATTTTTTACATGTGGAAATGAAAATATATCGTGTAAAAACAAATTTGCTTCTGTACAAAGCAGATGCACGTACATACGAAATAGAAAGGTTTCTAAATATTTTCATCTGACACACATAGAATCATCTGGGTCTTGGTTTATTTCGTTTTCAAAGAACGTATTTTTAAATATTTAGTTAAATAAAAGGGCGTATTCTTGTTTTCGTACGAATCGAAAATCATGAAATTTTCCTATAATTTTCTATACAAAAATTTCAAATTTTCTATTCGTACGAAAACCAGAATACGCCCCAAAGTCTGTGAATTTGACAGACAGATGCTATTACATATCATCGATGTTTTTGCAAAACTGCCCATCGAACAGTTGCAAAACCGGCTAAATCCTGTACTCCAGGCATCGAGATTTATGCATAAAAATCGTTAAATCGTTATTAAAGCAACATATTTGTAAAATAATAGCTAAAGAAAATATCGCCTATCAAGGCAATGCCTTCAAAGAATAAACCGTTTTTTCGCTCTCCTGTAAAATTTCAGTGCCGTAAGATAGGCGGTTTTGCAATTGGTCGATGGGCGTTTTTGCAAAAACATCGACGATATGTATCTAAAAAGTCACATTTACAGATGCAAATACATATCGTGTTAGAACCCTTTAAGCATAAATTTCTTATGTGAAATAAAATGCAGGAGCAACAAAATTTGAAAAATATGGAAGATCAGTTTTTTTAAATTGCACGTGTTATATTAAAAAAACTGCAAAAGCCTTCTCCAAAAAAAAAAACAAAAATAAATCAAAAATCAGTGCGATTTTTAGCTGGTTGAAAATTGCACTTCATTAGATTAAAATTTAATGGGCTACAAATTTGCATACTCTAGAAATTCTGAATAAAAAGTTTAACATTTTGATGCAACTTTTTGAATTTTTATAAACTTTATATAAAGTATGAAACTTAAATTTATATGGTTTATATTATACAATGAACTATGTTTTCATAAGTGATTAATGCAAAAAATTTTTCATGAAAATAATTGTGAACATTATATTAGAACAAGGTGTACACCTTCATTTGTCGCCTAGTGTATATGTAATTCAATTATTGCGAGTCTTCTTACTTCACCGAAAGTAAACAATAATGTAACAGACGTTGAGTCTAGTGCTCACACCGCCTCCGGACGCAAAATTTAACTGTAGTACTGGACGTTAGGAGGTTTAGTGCGATTAAAGGTTAAGTCATTCGATGATGCCTTCTTTGAGAAGAAAAACACCTGCGAGTCTACATAAAAACATGGCGATAATCCGCCAATTCTTGAAGATGAAAAAATCTCAGGTCCGGGTAACCAAATTTTCAAGACTTTAGAGCGTTTTGAGGGTTTAAAGGCTTTCAGAATTCATCTACTGAGCTTCCTACTTCAACCGCATTGTACTACAACTTTACTACATACATACATATGTAAATTAGCTCAAAACACTTTGCACCCACAAATTACTTCACTGCCACCTGGCGACGCAACAAATCATCAAAACACAACGTTAAGGCATCATGTTGCATGATTTACATGAAAATGGCGTAATGGCTGCACTGCTGCACATTTTCGCTTTATTGTTGTTGTTTTTTGTTGCCACATTTGATGATAGAAATAAATTTATGATATCTATCAAATGAAGCAAAGTGCAAAGTAACAAATTTTCGGCAATGTTTTTGTATAGTAAGAAGGTAATTTCCAGTGCATTGACTCAGCTAATGTAACAGAAAGTTAAAAAGAAATAACCAGGCAAAAAAAGAGAATGGAAAACCAAAAGCGTGCTTAAAAAGATGAGTAAAAATTTATGTGTGTAGCGACAGGCTGGTCTGGCAACTGCAGCGGTGCAACGGATGTCCGTTCGCGTTGAAATTTATGACATTTGCGGATATTAGATTCCACTAAATGAGGGCATGGGGATGGGAAGGGAAGTGTTTTTTTTCTCAAAGAATGAAGGTGGATGTACATACACTATGCTAAATGAAGTGTGTAAAAAAAATGAGCGAACATTTGCCGGAAAGTTTAATCTTTTAATTTTGTTTGAAAGAAAGAAAAAAATTTACCACTCGTCCAGGGCCTTATAATATGAGGAATAACAGCGCTTTAGTTTTCCGGAACTATGCCTTCTGAGGTTTAACTTCACACATATCTTCAAAGTCTTGTACCTTAACTGAACCAGCGGGAACAATGAAAGGCCTAATAGCCGTAAGGACAGACACATTTGGTATATCAGCCGCCATCGATTCGCCAACATTTAGCGAGTGGCGAAACGAACGAACTCAATGAGGTACAACCCAACTCGCTATCGTCCATCCTTGCTAGCTAACTTTGTTGTTGCTTTCATATGCAAAATGTTTCGCTAAGCGAGTAGAAATAAAACATAACGAGCATAGAAGTGACGAATCGGTCGGCCATTGATGGATCGAAGACAAAGCGTGGCATTGGATCAGTCATATTTGGTACACAACCCAAAGTAATATCTACTTTGCGCTGGGAGGTTGAGTTGCATGCCATTAAACTATGGCTGAGACAGTATATAGAAACTAGAGTGAGCAGTTAATACATCCGCATACCAGGTCACATCAAAGCTGTTTTCGGATCGCCTTCAGATTTTAATACCAATCGCATCCAGGAGCCGGATGTATTTTATTTACATATCGGGACACATTCAATACATGAGGACTCCCTGTGTACCACCTGTATACCACCAATGAAGTGGCAGATACTCTCGCAAGGAAAGGGACTGCCTAGGTCCTGGAAAGGCAACATTATTTCACTTGAATTAAATACAAATTATTGGAAATGTAATTAAGGTATAAGTCAAGCTTCTATCCTGGAAATATTAAAAGGAGAATCGATGCACTTTTTCATCATACTGGGCACGAAGCATGTCTGCGGCAGCCAGTTTTATTCACTTGTCAAACCTGGAATCTTTTTGCTCTGACCAGTGCCAAGAATGATAGCATACAAGATTGCGCCCATCAGATGGGATTTTTGAGAATAATTTTTGTGTGACGTCATACTGGTGCATTTGCGAGAGAGAAATGCCAAAACGCGAGCAAGAATGGAAGAAGAAGAAGAAATTTTGCAAAAAAAACGTAAATAAGTGTGACGCCATACAAATAGTGATACCGTGATTCTGTCGAATTCACTGAGAACGGAATAGCGGTACTGAGATGGGCGCCACCTACTTTACATTGTGGACCAGTGCAGATTATGCTACGAGAAACTGAGAAAAAAGCGGACCACATTCCTTCGGTTTCTAGGATTACTGCAGCTATAAGCACACCGTTACACGAGATCGACATTAGTCGCGGCAAACAATATCTGAAGAAAAGGGTACCAAATAAAATCAACCGTGACTTTGAAAATTTCTTCTTTAGGCTAGTCCAAGTTTTATTTTTTTTTTTTGAAATTATCCAATATCCGAAGAAAAGGATACTTTACAAAGTCAACTATATTTTTAAATATTTCACTGTATGGTTGCCACCTTGCTCTTTTACAGATTATTATTTTTTCATAAAGTGAAAGGTTATAATACCACACAAAAATCATAAACTAAGCCGAAACTTTTAAGTAGGGTTATCACATTATCGAAATGAAAACCCTAAATATTGGATTTTTGAGTTATAATTTGAGTAGTAAAAATTATTGGTAGGATTGCCAACTAATTTTAAGGAAAATAGGTGTAAAAGTGTAAAAACTTCAGAAATTCGGAGACGGCACTTGTCAAAGAAAACAGCAGCAGCATAGCTGCCCTTGATTGTAATTGGGTTGACGTATAAAAAGGGTGGAAAAAGAAACAACAGTTCACGTGGCGAGCTTAGCTCAATGGATAGACCACTGGCTATGTAATCCGAAGTCGGTGGTTCATATCCCATTGACCGCGATGAAGAAGTATGATGAGGATCTCCGAACAGCTATAACTTCTACCATTTGTAAATTATTGAGGTTGTTCACACTTGCCTGGTTATCAGGTTATGTGGTTATATTTTTTATTCGGTTTACAACAATAAAATACACTACACACTAAAAATTTTTAACCATATAACCTGATAACCAGACAAGTATGAACTACCTTATTGTTATGTTATTGTTATTATTATGTTGTTGTTTTTCCACAATAATTTTTCATTAAAAACGGTCTCAAGCTCAATAAGATTTTTTAATTTAATGACTCAAAGTTATATTTTTCTGTAAGATTGTAAGTAATGGTCCGGTTTCTGATAACTCCTTAAATTAATCTGCAAGCTCAATTATTTTGATTGAAATTTTGCACTGCTCTTTAACGAAAAGTATAAACGGAAAGCAATCTACTACCCTGCATTTTGCTATCAAAGCAAATTCATGCGTAAGTTATGATTATACTTGTTCTTACTAAGTATCTACTAAAAAGTTTACGCGATTTTAGGTTAAGATTTCTCTTTTGGAGGCATTTTTACATGTTTACATACATTCACTTATGGCCTACTCTAATTTTCAGTGAAAGTTCTAAAAGTTGCAAAATTTTCAATTCCCCAATTATTTATCTGCAGGAGCAATAAAAATGCTCAAGATTCAACGAAAAAGTTTTCATCTTAATTTCTTAATTCTGTAAAAAAAAAAATGTGTGTAAAGAATTTTCATATGCTCTGCGCTTGAACAGCAAATTATCTAGTTAGAGTGTAAATTTCGCGCTTTATTAAAAAATCCTAAAATTCCACACAGTTCCACTGCCACACAAACACATGCATAATAAGTACATCCCACTCATTTGCACTTGCATGATTACAAATATTTATACATGTGTAAACTCGTATTTTGGGATAACTATGTATGTGCGTATAAATTGTCAAATTGTTGTCATTGTCGTCGGTGGAAAAGTTTCAATTAAACTTAATTTATGGCAGTGAAAAATGTCTAATTTTGCCTACTACGATTAAATACTTGCCGCTGAACTTTTACCCCAGTTGAATGTCGGCTGTTCGAAGTTGAGTCTCAAAACTTTTGTGTGCGCACATCGAAAGTGATGCTGTAATTTTTGATAGTGTCGCATGGAGTAGAATCTTTAACCTTTTGCGCCTAAAAGTGTGCTATAAAAATACAAACCCACATTTGCTGAGCTCAGCAGCTCGTTAGGTAAGACAAACGCTGCCACTGGTTATATGTACATAGGTATGTTTTTCTGCTCCTTTTTCCTCCCTTCTTCCTTTGTTGAGTTTTTGGTGCAGAAAATTTAAATATATAGTTGCTTTTGTATTAGTTAGTAGGTAGCATGTAGCTGGTATCTTTGCTTTTGCATACATTCATATACATACATATGTAGGTGTGTGTTTTTGGTGCTTTCGTACTTTTGTTGCTGTTGTTGCCGTCGTCTAGCGACGCAAGCAGCGGAAATGATTCCACGTAATTTGCCTTTGTGTAATCAACTCCTTTGTAGCAGATTTATTTGTTGCTCTCCACTTTTCTCTCATTCGCTGATCTGCTGCTATGCATGCAGTGTTTAAAATTGCTTTCGGCTGCCCTTCTAAGTGTGTAAGTGTTCGTTCGCATTTTGCTGCAATTTCGTTTGCTTAGTCGTAGTGTTTCAGCATAAAGGGAGCTGTCTTATAGCATACATTTAGGCGTTTAAGCATTGTTTTTCCTCGTTATTTAAAGTTGTTGCTGATAAGTGGCTACTTTTCGTGTGTCTTTCTACATCTTTCGTTCGATATTTTAAGCATGGTATATTTTAAGGAAAACCCATATAAAATACATATTGCATATTTTTAGGATATCACAAATAAACTAGATAAAGTCATAGTGCCTCGTAATCTGATGAAAGGCTAGTTAAAGCGAAAGAAGTCTGCGAATCGCACCCGTTTAAAGAAAAATTATTACGATGGGAGGCTCGATGAAAGTAAGGTACATACATATGCATACGTAGATCCAACACATACATATAGCCTTTAATTATGAAAAAATTAAATATAAAAGAAAAATTAATAGAGTAAATTCATTTCGGAGGTAAATTTATGTTATACCATTGACAAAGGTGAATAGAAAAAGTTAACTCTGGCTTCCCTGTGCGAATATGTACTAACGCTCCGTGTTCGCGCCTAATACGTTACTTGCAATTAGACCTTAAGCATATGTCTGGTTTAGCAGCACTCTTTGTAAGCTGTAAAACTTGACATCATTTCTACTCCCCTTCTATTAAATGGATTTAAGCAAATTTGCCGTGTTTCCTTTTAATCCGAGGTAACCCACTTAATTTCCCCGCTTATAAACCCGCAAACGCTATTTAACCATCACAAAGTGGTCCTTCAAACCGGATTCCGCGATATTTTCGTTGTATACAGCCACATCGCGTTATTTCAATATAAAAAAATTTTACCGCCCCCGCAAAAAGGTCGTCGCTTAAAGTTCGCGTTCAACTTTAAAAGCCATACAACTCTATTTGTAATCGAGCAAATCTGATGAGCTTTTGGTCGACGTAGATGTTTTATCTACGTACTTGCAATTGTTGGGGGAACAATAGGTACGATTTTGTGAAGCCCAACAAAGACTCTGCTAAGGCTATCAAACATGTGCTTAACCTAACCTTGCAATATGTTGGTGCGCTACGTGCACTCGGGCGGCCGGTTGAGTTTGGGATGACTGGCTTGTCCATATAACCGTGTCGAAATTAGCCTACGAGACTCGCGAGCAATGGGAATTATCGCTCGTAACCGACGATTTGTCGCCATTCGCTACGTACGTGAATTTCTCGAAACTCGATCGCGGTCTTTGGAAATGGTGCCAGCAGTTCCCCATAGCGCAAGGACAACTGCAAAGAACGTTCTTCATATAACGTATGGCCAAAACCGAATCACAGAGTCATGCAGCGTCAGATAGCGCTAAAGCTGCAGCTTGTACGTACTGCAAAGGTGAACAAAGAATATACACATGCTCGAAATTCAGTCAGCTCGACGCAAAGGCCAAGCTAACAACCATAAAGGCCCAAGGTGCCTTAGGAAGGGGCATGCCATCGCGAAATGCCGCAGTCCTTCATCGTGTCGCACATGCCAACGCCGGCATCACTCGCCACTGCACGCTAGCTTTAACAACCAACAGGCCGCACCTGCTAACAACGAAACCGGACCAACCGTAAATGTTACATCGCATTATACTGATGCGGAACGCGTTATTTTATTGGCCGCTACTGAAGTTTATTTGCAAGAAGAAAAAAATAAGTTACTAGAAATTAAATGAAATAAAAAAATTAATTTTTCTTTTTAAAGTAGTATATGTAAAAATTAAAAGAAAATTAAATTAAGAAAAAAAAAATGAAATTCAACTCGAGCTCGCCTATGCTTTACTCACTCGGACATTGCGACCGTTGAATCGACGCGAGTTAAATGCTATACAAGTGCTTTCCCTTAAAATAGCTTTTAACCACGAGTGGTGAATGAGAAAGCTTTTTTTCTAAGACTTTTGTGCTAGAATAACAAAAGTCTTTCCAACTATCTTGCCACCTGTCTTTCAATTGTCTTACGAAAACTTTCTAATATCTTAGCCAGAATTGCCCTGTTACCTCTTTTGATTGTTTTAAAAAGAAAAATATGCATAAATTTTGTTGAGTCAGATCAGAGTGGAAGCTCGGCCAGAGGAAGGGTACTGCAGTTATTGTTTAGCATAGCCTCATCATAGCAGCTGACCATATATTGTGAGGTTTAAACATAGCGGAAGAGCAGGAACCGAAAATAACCATTATATATCAGGTTTTTATTTTTAGATCGTTGCAAAATCGTAATTTTTTAATTTTTATTTGCTTAATCAAGAATAATCGTTTAGTTTGGATTGTTATATTTTTCAATCATTTATAACCGTTATAATGGAGACTGTGTTTTTATGACCGATTTAAATCTTTTATAATTTAAAATTTAAATATTAAAATATCGGTTATAATATAGCAGTAAAAGTAAAAACCAAAAATAATGATTAAAAATTTATCATAAAAATAAAATTCATAAAATAGCGGTTAAATTTGATCAGAAACTTAAGAATGCAATCATAAGCCCCATATGCAGTGCTTTTCTTGAGATAAGCCTTTAACGGTTAAATTATGATTTTTAATATAAGGATCATAACCGTTACTGTAACTTCAGAGGTGGAAAAAAGATAAACAATTATTTGGCGCACACAATTTTGTTATATATTTGCACGGGTTTCTTCTCAACTAGTGTTGTGCGACTTGATTTTATCCCAAAATTTGAGGTACCTAAAGTTTTACATCCACGAAGGGTATGGATGATGTTCTGACTAAGGATCGAACGTTGGTCTTGCCAAGTGGTGGTACGCACCTCTAACCACTTTCCCTAAAACATGAGATCACCATAGCCCATATTGATCGAGTTTTCAATCTAATCGACTTAGTTAGCATTCTTCCTCCAGCCACGAGGTGCATCGCTAGGACTGTTTATCTCTTCTGAATAGCCTTCTTTCTGAATGGATAAATACAGATATGTTCTGGAAGCTCTTGGAACCAGTGTTTAGCATTTTTTTACCCACTCAATTGTTTCCTAAACAGACACTCATGAATTTTTTTTTACAGAAGCAGATTTCATACATATATCCACTATGACCTTTTTAGAGGTATGAGGACAAGTAAGCGACAGTATATGAATCAATGCCACGCTGTCAGAAATTGACCTAAGCAAGGACGGAAGTCGTATTAGCCACAGCTACACCAACAACTTAGAGACGAAGGGGCTGGAACGTACAGGCCAAGGTAGTAGCGGCAGTAGACCTATTCTACTATGACTAAAGCCAGCATAGGGCAAATGTAAACACCAATTGGAGATTAACGATCCAAAAATATTGTTAAAAGCAAGAGTCAGGACCTTTCTTAAGCAGGCCGTAGACCACTTAACTTTATCGAGGGTTCGCCGAGGGGAGCTGAGGACAATAAAATAATTTTACAAATATAATTATTGAACCCACGTGTGAACGACAATTGCTTTCTTATGATAAACTCTCTTATGGCAGTAATTGACTTGGAGGTTTGCATTGCGTGCTGAAAACTATTGCGACAATCAGGAAATGAAACCGGATTCTTTGGAGGGTTGGTATGTACTTCTAACCTCTCGGCCATCAGTTTTTACTTATCGCTTGAATTTGTTTGCCTTTTTAATTTTTTACCACACATATTGTTCACTAATGCCCGGTGACACCAATCAATTTTAAATCCATAGCCAGTTAAAATTTAAAATTACACAATATTGTACAAAAAATTTGTAATTTTATGGCCTTATTCATATACATATATTAAACTTAATAATCTGATAAATTTTAAAATTCATTAGGGGGACTGTCTATTATACATTAATAATTTTATCAGCATAAATTAACGAAAAGCAGCCCACAAAATTCTTATCAAATTAATTCAGTCAAATAAAATTCCTAATCATAATTGCTTTTAAACCCAAAAAAATTCGAAAAAAGTATTAAGTGGATTGCAGACAATACTCTTATTCTATAACAATGGCCTGCGTGGCAAGAACACCGACATACTTCGTAGCATAGCCACCCTGTAGTCAAATGTACTACTTGTAAGCTACTTCACAACTAGTATGAACCGCATGCCCAACACTAGTCAGCCAACTATCATTTTTCCATGCAATCAACTGGTATTTTTAGCATGGGGTTGTCCTACGAGATGGCAATTTTCAGATTTCGGTCAGAAATATACCAGTCTCATACTAGTTCAAAAAGTTTTCATTAAATTAAATTAAATTCACTAACTTTGCACATTTCAGTCTTTTATTTTTAAATTTTTATAAAAGTAATAATTAAAGCATAAAATAAATAAATTCATGCAGTTATTAAATATTCTTAACTTTTGTCTATAGTTTGGCTTGTTGATTGATAATTGAAATTGATCAAATAATCATATTAATCGTGTAATTAAAAAAAGTCAAAAATAATTGAAAATGATCAAAAATAACAAAAAAACAAGTAAGAGCAGCGCTGTCTTCGGCTATGCCGAAGGCTTCATACCTTTCATGAACATCTGCAAATTTTACTTTGACAGATTACTGCTTTTGAATACATCTGCATACATCGATAGAGGAGTTACATACTTATATAAAAAATCGCATCTAAACAATCAGAGGTATGGAAGATATACTTTATATGACACCAATCTAAGTGATTTTCACCGCTATGTGATCGGTATGTAAACCGGTAACACAATTTATTGGGTTTAGTTTCCTACATAAAGGAGATATATCGCAAAAACTGGTATCTGAACAATCAGTACTATAGGAGATAAAGCTTATACAGCATAGATTTTGACGATTTTCTCAGTAGACTTTGTATTATTATTTATAAAATATCTTACGAAATTTATCGGTTTTAGCTGTTCAAATAAAGAAGTTTTACAGTAAAATCCCATATCTGAACATTCAGATGTTTGGAAGATATATGTTGTAGTCATCCGATCCTTGTTATTTTCACTGTAAGTATTCTGTTAATAATGAGTGAAAATGGTGCGAAACTTCATGTTCCTAGCTGCATAAATGGAGGAGTTATGATAAAAGACCTCATATCTGAACAATCAGTTGTATGGGGGCTGCAGGTTATAGTGACCCGATCTTTATTATTTTCGAGGTAAGTCTTCTGTTGATAATGAGTGAAAACAGCGCGAAATTTCATGGTCCTAGCTACATAAATGGATGAATTATAACGAAAAATCTCATATCTGAACAATCAGTTGTATGGGAGCTATAGGTTATAGTTATCCGATCTTTTTAATTTTCACTGTAAGCTTTCTGTAGATAATTATTGAAAACAGTGCGGAATTTCATGTTCCTAGCTATATAAATGGAGGAGTTATAACGCAAAATTTTATATCTGAACAATCCGTTGTATGGGAGCTATAGGTTATAGTGACCCGATCTTTGTAATTTTCACTATAAGTATTCTGTTGATAATGGGTGAAAGTGCTGCGAAATTTCTTGTTCTTAACTACATAAATGGAGAAGTTATAATGAAAAATCTCATATCTGAACAATCAGTTGTATGGGAGCTATATGTTATAGTGGTCCGATTCTTCCGGTTCCGACAAATGATTAATACATTATAAAAATACACCCACCTACCAAATTTCATCCGGATATCTCGAAAACTGAGAGACTAGATTTCATACAAACAGACAGACAGACGGACAGACGGACAGACGGACAGACGGACATGGCTAAATCAACTCAGCTCGACGTTCTGATCATATAAGTATACATTTTCATGGGTCTATCTCTTTTTGTTCTGGTACTTACAAACATCGGACCAAAGTTATAATACCATTTCATGCTCATGAAAGGTATAATAATGTAATTGAAATTAATGAATTAATTGACAATTTTTACCAATTAATAATCATATTGGTATTTAATCATTAAACGCTAATCCAAAAAAACATGCTTTAATTAATAACCATGTATAGTTAAATATGTACTCGCTTTAACGATTTACAATATACCCAAATAAAAGTTATAATATTTTGAAAATTTTATTGTATTAAACTGTCGAAGTCAAATAAACCGGGCATGAATAAAGTCTGGTTATTTTTGAACTAGTTCGGTTTCAGTCAGGAAATTCTAGTTGTAAACTAGTATTTTTCCTGACTAGTTTGGGGTTTCACCGCAGGGCACTCAAACACACACACACACGTAGGCAGCTAAACGAATATCTAAATTCCATTTTTCTGCCTTTCATCCAGCCGCGTAATAATACTCCCAACAGCTCATTAATAAATCATTGCCCACAATGAACTTTTTTTTTTAATATTTTTGCATGAAAGAAAAATCAAAATATTGAAAATTTGCTCGCCCAACAATTATTCAAGTAATTTCGCTACGCGCAGCAGGTATTCGCGTAAATGCCACCCGCCCTAAGGGTTTGCGCGACGACAGCTGACGGCCCAATTTATTACAGGACTCGATTGTTTTCAGTAAAGGGCGACCATTGTGGCTGCAGGTGCGCAGAAAGTCAGACAGACAAACAGGAGAACAGACAGACAGACAAACAAGAGAACAGACAGACAGACGACCGCGTAATCTTCAAGTTTGCACTTCACGCGCCGATTAAGAAAGTGGCTGGTGCCGTGGCAACTGCGTAGGCAATAGACGCGTTCCTTCTTCGCTTAACTCACTAAAACTTTTTATCTAGTTTTATCCTCGTCGTTTTTTTTCAGGTGAAGCCCATGAAATCCACTTAATTTCGAACTAAAATCTTTCCATCATCAACTCACGCACTTATCAACGCGCTTCTGTTGTTTGAAACACTCACTCCGGCAGTTTAGCTATCAGGGCACTTCAGCTCTCTCAATTACCTCATCACTCACTCCATTACCCACTCACCCGCTGATTCACTCACTCATATCTGCCTACCCATATCCTCCATTCGCTTCTTCAATAACTTTTTCCTTGCCTTACTAGTTGTTTGCCCTCATAGCTCATTATTCAAGGTTTTTAGCGCTGAATATTGGAAAATTTACGCGTGAATTTGCTCTCGGCACTTATGACGCAAACTTTTTTGCTGGCAGAGTTTTTACAGCGTATAAGCGCGAAAATGTGTGAAAAATTTGCTGTGGGTGAATTATTTAAAATAAGATGAATACATAATTTTACTGCAACGAATGGTGAATGAGGCTTAAAGGCGAAAACAGGGCTTCAATTTAAAGTACATACATGAAAGTGGGACTACGTAAGACATCTTTTTCTTAAGTCATTTATTGGGACGAATCGAGAATATAGGAGGACAAAAATGTTTACTCCATATGTATTTGACAGATTTCAATGAAATTTGTATCCAGGGGTTTTCGTTGTCAATAATTTCGAAATTGATATAACATTTTCAAAATTCAAAATGGTGGATGCATATGGCGGAAGATAACTTAAAAAATATATATTTATATATAATAGATTGTTATGAAGCTTGGTATCAAGAGAATTTTGTCGTCACTGGTTTCGAAATTGATATTAAATTTTTTAAAATCAAAATGGCTCATCCAATATGTTATGCATTATAGTTTGTTATGAAACTTGGTACTCAGATATCCTCGTTATCTTTGATTACGAAATTGAAATAAAACTTTCAAAATTCAAAATGGGATCAAATGGTGCTAAAGGTAATGCATTTAGTTAAAACTAATACGCCTATTGTTCGGGACACCATATTTAATCCGCCATTTTGAATTTTTGAAAATATAAAATAAATTTCGAAATCAGTGCCGACGAAAAGCTCTGGGCACCAAGCTTCATAAAAATATAGAAATTTTTTAAGAAATCGACCGCCATATTGGATCCGCGATTTTGATTTTTGAAAATTTAATTTATTATTCGAAATCAGTGATGATGAAAATCCCTAAATACCAAATGTCATTGAAATCTGTCAAATACATATGGAGTAAACATTTTTGTCGTCCTATATTGTCGATTCGTCCCTATGTGCGGCGTTTTTTTTTCGAAACACTCACAGAGCTCTTGGAGCTCAATTGATTCCTTTAAAGGAATGAGTACAGAGCATTTTTAAAATTTTTGTACGATCGAAAGGTGTTAAGAAGCGTTCTATATAAATAATGTGGGTACGCATGTGATGACCATTGAAATGCTTTCATGCAGATCTTTTTCTATATTTTGTATAGACGCATGTAATGCATAAGCTGTCAATGTCACTGGCTAGAAAAAGCACATAGTAAAAATTTCTCCAATTGTCATTTTCTACTTTTACCTCGCATGCTTAAGCACTTGTTCAAATCGACTTCACCTGATTTACTTCTCTTCCTGTTCTTATTTTCACCCTATTTACGGGAATAGTCATATAAGGTCAGTAGAGAAAAAAACTGATTTAAGAATGAAATATACTTTACGCTGCTATTTCGGAAGGTCGTAATACAAACAAAAGAACAGATATCTCTCAAAAAGCTGCCTTAAAATAAATGCTATACCTCCAGGTTAGCAAAGCACGGCCTGGTATACTCTTACTTTCACCTATACTGTGTTGAGCTTACTTTTATTTCTGGATGAGAATTTTCATCGGAATACTGCCATAGTATAATGGGGTATAGTCGTTGCTCTGGGTATGCTTTACTCAATCGCGACACTTGCATCCTCGTTCGCGCACTCTTTGCAACGTGAGCAACCCAAGAGCGAGATGCTGTAACTAAACCGAGTGGAGCCTAAGGGCACGACAGAAAGACAGTGAGCTTCGGTAAGGCCACTCGAACATATTCGATTTAAGGGCTCACTGAAGTCTGCAACGTCTGTTCCGCAGTAGGTGCGGCTGCAAGCTGGCATCTGTCTTGGATCAAGCGGCTCGCTATATAAACGTGTATGCGGGTAAAAAACCATTCACCCCAGCAATAGATGTACGCTGGGCTTGGGACCGCCACGTAAAAAACTATAATAAATGAAAAGAACAAACAAGCCTCGGTAGAAGATTTTTGGTTTCGGCACAGCTCGACAAACGGTTGTAGTACCAAATAAGAAGAAAAACCACCCAGACACTCCGGGAGAAACTTTTTCTTCCCCTGTTAGATATGAAAATCACTCTGAGTATTGTTTGGGGTAAGGAAATTTATCATTAGACGCACAAAAAAAGCCATCTGTGCATTGCACCGAGCCCCGGCGAAAAACTGGAGATAAACTTTTGGTTATAAAGAAACTATGCCCTTGTTCATCTGTCTAGGTTTTTTATGTTAGTCTTCTTTTACTAGTCAAAAGACATTATTTACTCTTATCGTCCATATTTTTCAAATAATTTTTTAAAGATAAAATATTACTTATGCTAAATTTTATATGTACCTACAGGTTTTAAGCCACCTAAAGTTTATGTCCACTTTTTTGCTAACAATTTATTAAATGGATTCGAAACATAAAATAGCGCATCTTTTATGGTAAGCATGTCGGACTGAAAACTTCTTTAGTTTTTTGTGTGATTCTTTTAGTTTTCATGTTATCTGTAAAATTATGAATTTTTTCATATCCTTTTAACTCTATTAAAATTAATCGAATACTAATTTTCATATTTTTACCCTTTTCATTGTTTTATACACACCAACCGCATTCAGAATTTATTGCTGCACCATTTTAAGCTAAATTGAAATGCAGCAAAAAACAGTCTCCGAACTCAGTTAGTCAACCAGCCAATCAGTCAAGCGTTAATTGTTTGCTCATTGTCTCGTTGGAAAGTTATATACAAAGTTGAGTGTGTGCGAGTGGATTTGTTTTTTTTTTTTTTTAATTTTTAGCTTGCATCAAAATTGCGGTTGCAGGTATTTATGTTCATATGTTTTTCTGTATGCGCTTTTGTAAACACACGCTGTGTCGTCAAAAGGTCGTTAACGCCACCTTAACCCTTCTGCAATCCAAACTTTTTTAGTGATCTGTTAAATTTTTTATAATATTTTTTAGTACATCGAAAGCAACATACAGTGAGTGTCAGTCAAAATCGTACAGTAAATGTATCCCCCTATTTTGAAAATATTTTGGGTTATTTGCTTTTTATTAATTTTTAATAAAAATATAGTTCATACTACAACAAAATCCATAAAACTCAAAGTTTATAACTTTGTAATAGTTACAAATATCGGCAAATTTTCATCAAAATTTCACACTTTATTCATAATCTTTGAAATTTTTTGGTTTTAGTGCCCATGGCATTTTTTTGTTGACGGTGCTGCGTATTTTCTTGCATATAACAATAGATTTCGTTCATGCCTTATATGGAAAAAAATGAAAATGCGCAGTACCGTAAAAAAAAAAAAATCCAAAAATCAACGGTATAAACTTGCACTTTATTATAAATTAAATGCGCTATAAAACTGCGTAACCAAAAGAATTCTAAAAATTCTGAATAGAAAGCGTGAAATTTTGATGAAAATTTTATGATCAAAATTTCACTTTTTTTTGTTTTGTAATCATCACAAAGTTAGAAAATTTGAATTTTATGGATTTCGTTGTAGTATAAACTATATTTTTATTGGAAATTAGTAAAATTTAAATAAAACAACATATTTTAAAAATATGGAAAAAATTTACTACACGATTTTGACTGACACACACTGTAGCAACACTTGCGCTTTTGTGGTTCGCCGGTTAAAGGGCAAATTGTTGTTGTAACTAATAAAAATTAGTGTTGCAAAAATATGTGTTAAAAATTTTATGGGAAAAAAGATGCGGTTAATATGTACACAGGTATGTACATAAAGGGAAGGTGTAGAGAGTGTGTATAAAAAATAATGATCTATGTAGCAAAAGTTCAACGCACTACTACGAAAATGCCAAGTTAAGCAAAAAGTTGCTCAGTAGCCAAGCTATAGTGGCATGAATATAAGAGTATATATATATGTATATACATATATGTATGTAGACTGCTATCAGTATGCGTTAGTTGCCTTCTCGACACATTTCAATAACGCAAATTTATTACGTAAACATTTGCATACGCGAGTCTACACACACCAACATTTTTTTCGCCCAACATTTGTGGCGCTTCGCGTAAAATTCAATATTTTTATGAATCTACAGCAAATGCCAGCATTGGAGAGTGAAACTTCATTATACTATATCTACTAGGTTGCACATACCTCGCTCATCCTCAACATCTGCCTGTATGTATCTGCTGTTAGGTTAGCCAATGCGTCAGTCAGTCATAACGTGCGTCCGTCTATTCGTCAATGCCTCTTCTCTGTTGCACGGCGCGCCGTTGCCGTAATAATCGTAATGGATTTGCCGATATGAGATTTTATTAATGCATCCATAACCAAGGGTCTAACTTTTTTTCTTTAATTTATTTTTTTTACCACATCAACACATTCATATCTTAAATGGCTTAATCTACTCGTAGCGAGAGTGGTCTTTGCATACATACCCACATACATACGTATGTACGTACACGTAGATGCAAACACATGTATGTGCGGTTGAATGAAAGAGCAACTAACTGAATAGCTGAGTTGGCTGTTAGCCACAGTTGCGAGCTGAAGTCCCTTTTGAAAGGCTATTTTACCCATCCCAACCCCTGATAACCATGCTTGGCATAGCTTCCGTTTGGTGTGACTTGGCTTTTTGATCTACCCCTACTCTCATACATACAACTATGTACATAGGTACTAAGAGCACCATAATGGTGTGTAAACCTTTTGAACTGTCGAAATGTAAACTTGCAATGCAAATTTGTCTGAGCGAGATGCACTTATGTACATATTTCTAGCTTCAGGTGTGTGTGTCTCTGGTTGTCCAAAAGTCCATATGCTCTCGCATACATTTTGCGCTTAGTCCATTCTGTGTGTTAAAAATATTAACATTGGTATATATTTTCCTATTCTATTCTATTTCTATAATTTACCAAATCCTGCCGAGTTGCTGTGTGCGCACACCATTTCATAATATTTTAATATATTGTACGAAAACATGTTAATTCTATTGAGTGAAGAATTACAAGCACATTTTCAACATAATTGAGTGGTTGGGATTATGGTAATAGAAATTTTAGTTAAATAGATATCTACGTATGAAAGTCGAATTTGTTGTGTAATCAATATTAGTGACTTTGTTGCGCAAATTTTAGAGTAAAGGGGAGGCTTTTACGATTTAATGAAAACCTTTTGATCATAGCTTTTCTACATATATATAATACCAAATTGTAGTTAGGCACATATTAGAGCTCAGCTAAAATTAATTTCGTCGTCTGGGTTCACTATGCACATCATTTGTAGTCACTGTACATCCAAAAGGAAAGAGATCAGAAATTTTCAACCGAGAATAAAATACATTAGAATTAGAAAAAACATATTTTAGCTCAAACTCACCGTAGTATAGAGCTTTTTGATACCAAGGTAACATATAAAATGTTAAATTTTAAGAAAATGTTTAAATTTAGATTTAAATGTGTGATGCGTTTGCAATATCCAAATTGTATTTGTCGATCTCTGAAAGAGCTTTAAAACGATAAACTTCCGTTTTCAGGTCCGCTTTAAGTCACTGTTTTATCTCATTAAATTTGGTTTTTCAATTTCATTTTGTTCTCTATTTTGTTTTAAACCTACTATTTTTTGAGATGGTTAGTCACAAGACAAAATCCGAGTGAAAAGTCATAATATCCCACTAAAAAGGAAATCATGTAAATGAAGACATATTTTTCAAGCGAACTCGTCCCATTAAAAATTTAGAATACTTTCGAGAAAACTATTAAGATTTCATTTACCTCAAAACCAGTCCGAAACCAAAGGAAATATGAATGCATTTGAATATGAAAAGTTGCTAGTTTACCACAGAGGTATCGAAATTATACGCTTAAAAAGTTTCCTTTTAGATAAAAATTAGGATAAAATTTTTTTCTAAATTAAAAAGAATATTTTTTTTTTACAATTTTTAAATTTCATTTTATTTATTTTTCATTTAATTATATATTACTTTATTTTATTAACCGGCTTCCAAAAAAGGATGAGATTCTCAGTTCGTCGGAATATTTTTTTTTATTTATGTTACCGCATACCTTTGGACCACGTCAACCGATTTCGATAATTCTTTTTGCATCGGAAAGATAGTGTCTCAGAGGTGGTCACGTACTAATCTGGTTCAGATCCGATAATTGAATCATGAAAAAATTAACGGCACTCCTAAATTTTTATATGAGAACTAAAGTCGGTTTTGTTTTTTGCTTAAAAA
>NW_023458559.1:64392005-64427299 GCF_013731165.1 Rhagoletis pomonella | reverse complement strand
ATTTAATTTAATTTAATTTAATTTAATTTAATTTAATTTAATTTAATTTAATTTAATTTAATTTAATTTAATTTAATTTAATTTAATTTAATTTAATTTATTTTATTTTATTTTATTTTATTTTATTTTATAAATTCAAACATGTCTAGATATCAAAATGTTGTGGCCAAAGCAAAGATCAGCGCGCAAACTTACATTAAGTTACATTAAATATGCTTTTTAACAGATTTGTAGTCTATCTTTTCCATTTTGTGTAAAATTCCATTAGTTTGCCAAACTTTCCGATCTCTGAAGTAGGTCCTTCCGTTGTCCTTTTTTTTAATTTTCCGGCGCATGTTTTTATGACCAAACGCACTTATATATGTGTACTGTTGCTTCGTAGCTTAAAACAAAATATCCTCCTTACACATAAGGATTATACTACGCATGCATATGTTCATTAGACCGTACCAGAAAAAAAATCGCCGTACGTTAAATAGTAAAGACAATTTTCTCGAAATTTAAACTTTTTGTGGGAATACTCGATCAAAGTTTGATCAGCGGCCTATTTCACAAAGGTGACAAGAGTGGCAATTGTCGATTTTCAGGAAAATTTCAGACCCAGAATTGTCGGCGGCATTTTTTCTATTTCATAACGGCCTGTAGGCAACTGTGACAATATTTGGAAGGCGACAGTGAAAATACTGGAATACTGTCCACAATTGTCTGACAATGTTGCTGACAATTATAATTAATTATATTTAATTGATAATTATCAATCTGACAAAAGTGTCGCGACAATAGCGACAAAACTACATAGATAGCTCAGTCGGAAAGTTTCCAGAGGACAATTTTGTAAATTTGTTTATATGGTAGTTGCGCGCACATCATTACTTTTCAATACTTGAATATTTCTAAAAATCAAAATAATTAAAAATTGCATATGTATAAATTACATATAAATTTCATATGATGGCGGAAATTTTATCAACGACAATTTTAAAACCCGACAACGACAATTTTGTCACTTCTTCAATGAAGTTTTTCTTGCAATGGAACCGTTGGTGATTCTTATTTTTATGAAACAAAACACCCACCAAACTATAGAATTTTCACTTACAATACGGACCATTACTGTCGTGAGAAGATAACACTTGGTATATGTTCGCTATTCAAGTTATCTGTTAGAATGAAAATATTCTCCTTGCCAAGCTTATTAGTTGTATGATAAAATATCCAAAAACGTAAATTTTGGAATTATTTCTCCTTATTATTAAACGTGCGATATGATCATTTCCATAAAAGAAATTTCGAATTGATACAAAAACTCAAAAGATAATAAATAAACATATGTGCTACATGGCGTATGAGTAACACATTTTTCATGTTAAAGCTTACAGCGCACAGTGGTTCGGCTCCATACATTTTTTGGACAAAAAAATAGAAGGAGTGGTCCTAGATCATTGAAATTATGCACGCAGGTTATATGTGAGCTAGTTAAGATATCCCAGAAATGGTTGAAATCGGTCAACCCCTAGGGGTACCTCCCATGGACCTATAAAAAAAGAATTTAAATACAAATTTTAATTTCAGCTCAAAAAAAGGAAGATATCTTCACGAAACTTGGCGCATAAGTTACCCTCATGAAAATCATTGACAGTACCAAAAATAGTTGAAATCGGCCACTCTCTAGGGGTACCTCCCTTGGACCTATAAAAAATATTTAAATACAAATTTTAATTTCAGCTCAAAATAGGAAGATATCTTCCCGAATCTTGGCGCATAAGTTACCCTCATTGACAGTACCAAAAATAGTTGAGATCGGCCCGGTTTGAACCCCAAAACCCACCCCTTGTGTGAGCTAATGCCTTGTGCTCTTTTTTCACAATGAACTTTATAAAACCGAAGGCCTTCAGGAAAATTGACACGAGAAAATTTCTTCATTACTTCAGCTTTTTTATATGTCGTTTTTGCTCTTCTTGAGAGCTGGAAGAATTAGTTTGCTTTTGCTGAAGATTTTCTTGAAGAAATAAGTATACGGGCTTTTTTTACTTGAAAGGTGTAAACTGATTTAAAAAATCTGATAGCAGAAAATTTCTTTTCCCTTTTTTGAACGTCATTTTATATGAGTTTCGTTTATTTTGAGAGCTGTATACTAAGCTTAAAAAAGTAATAATTCACGAAGAAAAGTTCGCATATAAATAACATACTTGGGTCATTATAACAGCTGCAGGCATCAAGTTTATAAGAGTTTGGCAGTCCGGTTATTTCACACATGTTCACATGTTTCCTAAAAATAGCCCAGTGGTTCTCTATGGCATCCAAATCTGGGCTATTTTCGAGATACTTCAGAGTTCGATTAAAATATTCTTGAAAAATGGGGCTAATAGCCCACGGAAACTGATAATTCAACGACTCTTCCAAATAGCCTTTATGATGTCAATACTTTTTAATTTTTATTTTTTTTTACATTTCTGTTAATGAATGCCAATTTACTATCACCAAAGTATGTTTTTGGAACACACTAATTTTTGATAACGTGAAATTTATCTGGCCTTTAAAATAAATAAATAAATAATAAAATCATGACTTTGCGAGCAAGAAATAAACTAAATATAGGCACTAGCATAAGATGTACATTTATAAAGAATTAATAACCAACAAAAATCAGTGGTCAAAAATTAAAAAAAAAATATTAAAAAAGTTATTTCAAAATAATTTTATTTGTTTTTTTACGGCTTTTAACTTTTTATTAATGTTTCAGTAAAATTAAGAAAATTATTCGATGGAATAATGTATTCCGGTATATATTTTGGACCAAATTGAGAGTAATCGAGACACGAAAAAATTAACCTGCTATTAGCAGGCTGTATCCAGTTATACATGTGAATGCCAATTCGTTGTTAAAATATTGCGCTAATATCTCTTTGGTTACCACATTTTCTTGCCACCATTACAATTTAATATTTGCATAACTGAGAAGTGCCCGCATTTAAACACTTCAAGTGGCCTGCTTTTGCGAGTATACTATTTTTTTGCACGACAGAAGATTCTTCGCATTTTAATTGAAATTTATTTTCTTTTTTTTATTTTCGTTATGGAAATGAAGTTGCAATTAGTGCATTCAACAGTTAGAGACAATATTTACAAACTACTTAAAAGTAGTTGTTTTTGAATAATATCAAGTAAAATGAGTAGAATAAAAAAACGTATTCAAATAAGAGCAGCAGAAGTAAAACTGCGCGTAATCACGTCGGCGCACAGGGGGTGCACAGAAAATGCTACAATAACAGAAACTAACCTAGGCTAAGCTGAGCAAGGGGCTAGAAAAGAGTAACTAGGGCCTTTGGTTGTAGTGGTTGAGGCGACGGAAAGAGGCCGGATGGCTTTGTAAATATATACGAATTTATGTGTATGTAAATAATGGGTTGCGTTTGTTTGTGCGCTGCACATTTACGCGGTCGCATTCAAAGTGTTGCCACCGAGCTGGCTGGCCGACACCCACACACACACACAGCGAGGGAAAATCATAAAACGGAGAAAAAAAGCAGCGCATTTAAATGTATAGCCATACAAACAATTCTATAAAGGTCGTCAGCCGGATGCCAAGCTACACAAACAAGCAACCCAATAGACATGCTGTTGGCAGGCAGACATACATTTCGGAAAATGCGTTGCATATATTTAGGAGCAGCTAACAGCTGGCACGTACGCATGCAAACAAACGTATTTGCCTACAAAGGAATAAAAGTGCGGAGTGCTAAGGGCGGTGGGGAGCGCAGAAACGGTCGCAAGATTCTTAAAACAAATAAACAGCGACAGCAACGGAAGAGTACGTGCAGCCTTTGTTGTTGCAGGGATACCAGATTGCTGGTAAGGACGACGACGAGGGCGACGACAAAGGTGGCCACATGATTCTACTACTTGGCGGTTTCTCTTCAATGCATGCGGGAAGAGTACGGTGCTGTGTAGGCGTGCGGGTAAAATCGCAGCAAAACTAACTCATTATCGCAGATTTTTTCCGGGATTTTCATGCTATTTGTGTGTTGCAGTTTGTGCGCCTTTTCAAAATCTTTTATATACTTTTCATTATTATTTTTATTTTTTTTTTTTACAAAGCCGACTACGCAGGAAGTGTGTAGGCGGGGCGGTTGGGTGAAAAAAACGCGGTTATGAAACCATTATGTAGTAGAATTTTAATTAAAATTAATTACATTAAGTGCGGCGTGCAAGCAAACACTCCGAAAAACTGCAACAAAAGAAAAAGGATAAAAACTTAAATAGTAACAATAACAAATATGTATGTATGCGTTGTAACAACTGCGTATAGTCAAAAGCAATGCGCTGAAAGAGAAAAGGGTGGTAGGTGGTAAATGGTAGAAAAATCCCGGTTGTTGAAGGGCACTAAAGCAAGAAAGCTGGTTATAGCTGCAGCTGCAAAGAAGTAAGAGCAGCATGTGGTAAAAAAGAGTCGTAAGTGCGTAAAGGTTGATAACAAAAAAAAAAGAAAATAAAAATAAAAATCCCTCTAATATGACTGGTGAGATTTTAAGAAAAACTAAAAAACATAGTTAAGAATCAGCCGTCAGAGCATTCTCTCTTTGATAAAATTATTACACGTATACTAATTTGTACGATGATTACTTTTTCAACCCACATTTCACAAACAATTTTTTAGTAGGAAGTGAGAGAAAAAGTATATCTATATGATGATTAGACCGCAATGTCTGCCATATGAAATAAAAAAGTTTGTAACCCACTTGGCTTGCAAGCTTCTTTCCAAAACATTTTGAAGTCAACAAATTTTCGTCCTTCACACATTCCAACAAAACTGAAATAGAGTTTTCTTTGTGACTTCTTTAATTATGACCCGATTTAATAAAATGAATTTTTGAAAGCCTTTTTTGCATTAAAAACAACTTATGGCAGCTAAAGTAGAATTTAAACTAAGAGGAATTTAAGTAGTTCGGTTTACTGGTACTGTCGACAGAAATAAATATTTTGCTCTCACATTTGGAGGTTTGTATTTAAAAATATCTTTAAAAGATACAAAATCTTCTAAAATTGGTTCGAAACGGTCATTGTTGATTTTGATGACTTTCGTCAGAACTTTTCTTTTATCGTAGCACGAAGTTCTGCCAAAGGGAAACAAATTATTATTTTTTTTTCGAAAGTTGCAAATTTTTATGGTGGATTTTCCAGGCCTAAAGCTACACTGATAACGCCTAATCAGTTCGTTTACGGTGGGATTCAGTCTGTCATACAATACGCTCGATAAGACCTTGTAACCTATGCTTTGAAGGCTGACCCCGCGGTAGTTGGCGCGAACTGCGGGGTGGCCTTTTTTGTGGTTTGGGCAGAGCACACTTAAATTCCAGTCGTCCGGCATGCGTTCATCTGACCATATTCTGCATAAGAGTTGAGGCCTGCACCTTAGCAACTCCTCGCCGCCGTACTTGAATAGTTTATGTGGAAGGCTGTCAGCTCCAGCAGTTTTGTTGTTTTTCAGCCGCATTATTGATGTTCGTACCTCATCATATTCAGGCGGTGGAACATCACATCGACTCCATCATCTTCCACTGGGGCTCGGGTTCATCCTCTTCACAACTTTCCGTGCTGCTACCATTCAGTAGGGTGGAAAAGTGTTCCCTCCATAATTTAATTACGTTCTGAACATCAATAACTAGTTTGTTGTTCTTACAGGAGTACGCCCTGGTGTTGAAACCTTCCGTAAGTCGCCTAACTCTCTGGTAAAATTTTCGGGTATTCTTCCTGTCGGCCAGCATTTCAAGCTCCTTGCACTCCATCTTACCGGTCTCAAAGGATTAAACATTTTTAAAAAGAGATATTTTTTCTCCATTTGAATTCTTGAACTTTGGTTTTTGCCGACTATTAATGAAAAACAAATTCAAATTAAATTCAAATTGTTTGACATATTAGAGTTTATTTATATTTTAACATAATTTAATATATATTTTTTTTACATTTTCATCGTATTAGAGTTTATTTATATTTTAGTGTGTATTTGTATTGAAAAAAAATAATTAAAAATTTCAGGATATTTTATGCTCCGTTGAAGGTATTGCATAACAAATTAGCCACAAATTTTTATTTAGCTTTTAGGATTTTTTTAATTTAAAACTTCTGTAATTGTTTTATAAATCTTTTTCTTTCTATCCCAAAACATCACATTTGAAACGAGACCAGAAACATTTTTGTAAGTACGAGTTTTAGAGATATTCAAAAAAATAATCTAGTATTGTGCATAGCTTAGGAAATAAAAATTTTATTTAAAAAGAAAAGTTTTTTATACCAACTTTAATTCTAAAAGAAAAGTGCTCACCAAAATTCCTCCAAATTAAAAATGGCCGATTCCTACTATTGGTGGATTTGTTTTGGATTAAAAGTAATGAGCACAAATCGATTTTGGTTGTTGTTAAGACGATTACAGGAGGATATTTTAATTTTGAATGTTGGCTTTCACCAATTGCCAAGCATATTGTCTAAAGCTGACTCGTTTTATGACAATTTTTTTTTTCAGGATGAATATCAGCTTGAAACATACCTGCCACGTATCGCGAATCTCGACCTACCAAATAATCAGGGGTATATTTTCGCATGAAGAGAAACTACCTAAATATGTACCTAAAAGTAGTTAGAAGTGTGTGTTTAATTTAAAGAACAAGTTTTTGAGAAAACTTCGGCTAAGAAACTAGAAATATAAATCAAAATATCAAACTTTGGACAGAGTAAAGGAAAATTCAGCAAATAACGAATATCACGAATTTTTTAGTAAGAAAGAAAATGCACTACACCTTCAGCGAAAAAAACTTCTAAAACTTGCACTTACTTATACTAAGATTGATTGGGCTATACTGTGAACCAGATATTTTTTTAAAATTATAATTAAAAGGTTTTAATACACATTTGCTGAATTTTTCTTAGTTTTGTCCAAAGTTTAAAATTTTAATTTACGTGGTTTTTTTTATGTAGAATGAGCTCTATACCTATGTATAAAAATTAACGCACGTATAAACGCTCTAGAAACCAATTTTAACTCACTTGCCTTTTCTCGGTTAATATTACAAAAGATGCTTCTTGGCTATTACCTTTTAGTGATCTATTGTAAAAAAGGCAAGCTGGATACTAAGTCATAGTAATAAGATGGAAACAAACAACTTCTTTCAGCAATAGTAACGAAAACGCACCGTCATTTATCCCTCATAAGCAGTTTGCATCTGTTGCTGTTGTGCCGTTTACTAACATTCTCTTTTCTTTTCTTCGCTATTTACTTTTATTGTTATTAAAATTTATGTATTATGCAGCGGAGTAGTTGTGGCAACTAATAAGGACATTTAAGCTTGCCATTGTACAGCCGACTTGGGAGCTTCTTTTATGATCTTTGGCTCATTTCATCTTTTTAGTAAGGTTTTTTTTTTACACCTCCCATTTTCCGCTTATAGCGTTGAGGGCTCAAAAGCGCGTAAATTATATTTTTTTGTATCATTATTTTTTTAACACTTTAGATAAGGAAAATTGGCTGCTTAACCCTTTACGGTCAAATCCGTCCCTGACGAATATAAAAATGTTGCCCCTTAATTACAAGGTTCATAGAGTTAGAGTCTCATATGGCCGTTTATCTGAAATAACTTAAGTTGTTGTAAAAAAGATATGAATTCATGTGTGCATACATGCAAATCGTTTATGAAATGTAGAAAAGTCCTAACTAAAATTTTTTTCGCAATCCTTAGGCAGGTTTTATCATAACGCCGTAACTCAAAAACTTACAATCCAAGGAACGTTTCAAAAATCTTTCTCCATAGTACATCCGTAGTACATTTAAACAACGATGTATTCAAAGTAGTTTCAAGCGATACAATTACAATATAAAATAAAAATTACCCGTTTTGATAAACCTTCCCGGTTGTTTTGTCTTCAGTAGCTCAAGAAATCAAAAACCTACCCTTTGCTGCAACAGCAGCACACAAACTCCTAAAAAACATCGTCAAAAACCACCCTAATTGTCTTTTCAACTGCAACCTTTGCGGACGTTTGTACAATGAATGTACAAGACAATTACATCCCAGTGTAAATGAACAATAAATATATTGTACATTTTCTTTGACCACTCGGGAAAAATATTTTAAATCATGATAGTTTAATTTTAGCATTTTTATACCCGAGCGCACTTATGCACAAGAGTATTATAACTTTGTTCACATAACGGTTGTTTGTAACAGGCAAAACGAATCGAGATAGATATAGACAAATGTATACATAAATGCTCAGAATGAAAAGAGAAATGGATTAAGCGGTGACTGTCTGTCCGTGCGTCCGTCCGTCCGTCTGTGCACACGATAACTGCAATAAAAATTGAGATATCTTAACCAAACTTGCTACGTTCACTTCTTTCGGGCGTAGGACGAACGGTATTGAATATGGGCAAAATCGGAAAATAACCACGCCTACCTCCCATATAACGGTAATTTTCAGAAGTACGGAAACTGCGATATTTTAGTAACTACTGAAGATTATTCACTCAACTATGATATTTGTAATACTTTTAGACGAAAAATAAGAATATTATAAATTTTTGAAAAATGGGCGTAGCCACGCCCACTACAGGTTACATGTGTATTTATTGGTAACCGCTGCACCAATTTCTTTCAAACTTGGCATAGTTATTGGCCTGGTATAGCTTATCAAATGGCCGAAAATTTTTTAAATCGGACAATAACCACGCCCACATCCCATATAACGGTAATTTAGAGAAATACGAAATATTTGATAAATCAGTAAATATTAAAGCTAATTTATTCAAAATTGATGCCTCCAACAATTCTTTACTAGGAAATACGTTTATGATAAAATTTTGAAAAATGGGCGTGGCACCGCCAACTTATGATCACATATATGTATCTCGGTTATTGAAATCGGGCTAAAATTACGGCCGCTTTTCATATAACTGTAAATTTCAGAAATGCTTGAAACTTCAATATTTCGAAATTTAAGGACGCTAATTTACTCAAAATTGATACACCCCGGCTTACCATGTAGCGGTAGCTTTCGGTGAGGTGAAAAACATATATTTAATACTTGCGCCGGGTATTTAATGTTCGGCTCCGCCCGAACTTAGACTTTCTTACTTGTTATATGATGAAATGCTTTTTATATATCCATGTTATGTGTTCTTCTTAGTGATTTTACTTGATTTTCGCCATTTGCGTGTCACTCGAATTTAATAAAATGGTCAATTTTTAAATTAAATTCTAAAAATATTTTTAAAACATTTTCGCTTTTGAAATTAACGTAAACTATTCGGGACAGTCCAAAACTTCATAAGGTTTAATTTGGTTTCCAGATTCTTTATAAGATATTTACTATCACGCTTCCAATGTTACAAAAAATTAAATGTAAAATATATTGTACAAATGCAGGGAAAGGGTTAACTTAACCGAGGATATTGTTTAAAAGAATGTGGAGCAGAGCTAGAAGGAGTGTAGCAAGCAACATTTTAAATATTTTTAAATTCGTAGACTTATCTGCATGTAGAACTGGTATTTAATGTACTATATATGCTCCATATAAAATCCTAAAAAGCAACTCTGAAATCATACTACGCTGTTCGAAACCCCGTCAAATAGTAAAGAGAATGAAAAATACACATATGTATTTTTGCTCTAATATTGCCTTACCTCTGGGCTCATATACACACATACTTTAGCAACGCACGCTCTCTTGTTTGTTTATTTTTGTATAAATATTTGCATTTGTTTGGTATTCATTACAAAAATTTTGCTGTAACTTTCACTTTCATCTTTTGATGCCTGTTTTGATTTACGATAGCAACGTCTTATGTAATTCTTCTTGCAAAATGATTGATTGCTTTTCGATTCGCAATGCTTGTCTGCTGCTTCTAGTGCAAGCTGGAGTGGGATAAGTATGAACTTGAATGATTACAGTGCTCTGCTCTGAGGGCGGATTTCAAAAATGGTTTTCAATGATTTCTTGTTTGTGAAGAAGGTATGAGTACAAGTAATTCGCTGTATTGCTTATGAACTTCCATTGCCAGTGATTATGTTGCTGGTAATCGTTGCGAGAGCATGAAAAAGTTGCTGGTAATATCTACAGTATATATATTTGTAAATGGTTATAAATATCTTAATTCTTTTTGGTCAGACTATTTTTGCTTCTGATGTCTAGTTTTTACATAGGCCATTAAATAATGCTACTTAGCTTCCAACGCCCTGCTCTCCACAGTTCTAAGTTAACAAGGAATGAGGTATCAGAACAGTAGAGACCGATCATATGTCCTGAGGAGCACATTCTTGCACCGAAAAAAAACATGCCAGTAAATAGTTATCAAAGGCCTATATATTAATCTAAATATTTATTTTAGAGTTTGACTTAGTTTCCGTACATTAAAATTTTGACTTATGAAATTTGGGAATCCCTCTAATATAAATATTATAAATTTGAAACTTTGTATGTTTGTGTGTTTGGATGTTTGAGAATCTACCTCGCGGAAACGACTGAACGGTTTTGTATGAAATTTTTATGTAGATTGAAAAATAGACTACTTCTTTTAAGAGTTGGAACCTGTTAAAAAGTTAATAAGTTTAATCAAATATTGCAAAACATATGTATGTCAAACGAAAAAAGTTTAAGAGAGCTTAATTTCGAAGATATTTTTGAAAATGAAATTTTAAACACAGATGGTTTATGACCCATTGAAAAATAGGCTAATTCCCCGCCCTGTCCCGATCAGAATCAAGATGTGTATAAACAATTGTTTCCATACTTATGAAGAAAAATTGGGGTTATTCGAAACGGGGGCGCGGTACCTCCTGTACAAATTTATTATTTTATACTGCATATTTCTAGAGGTGTTTATGGGCAGAGTACTGCGACTTGGTACTGGGAGATACAAAATAATGAGTATGAATCATGGAAGAAAATTAGGGAAGAATACCGGAACTTGGTACGGAGTTATGTATATACAATGTATCCATTGCTAATGAAAAAAACGCGAGATATTAGAAAAGGAGGCATATCGCTTCCCAGTAGAAGTATTTAAAATTTGTTATGGACATTTATTTTATTAGTACCGTACTGAAAGACAAAATTTCCATTAATGGAAAAGGGAGAGCCGGCATTTGCCATATAATCTAAAAATCGCATCATGCATACCTCTGGATGCATTTAGCTGCAGTACTGAGAAGTGGTATTTTATCAAAGTAAGGTTACTGAATTGCAGTGGCATCTGCCAGAAGGTTACACGTTTACGCGGCGTATGCCTGGAACCATTTTAAGTGAAACCTAGAGGGCTTTTAAACGGCCTAAATATCCTAACTCACTTAAAAAATACAAATACAGCTAAGTATTACAAAACGGCCACAGAAAAAAATAACATATTTAAGTTACTTTTCATATTTGTATAAAAACGTGGGATGAAACCCGCGGGTATAAGCTAATTGCATATAAGTTGTCATTTGAAGCTTTTCTGCACACTTGCGTGCAAGTATGTTTGGAGAAACTGTTTAATACTTGGTATCCGGACGATTAAATTGATTAAATTAAAAATGTCAAATTTTCTCCCACAGAAATATGGCAACCGTAGCTGTGCGTCGCCTTAGCTCCCGCGCGTATTGCAGGATGATTACAATGCGAAATTTCAACTTGAGTGGAATTTTTAGAACTTAGCCCCGAATGGCCCGTTGCGATGATGTTTTGGCTTCATGCCGACTGAGTTCCTGGAAATAAAACAAACTAATTTTTAAGGCGCTCAAGATTGCTAAATTTTTGGCGGCCCAAAGTCTGAAAGGCTCTCGAAAATGTGTTTATGAAGATAGTGTTGCCTGAGCTCCGGTAGTCCAGGGCAGAGAAAGTTTTCGACGCTTCCGATTCCCTACTCGGATCGGCAGCTTTGGCATAAGACGTTTTCTGGGGATCCAGTTTTCCTTGAGTGAATTCCCATTTGGCACTGGCCAGTTCCGGCAACAACCATCCTAAGCAGAGCTGCCAACTTGGCCAACCGTGCCATTATTGGCCCTATTTTACTTCAAATGGCACTTAATTTTTCAATTTGGCACGCCAAAATGGCACTTTTGAAAAATAGTAATATATCAAGAAAATTTTTTAATTTCTATAGTTTGGACTATTGTTTTAGGATTGTGTTTCCAATTTTTATGCTAAATGAGAAGAACTAAAAAGAATGACACCTTTTTTGGCACTTATATTTTTCTATTTGGCACTTTACGGCACTTTTTTCTCCTCAACATGGCCCTTCATAGCTAAGTATAGTTGGCAGCCCTGATCCTGAGTTGAGAGCATTCGCGGGTAATCAGGGTGCTGGACGTAGCTCTGTCGTCTACTTTCTCAGATATTTGATATGTGTGACCTTCTTTTTTGTTCATCCCAGACAAAATTAAAAAAAAAAAAAAATGTTGTTGCTTATGTCAACTTTATCATTGTCATTTAGGGTATTGCTCCTTTCGTAATAACTAATGTAAATAATTGGATGCTCGATTTACTCCTCCGAGTATTCAATGAACTAGAAATTCCATACATGAGTATTTATTAAATAAATTGCATTTAAATAAAGTTAAGAAGAGCTCAATATAATGTAAAAAAAATACATAATCATAAATATAAACAAATGTAAAGTACAATTATGCCAGTGCAATGGTCATAAATTTCCAACAAAATTAACAACCTGTGAAACCTTAATTTATTAACTTAACAATCAGAATATGACTTTTTTGTTCGAATAGTGCAAATAGGTATTAAAAACTTACATACGTACATAAGAATAAAGTTTGTTTACAATATGCACAAATTAAAAATGTGCCAGTTGTATAAAATATTTGCAGATTTTTATTTTTCAAACATTTACTGATACACAAAATTGGCTACAAATGGATAAAAAGGCAAATCTATTGTTTATGCATACATATCTATTAATACATAGGTACATATCGTCGTTTAAAGTATAAAACCGCGTATCAAGATAATACAAAACCGCATATGTGAGGTTGCATAGATTATTTTCTAGAGAGCAAAAACACTCATATTTCAAAATGATTCTCTTTTTTATAAAGCCAACGCATTTCTGGCTGGTATATTTCAGGACGAATGGATAAGGATCGAGCCAAGAGCTTGTGTGAGCAAATCCAATTTTTGGCAGCCAACGTCAGTTACGTGGGTTTTCAGAATGACGATACGCGGTTTTGTACTTTAAACGACCACATACATATAAAAATAATGTCACAAAAAACTTCTAAAACTTTTTCTACCCACCTTTGTGCTTTTTAAAATCTATTTCACACAATAAAGTCCATTCGCAGTGGCATAGAGTCACATTCTTCTATTCATTCTTTTTGTTATAAAAGAAGCTTGCTGTGTTAGTACTTTGTCGCAAGTTAGTGTAAGTGAATGAATAAGCACAATATGGCGAGTGGAAAACAAATTCAAAAATTTAACTACAATAATACAAACGCAAAACGTTAACAAAAAAAAAAAACGTTCAGCAATTTGACAAATATTAAAAAGTTTTAACAACATTTTTTTCTGAGCAATTAACTACCGCTTTCGCGTAGTTACAAATTAAAAACTTTCCGACATGTGTAGTCTGAAAGTGTGTGGTGGCGGTTGAAGGACGTGAGAGCGAGTGGAAGTGGGGAGTTTGGTCGGACGCAGCGACTAGTGAATGATGTACAAATAAACATGGCAGGGAGTGTGTTAAATAAAAAAGTCACAAAGTTTGTTGGTGAAGTTTTTTGGCAAAACGTAAAAAAAAAATTTGTAGAGCAGGGGAGCAGGAAAAAGACTGCGGGCGTACTTTTTATTGAATGAATGTAACAAAATATCAAAATGACAAACTGGCGAGTGAGCGAGCTGGCATAACTACTGGAGTACTAAAGTTGAAGTGGCTGCAAAGAGAGCGATGTGAGCTGAAGTCCGCTTATTGTGACTGCACTGGAGAACGTCTCTTTGTGCATAATTTTAAATTGTATAACTTATAAATCGGCATGGGTTGTTTGAAACTTACCCAACACCCTAACGTGCCACCCTAATGCTGGCAGATTAAAGTTCGCCAAAAGTCATTAAACTTTTGCTAAGGGAGTATATCTATAATTCCAGTAGAAGTATTTAAAAAAAATATTACTGCCGAATATATGTAGGTGTTACCGAAAAATGGAAAAGGCGACTACTTTCCTTGCAAAAGTTAAGACTCAGAGGTCTACGGCAACACTTTTTTTTAGCTTGCAAGGCGGTTTGGTCTAACCTATGAAATATAACAGGCCAATTCTGGCAACTGTCTTTCAACTCAACACAGTCTTTCGTAAGACAATTGTCAATTCCGGCAACTATCTTGAAAGCTCTGTACTGTCTTTCGAAAGACCAACTGAAAGATTTTCTAACGAGGAGGTCTTTATAGGTATACTTTGGTCTTTTAGCAGCAAGTTTTTTAAAAATTAAATTAAAATAATATATAAATTTTTCTTTTTAAAACAATAAAAACTATTAAGTAAAAGGAAAAAATAAATAAAATAAAAATAAAGCAAAAATAAATAGAAATATCAAAAGTTAAGTTGGAAAAACATTTGATAAAAAAGAGGAAATCAGTAATTAATAGTTTTATTTTTAAACAAAATCTAAAAATTAGATAAAAAGCAAATCAATTAAAAAAAAAAAACAAAAAATTAAATGAGATCATAAAAATTAAATGAAATTAAAACATATATTTTCTTTTTGAAATAATATAAAATCTAAAAGTTCAAAGAAAGAAAAAGTAAATTAAATAAGTTTCAAACAACTAAATACAATTTTAAAAAGTATTTTTCGTTTTAAACCATAAAATCTAAAAGTTAAAAATTAGTAAACTGAAAAAAATAAAAATTATTAAAAAAGAAAGAATAAAACAAAATGAAATGAAGTAAGAAATTATTCTTCTTATAAAAAAACATTAAAAATGAAAAGAAAATTAAACTAAGAACAAAATTTTATAAAAAAATGCATAAAATAAGTTTCTAAAAATTAAGTGAAATTAAAAAATATACATATTATTATTAAAACTGAAAAAATTTTATTAAAAATAAAGAAAAAAATGTACCTAGATTAAAAAAAAAAAATCCGCTGCCCTAGACTCGAATCCGCATCTCTCGAATGGCACGCCCGTTTTTTGCACACTCGGCCATTGCGACTGTTAGAGCGACGCGACCTAAATGATATACAAGTGCTTTCTCCCAAAATAGATTTTCACCACGAGTGGTGAATGAGGGAGCTGTTTTCTAAGACTTTTATGCTAGAATAACAAAAGTCTTTCGAACTATCTTGCCATCTGTCCTTCATTTGTCTTACGAAAGTCTTTGTACTATCTTAGCCAGAATTGCCCTGATAAATTTTGCAGATTGAATTTAATAATAATTTTAGCCACTCCATGCAATGAGATATAAATTGAAAAACACAATACCTTTAACTTCCTTGATCAGCCTATTATGTAGTGTGCTTCGTATGGCACTTTCACTCTCCACTTAAAAAAAAAATTTGTGACTTTAACACGAGTAGATATGTAACTCTGGTGGAAGCTGGTGATTTTACTTACACTACTCAAATTTCTTCTCCATCCTCTTTCATCAACCGAGGAGGGATCCGGTGTGACCTTTAACCGTGAAAATTTGGTCTAAAAGTTTAACATATTTTTAAGAATGAATTACAACTATTTTAAGCTCGTTACGTGCTTGTGAAAACCACCACTTAAAAGTCTAAACTGCATTGAAAATGCGAGTTTCCTTTGCACAGCGCTTTACTTGCATTTACTCTCACCTTTGCAACCATTCTCACTCCCGGGAAATGCATGCAACTCACAGTCTACACCTTTTTGATTTCGCACACTTTGTCTAGCAAAGCGTAAATGCATTTATTTGTAGCGGAAAAGGCCCATAAACTGCATAAAATCTCGGGAGAGGAAAAAATTTTAAAACAATATTGAAATACAATGCCGCCGAAGAGGTGGTGTTGGCTTCATGAAAATTAACAACCGGCGTAAAAAAAGCGTCTAAACAATCGAATGAGTGTGCAACAGTGCGAATAGTAAAACGTCTGGCTGTCGGTATGAAAGTGCGAACTTGAAAAAATGCTAAAAATAATAGTCTGTATTTTTTCGTGCGTGCAGGTAAAGGGACTTTTAATTGAGGCTGTTGGCAGGGTTTAAAGTTATTTATAGTTGAATTTAGAAACTTATTCTGTAAAGGCGAATTATTTTAAGTTAAGAAAATCTAAAAATAAATTTAAAAAATATTTTGGTAAATTGAAAAATCTATAACCAATTTATCAATATAAACATTTAATACATTTTTTTTTGAGAGTTTAAAAATTCCATCAATTAAAAATTTTCAGTTACCAAATTATTTAAATTAATAAAATAGATATTATAGAATATTAAGATTCAACACACTTTCTGATTATATGTATATGTACATATTTTGTCATATGTATATCTATAAACAAGTATTAAATATTATCAAAAACTAGAGAAAATTTTTACAAAAAACACGAAAATTCCATTAAAAAAATTAAAATTGTTAAACCACCTTAGCTGTTTCAATTAAAACAAAAAATAAATAAATATATAGAAAAATTAAAAATCTTGTATTAATTTTTCGATATTTCGGGAAATTCTATATACCTGGTTTATCTTCTAAAGAATTTTTTTTTTGCCAAATGGACTGGAAAAAATATATAGGTATGTATACTATAATTAAAAACACTTATTTAAACACTGCTAACAAGATTACATTTTTCTTTTATAGCAAATAATTTATTTAACCCGAACTCAATAATAAATATTGATTTTATAACGAACAAGAAAATACCCGGCGTACTTCACTGCGCCTTAAACGTATTTTTGTGTTGTTTGATACCCGTATTGTAATATTTTATTGATTTTATCAATTTAATTGGATATAATTTTTCAAATGGCTGGCAACCCACCACAAAAAAAAAAACCTTTGGCAGTAAATTTTCCTAAAGCAGAATTTACACAATGAGACTTGTATGCATAGTTGGTCGCATCTCAGCTCGGTATACACCTATGCGACACAATGTTCAAACTCCATTTCATCGAAATCGTTGAAGTGAGCGAACATCACGGCATACGGATCTACTTTTTCCCAGCAAAGATTTAGAGCCGCAAATTAGTCATAGTGGACTTTTATTGTCCTCACATACGGCTCATTATGGAGTGATATTTAAAGGTTTTATTGGCGAATATACTACCACCATTTGTTCCAATAAACAATCTGCAAAAGTTTCGGATTGGCTTTCCTTACAACGTCGGGGTGGGTGGGCCGAAATTTATGTTTATCACTTGCAGACGTTGCCAAAGGATCTCACTTTTGTTTAATAGTACTTTTATTATTTAATAATGTCGAAATATATACAATTTCGGGTTATAAATCTATATGGCCTCTTTTATTTCACTTATATGGGTTGACTAAAATTATTATTTATCACATGTACACGTAGCACATGGTTTACATTTGACAAAACAAGAGAGGCATTCGCCCCTCTTCTCCAGCAACACCGAAAGGAGAATTCTACTTAGTATCGGTTATAATCCCTAAGCACGTCCCTTATGTTTGGCGCGCCCACTCTTCTCCGGCAACACGGAAAGGCTCAAGTGAGTGCGTTTATCTATTCAAAAAACGAAAATGCATGTCAAAATTGGCCTTCAAAAACAGGGCTCCCTAGGGACCTATAAAGGCGGTTTATGACCTCTCTAAAATGGGGTGTGGGAGGTGCCACACCCCCTACACGCCCACCGTGAATACCAAATGTTTGCTGGGTTTATAATTTTCTATACAAATATGACGTTCTGTCTGCATTGCGTACTATAAACGTTTAGACCTTTCGCAACTACAAGCAGAGAAATTGAAATTTTTCAATTTTTAGCATACCTAAAATTTGGAGTGCACACCGTCCACCATGCGACGGTATGTCAAATTTGACATGTAGTACGGACAAGTTTGCTTCTGCTTAAACCTCTTCAGATTGATACCCATATTGCAATATTCAATTTATCTTATCAATTAAATTGAATTAAAATTTTCAAACAGGTGGCAACTTTCCACAAAAATATCTTCGGCTGTAAGCCTTCTTAAACCTGTTTTATTTGACAGCCGTATTACAATATTTACTTTATCTTATAAATTTACTTGAACTGCAATTTTTAAACAGTTTAAAGATTTTGAAAATTTAGAGGTTTTCGGACGTAATTTATAAAAGCTATTGAAATTTTTACTTTGACAAATTTTCGCATTTAAAATCCGTTTCCTTAAGTAGCTTTTCAAACTTATCTGTTATTTAAACACAAATGTTATTGGCAAAAATGTTATTGAAGGGCAGGTAAATCTTAAAACCTACTTGAGAAAACGGCCCTAAGAGTATAAGTCTTTATTTTAGGTAATTAAAAACCTGAGTTTAAAAAAATCATTTAAAAAAGGATTGATCTTATTTTTTAAATTAAAAATAAAAACAAAGAAAATAATTAAAATAAAAACAAAGTAAATATAACGAATAATCACTAGCGGTACTACCCTCACATCTTTGCTCGATCCATGCAAAGCAACTTTTAAAATTATTGACTCCAACGCTTCAGTAACTAAATTTTCAGCTTGCCAGTTTAGCTTGCAACCGCAATTCAAATTCGGCTCAGTGTCACAGCGGCAACCACAGCACTCATTAACATTTGGTTTCAAGTATGAAGAACTAACAAAGCAACCAAAGATTTCAAACAAATGTAAACAAGGGAGAAAGATAACCCCTAGACTACAGGTTTAAAACCTCTACCGTCACTCGTGCAGCAGGTATATCCCATATGCTCAAGTACACAACGCCTTTTGAAGCTGAGACTCCTCGCAGTGACTTTGGCTCATCGCTCAAAAAGCATGCTCTCACTCCACTCCATCGTCGTCGTTGTGCTAAGAAGAGTTTATAAAATTAACATTGTCATACGGCAAGCTACTCCAAAAAGCTGCTCCCTACACTTATGCCGTAAAACCACCTACGCCAATACAAACAAAACAACAACGCTATTGCAACTAACAGTCGACAAGTCAACCACCTGCCGTCAGCCGAAAAGTGACAAAGTCTGGCATATCCAACACTCATCAGTCCGACCGTTTGTGCTCCCCTCGTTAGCTGCTCGTCCTTCCAATCCTCTGGCTTTGAGTTGCCGCGCTCTTATTTTTGCTATTGTTGTTGTTGTTGACATTGTTGGCATTTGTCGTTACAAACTTAATTAATGTTATGTATGCTTCTAAGCACTTGACTTGTACTGAAACAACAGCAACAACAACGGTGAAAACAATAAGAAAAATAACAACAAGAACGTCAGCAGGCAGTGTCATTGTATGCATTTTACCTGTCACCCAGTTGACAGCTGGTGAGTGTAAACGAGCTTATGCGTGCGGCATTCACGATCTCCCTTTGGTATGCGAATTTTTGCACTTCTCGTTACTCTGCTTGCTGTCAAATTCAGCTGACGTTTGGTGTTTTTACGACGCTCGTTGTCAACTCGTTTGCCGTTTAAACTGCCGATTGTTGCTGCTATTGTTCAGCATGCGTTTGCATGTGACTTTATGCAACATGGATGTGCGTATGTGCTTATGTGTTTATGAGGGCGTTCTGCGTCAGTTGGCAATGTCATGTTTGGAGCACTGCTCTTTGTCCTCCTCGTTGACCTTTCCTACTCGCTTGTTAGTTCCGCCAACTGAAATCACTACATACTCATCTTTGGTAGCTTTCTATTTTGCTTACTTTCATGGCATCGCTGTTAGTTGGCTGTGGAATTATTGTTCTTCTCAGCACTATATATACAAACATACATACATACATATGTATATACATACGAACACATGTATGTAGGTATATTGTGTTAATCTATCCTAAACCCGAGTGAAAATTGCAGCGCCAGCATCATCCTTGTACTCCTTCGCAGCTGTCCTCGTCCTCTAACGTTGTTGTATTGCATCAGCTGCTGCTGCTTCTGCTACTGCGAATAAATATAATTTGATTTGCCATCGCAAATTAGTGTCAACAATGGCGTATCAATCACAAAATATCTGGATCACTACTAAATGTGGCTTAATGACTTGGTGAGAATCCTAGTGGGGGAATTGCTGACTACTCTGAATTCACGAAAATTACTTTATTCTGAGGGCAATTGAAGACAAATTACGACAAAAATATTATATATAATCGAGAAAGCCCTTTTTAATAACGTAATTTTAAACGGTATTTTTTGTATTAAATATAAACCATAAAACCAATTGTTCTGTTACTTAAATTTCATCTGATCTGCACATCTCTTAATCTATCACCTCATTACTTACTTATAACAAAGTAAATTAAATTCATAACGCTTCACATGCCCACCAAATTCCTTCTACTCACCTCGGTATCTACCACTCTTCCAGCATAGTTTATTTGAGAAGTTTTGCTTGTTTAGCCTCTTAATTTGTACAACTCCAGTTCTATTTGCCTTTTTGTCTTGTCTTAATAAAGATGTTGCAATTGCATTTTCCTTCTAAGTTTACTTGCTTCAGCATTTATTCACCGCTCGCTACAATTATTGCACACACAATTTTATTGCCTGTTTTCAGGCGCTTTACCATGAAGTTGGTGTAATAATTTACTTAGCGCTAGATTTTCGTTTTGCGTGCTGGCAAATTACATAAATGAGGCCAGGTTAGAAAGTTAGCGAAGAAAGTGCCAGAATGGAGTGAAAGAGGCTATGAGAATGCAGTCGGAAGAGATAAGACAACTAAAATAGCAACTTAAGCGTATTTGATTTGCAGGTAAAGATAACAAGAACATGCTTTATTTTTGTTGCAGTTTTTAATTATGCTGATTGGCGGGATGTTGGTTAGGGAAATTAAGAAGGTTTGTGTTTTGATAAGAACATTTTCTTATTATTACTATTATTTAAAATTAGGAAAAATTTATTGTACCAAGTAATTAGTTTCCCTATGCACCTTTTTCATTGAAAATATTTCGCATTTCTTTAATAACAAGCATATAAATATTAAATATAATAAAGAGATTACAGTCATCAACAATACCAAATAAAATCTTTTCTTTTCAGATTCGATTAAATTGACGTGTGTGGTACTTAAAATATTTATAGTGAGCAATAAGTTTGCTATATCGTCGTACTTCTGCCTCTAAAAATTCAAAACTAAATACTGATTAGTGAGCACAAAAACTTTCTTTATTGATGTACTAAACAGTAAACCGTTAAAAATATGAATTACCAAAAAGGTAAGTCTACTTCTTGAAAATTATATATATTATATTAAAAAACTGAAAATTTCGTGCTGTGTAGTGCCCAAATTTCTATTGAACCCCTTCGGCTTTCGTCAATTCTTTAGACATCTCGGTTGTCAATGGTTAAAATATTATTTTTTAAAAACTTGTGGGAGTGCCAATCAATTAAAAACTCATGTTTTTTTTTAAATCATTTACTTATTTAGCAAAACCGGCATTTAGACCACAGTGCTTTGCTAGACCAGCAAATTGAACTTCTAAAAAAAGTATGCTTTCTGACGTACCTTAGTTTCATTTAGAATTTTCGTAATTCTATTTAGACCGCACTTTTGCAATTCTCAAATGGCATATGAAGTAATTAGTTGTAGTTGCTATTTGCATCCTTCCTCAATTATTTTATATTGATGAGCGAGCCAAGCTCTCCCTGTTCGCCAATGCTCTCAAGTTACATCTGTCTTCTGGATATTCCTGACAAACAATATAGCGTACCTGAATGATATTTATCTTACCAAGAAAAATTCTAAATTTTTCCTCGGCTAATCTATTTTCTTAATATAAATATCGGCCACTAGAACTAAGATTTGAAAGGAATCAGCGGAAGCTATGTCCTAAGTACGATTTTTTTTAAAAGGTTAGAATTACCTCTTTAACGAGAGTTTTCAACTGCCAGGCTCTGTAATTTTAAGCTTTCTAGGCATTTTAATAAGTACTTAGTTATAGCTGCAAAAAGCTGCGGAGGTGTCAAGCTGTTGGCTGGCCCCAATGTACACGAACTGCGTACGATACGAGGGTGATCAAAGTGATGTTCATCCCGGAGGCTGGAAGGAACTCTCGTGTTGCCCCCAAGCACTTCAGGCCAATGAGTCTCTCATCGTTTCTACGGAAAACTTTGTAGAGGCTGGTTGACATGCACATAAGGAGCGTGATTCCTCGAGATCGCCTATCAAGAGATCAGCATGCTTATTGTAAAGGAAGGGCGGTGGAAGCCGCTCTACACACAATTGTGAAGTGGATAGAGGAAGCCTTCACTCAAAAAAGATTTTGCCGTAGGAGCCTTCCTCGAGATCGAGGGGCTTTTAATAATGTCCTGCCGGAGGCAATAGTTAATTCGTAGAATAAGCTTGAGGTTATTGTCAGCCTCATCCGGCGCATCGCAAAGGGAAGATGGGGCTGGGCGAAGCTTCTAGATTATTCACGGATGGATCGAAACTGGACGGCAGGGTTGGTGGTGCGGGCTTCTGTCGAGAGCTTTCCATCAGCACGACTTTTGCAGTGTATTTCAGACGGAAGTGGTTGCTATAAGGGAGACGATGGATTCACTGCTCCCGAGTGCTATGAGAGTCAGGGTGTTGAGCATTGAGTACGTTGGAGATGCGGTCTAACCTGGTTAAGGAATGTCTGCTCTCTCTCTCGGTCGCGCGGAATAATTTCATATTAGGAAAGGTATTCGTGAAACGTTTTCGCCAGATAAAGAGCAGCTTGAGGTGCCATTGATCACCTGTGGTACACTCTTGGATAGATGGACCTCATGTCAGCCCAGCAGCGTTGCGTTGGGCTCGTTCGCAAGATCCTTCAGCCGAGGGTGGATAGGGGGCAATGAAGTGCAATCCTCAAACTCACAAAGCCACAGCTCTCATTTTTGGTGGCGGTTTTAGCGGGTCATTGTTCAATCGGTATTCACGCAGTAAGGCTGAGCATACTACTAGACCCCGTATGTCGCAGTTACCTGGAAGATGAGGAGGTGGAATCACGTCAACACTATCTTCTTACGTTCCCAGTGTTTGCGAGGCTAAGGTCGAAGTATTTTGGCTCTCACAATCTGAGTAGCCGCGAGGAGGTCTGTTCAGAATGTAGTATCATAAAGGAAAATTTCCTAATTGTCTAAGTGAGCTCCTATTACAGGGGCTGCCACTTAACCTAACCTAGTTATAACAATATGGTACCCACTATCGCTCCACAACTATCTACATAATATCCTGCGGTGTAATTGTAGCCAAAACCATTCTAAATTTACAGAAAATGTGCTCAAAGCATCACAAATTCCCGCTGAAGGGCTCCACTGAATTTCTGGATATTTTTGTGTGCTCAAAAGTTTAATTCAAGGTTTCTAAACTCACTTTCAATTAAAAAGAGAGTATTTCGGAAGTGCATATTCCATACTCTCTAACTGCCAGAAATTATGCTATAGCTACTTGCATAAAAATGGAAAAAGAAGCTAAGTACTACATACGAATACAAATTATAGGATTTCCGCTTTCAAATGCTGAACCCCATACACTTTTAGTTTTTGCTTATTTTCTGCCAACACCTAGTTAATTGCTAAACATTTTTTGTCGATTTACTTACTGGCCTCCTGTAAACGTCGTCTACCCCCCGACAATTACGCCTTTTTCCACATTTGCAAAAACTTACTCTACTGTAAGGGATTTATATTTGTTGTTAAATTATATGTTTGAACAAAAACTTTATATTTTATTCCCGCAAAAAATAGCGCATATCCCCAAAAAGTTTTTTGTAACTGCGGTACCTTCGGCTTGAAAATATTACACTACAGGAAAAAATACTACACTGAATACGCAGCTGCCTATTAAAAAGGCTGCGTCCAAAAAAGTGAGCAACTCTTGAAAAAAAAAACTTTCGATTGTGCACTTATAGTTCACATCCACAATTTGTCTGTTTTTTTAACCCCCCATTTGGAAACCTTGAACCGTAAAAATATTATTTTACACGAAAAGCATAAACTTGTGCGCAATGGGCGAGTCAATGCAAAATCATAAATAAACAAGTGGCGGAAATTTTAAAAAGTATAAAAATTAATACACGTACAGCTACATATGCGTATGTATGTATGAATGCGCATATGAGCGCATAAATACAATAACATGTACTATTCGAGCATAGTGCAGCCCCGGAAATGGCAGAAAAATAAATGCAGTTGTGCGACAAAACGCAATCTGTTCACCAGCAGTGACTTTTGCACAATTTTTTCACACTTATGCCATTTTTTGCACTCATTTCACTTACAACATTGTGCACATATGCACCTGACCTGAACTTGTATCTGGCTATGGCTTTGGCACTGGCTGGGGTTTGCAGTTGGCCACTTATATTGACATATTAATTCGTTACGCCATATTGGCCATCAGCCGCTATTGACTATTGTTGTTTTTGTGTTTTTCTTATTTGCCACTACATATTCCCTCTACTAATTGTAATTGTTGTTGTCATGGCATCGTGTTGCATTTCAGTGATTTAACATGAGATTTCGCCTCATCGAAAAGCACTTTGGGGCAGCAGTGCGAAGTGTGAGTGACGTGGGAAGCTGACATTTTTTCACTGCTCTATTTACAGTTGCAGTCAAATGTGACAGACTGTAAATTGACCAGTTGTTGTTGGACGGAAAATATTAAAATATAATGTAAATAATAAAAATTGACATAAAAGTATTTTGTTTGAATTAAATCCTGTAGAAAAAGTTTCGCCCTAGCTTGAGTTGAATTAATCGGGAAGTAATGCTGAAAAATTTAATGAATGCTGCTAAAGTTAAAGTTGAAGGAGATAAAAATTTTTTAAATTTTCGAAGTCAGCTTATACATTTTTAAACCACATATGCTGCAGAATCGTAACGAAAAATATGACGCTTTCGATGATATGTAGTGCCTAAACGCATGCACTATAAAATAGAATCAAAGCTGACGAAGAATACAGATGCACTTCTCAAATATCACATAACAGGACTAATTCAAGTAATAAGTTGTTGGCGCCCTAAATTATGCTCGATATTGAGAAATATCACTATCAGTATTCAACTGCTTAGCTTGTGAATGAAAAGAAAATATATAAAGCAGTGAGTAGACACTGTGGCTCATGGTAATCAACTTTTTCCTCCCATGCATAATTGTAAGCCATGCAGAGTCTGCAGAAAATTCCGGAACCATTGTCCGAATCATGCATCAGACTAGGCCGAGCATACTTTGAACTGCTATCAAATCATAACTTAAGAACATTTTATTACATGGCAGTTGAGAAGTGTATGTGCCAAAAATTTCATAAATTTAATGAAGGAGTTTTTTCTCATAAAACAGTACATAGCATGCATTTAGGCGCTTGGTGTTAGTAGTCGCGCCTGAACATAATGAAAAAAGAGGCTTAAAAACGCTTACTAGCGGTATATAAGCGTTATTATTAGCCAAAATTACTTAACATTAAGTAACAATTTTTTAGTTAGAAGTACACATATCTGTTTAAAGTAAATAAATCGCAGCCTAGGCTTATCATCTTAGCTGGAAAAGCTTTCCTTCTGAGACTTGATGTGTTTCAGTAGAATTTGAACCCTCTGAAATCTATAATTTTACCTCGCTTTTATTAGCTTGGGATGTAGTTATGTAATATGATGCGCCTCAAAGATGCAGTGATTTCCATTCTCAATTTACATATCTGATCACAGAACGAATGGGATTGCTTTAAATTTCCATTCTTAAAGTAACCTGATGACAGTACAAATGGAAATTATAAATCCAAGTTTTTAGTTTTTTAAACTACATTTTTTGCATCTATTTACTTTAACTTCCTGAACGTAGTCCGAGCAAAAAATTCTCAGTACATCAATTTTAAATTTACTCTGCTGTGCTTTAAACCCATACACACAGTCTGATGTTCTCGTTTGCTTGCCAAACAAAATATTTATTTTTAGCATTCCACACACACTTATGACTGCAAATCATTTCAAATTAATTTAATTCAATCAAGTTTCGGAAAAAATGTAGTGAAGAGGAATTTGGCTTTTGTTTGTTCGTAGTTGTTGTCAGCGCTTTTGCAACATTGCGGAATTTCTCTATGACAGTTTTTTGTCATAACATCCAAATGCATGCAATTCTCATTGAGCCTACGTGATGTGGGCTAGCAAAAAGCAAGCGAAAAATTCAAAAAAAAAAAAACAAAAGAGAAAATCTTTGTTCATAGTCAAAGCTCTTTTCACGTTGTTGATTTCGCTTTTCATTGCGATTCCTTTTTCAAGTTTTTTCTATTCTTTTATATTTTTCGGTTGGCAGTGAAATTGAATATTTGCCAGATTTACTGCGGCAGCTATCAGATATACATATATGTACATACATATATGTACATGTAAACTATAAATATGTGTATACCAGACAAGTTCTATAAAATTCTGAGAAATGCTTGTAGAATCGTTGCGTCGAGACCATGACTAGACAATTTAATTAAGGCGAGTGTCGGTCTCTGGTTATGTAGTTTACTCGAAGGTCAAGTTTTGTTTGTTGTTAATTTTTCTATGGCTTCGGTAATCTCTGATCTAAAGAATTTAAGCAAAATCCACATAAAGTTTTAATTTTTTTTTTTAAGTAAATTTTTTTATAAAGCTTTGCCAACATACTATTTATTGAGTAGAGATTCTTGAAAGTTAAAAAAGTTCAAGGACAAAAAGTGAGTCAGCTTGTTGCTTACCATCTTATTGGGGTCCCATATTGCTCTGGTAGGTACAAATTTACAAAAATCTATTTTGTTTAATAGTAAATGTGTTACAAAATGGCAGACATTTTGCTTAAACTAGCTCCAGCAGTGATAAGAATTTTATGGCCTAAAAATTACTTCAAAATATGTAGTTGTCAAGTGTTGTGGTTGCTTAATCGTTTATCGATAAGAGCAACTGTAACCAGTCAAGCGTGTAGTTTCAATGCAAACTTTCGTATAAACGTCAACACAATTGTATACCCGTTAGGTAATTTAAATGAATTTATAATGTTTTGTTACAACTGACAGATTGAACAAAATTGAAAACTGAATTCACTCGATTAGTTGAAAGCGCCTTTTACCACTCGATAAGACTCGGTTTCTATGCCAGATTATATTACAATTTTTCACTCACAGGGTCTGTCCTAGACAGGCTATTGCAAGCTTCCGAGTTTATTCCTGTCGTGAAAAAGATTCTCATAAAAACATTTGCTACGGAAAAGCAGCATAAAACTGTGTCCGTCCGGTTTGACTGACTCACATCTTAAATTGGAGGTGAAGCCTACTTTTTTTATTGGCTGTAATTCTTAAACAGTTTACGAAATCTTAGTTTCAAAGGGTTTGTGATTGCAGCCTCTGCAATCAAGTTACTCGGGAAGTAGTGACACTACACTGAGGGAAATAATGCATAATAAAAATGAATACTTTATATTTGATTATCGTTTAAAAATGTTCGTATTTAAAAATAATATTTTCATACAAAATTTATTACGCACGTATTTGACTGTTAACATCTGAGCATATATATGAGTGTACATACGCACTCCAAGCATGCAGAGCGCCGCTCTGAGAGCGGTGCCAACACACAGATCCATACATAGTACATGTTTATCCGTATGGTGTTGATGGATATTCAACATTTGAAAGCAAATTTATATGGCTGGGTGTAGCTGAGTGCGCAAAGATGCTTGCCACAAGTTGTTGATATCCGGAGATGGTCGGGTTCGAATTCCACTGCAGGCAACATGCAAATTAAATTTGTTTTTTTAGTTTTTGTCCTGATTATTCACTTCACGGACGCTTTTTCAGTACGAAAGCAGTCATTTTAATATGCGCGTAATTGAATTGAATATTTACCAATATACAGTACTTTCGTTGACGTTTATAGTAAGATTAATTACGTTTCTATTTGATTTTAATATTTTTTCCCCTCAGTGTAGTAGACGAATTTTCAAACTCGTCTGAATTCTCCCTGAATTGTTTCTTTGTTAGAACAGAGGACCGAACTTACCCTGATCTCCATCTGTTAGCCTATTGGAAGTGAAATTATTTATTTTTATAAGTTAAAATATATATATTCTGAGTGCTTTGAGAAGACTTAACACTGTCCGCATGTGGGCCTTATTCAAACTTCTTGAATCAATCGATTTATGACCTACCTTTCGTCTTTGTACCAGAAGCCATTTGCATGTCAAAACTTTGATAGCTGTGTTTAATAAGTCGAATGTTTGAAGAAAATAAACTATTTAGATAAACTACAGAAAGACGTGCTCACCCGCCCTCTTAAAGTGAATGACAAACGTCTGAAAATTTTTCTGTAGAAATTTTAGACTGTGACTCTAAGTAACCTAGTTTTTGGACGACAAAAAATGTGTGTTCGCATTTAAAATGGCCAAAATTTGATGTACAATTTTAAAATGGTCAAAACTGTACCTTTTTTAAATTAGCAAAAAAAAATTTCCTTCCCTTAAATTAGTGATGTCTTTTTTTAGATAATTAAATTTTATGTCTAGTTTTTTTAAAAATTTTGCAAAAATGTATGTCCTGATTTGAAATGAATATTATTCCAGTGTGTGTTGGATCAAAAAATTATGACCAGTTTATAATAAACCCAAAACTTATGTTCAGTTTTAAGACATTCAAAATTTTATGTCGATTTTTAAAATGTCCAAATATTTTGGCCACATTATAATGAGCGATAAATTATATCCAGTTTACAAACTCAATAATTTTTTTTTTCGATCATTATTTAACATAAATGGTATATCCACTTTGTAGGCTAGCTTAGGTACTCGCGATCGTCTATAACAGGCTTTTCCAAAGGGGGTGTCGCTAGTGGTTAGAGTATACTAGTGGTGCGGGCAAATTCTTTAAACTTTCCATACACAACGCAAGCGGTTTGTTCAAACTTCAACATGGCGGCCAGAAAATCAAAAAATTTTTAAACTTTTTAAAATTACCTTCAGCGGCTCGTCAAACCCCATACACAACACAAATGGCTTGCAGCGAAGGGATATTTCGCTTGGTTTGTCAAGCCGCTTGTGTAGTGTATTTCGCTCATAAGCGTAGTTTATGTTACAGTACGTTTTGTTAACGAAAAATTAAATCAGAAAATTTTCAGAAAAATAGCGGAAAACGTACCCTTTTCACAACCATTTTCGGTACTTTTGTAGACCTATTTAAGCCGCGTTTCATCCACTTTTTTTCTCGTTTTCGGATTAATTTTCGGATTTTTTTCTGACTGGCCTGTTCTCGTGACAAGCGCAGCAGCTTTGCGCACGAGTATATGTTATTTATTCTTTGGAACTTCACAATCACACGGAGAAAGAGCGAATCAACACGATTTTAGAGGCAGTCGAAAACGAACTTATAAAAAGTTTGAGAACGTGTGCATTTTTTAGTTTGCAACTTGACGAAAGTACCGACGTTGTGGGACTTAATGTTCTTTACGTGTTAGTGATGCGAATCGAAGAAGAACTTTTGATGAGCGAAGTACTTGAGACTTACAAAACTAGCGATGAAATTTTTAAAGCTATCGACAAATTTGTACAGAAAAATAGTTTGAAATGGAGCAAATGTGCGGATATTTGCAGTGGTTGGAAAAACGAAAGGAGCGATGTCTAGGATGAAGCAAGAGGCAGAAAACGTCACAAGAAGGCACTGTATGATTCGTCGGTATTCCCTGGCGACTAGGAAGATTACGCCACTAGATTAAAAACCCGTATTGAATGACGCTGCGAAGGTAACAGAGGCCTGCGAAATTAAAATACATCTTTGGTTTTTTCTAGCACGTCGAATTTTTTTTTTTATTGGTGACATGTATATTTTAGAATTTCTAGCAATTCGCATGAAAACCCCATAAATAAGCAAAGTAATCAGAAAAAAGTATATATGTAAATTCAAAGTTAACGCTAAGAAAATTGATAACAGCTGGTTTCACCGTTTCCATGTGACCCGAAAAAAAAGTAATTTTTATGCTAAAAACAAAACCGACTTCAATTCCCATATAAAAATTTAAGATGATCGTTAATCTCTTCATGATCTAATGATCGGATTTAAAAATGGGACCACCTGTGAGGTAACACCTTTCCTTTAAAAAAAGAATTATAGTAATCGGTTAACCTGGTCCAAAGTTATGCGGTAGCATACATAACAAAAATAAAAAAATAAAAAAAATATTCCGACGAATTGATAACCTTCTCCTTTTTGTGAAGTCGGTTAAAAACAAATACACCAGCAAGCTTTCAGCGTCACATGGCGTCAGGGTAAAATTGTCAAAGCTCCCAACAAACTTAAAGGAAGTAATGAAATCATCAAAACAATTTCAGTCCTCACATTAAAGCTAAATGAGCTTAAAGTTTGCATTGTGTTTTCTTGTTTTCGTAGACGTTTGAAGAGAAGGGGTGCCGCGAAATTTTTTTTAGCACAGCAAAGGTGCTGCGGTGGTTAAATTTTGGGAACCCCTGGTCTATAAGACACACTTAGCCTCAGGGTCCATTGTGATGCCGCAAGTGGAGTCAGGAACTCCTAATCCCTACTATTTGGTAAAAAAGGTTATACTCAGTTCAGAATTACTAAAACGGTCGGAAAATATTTTCCTACAGGTCTTTTTGGCAGTCATTCCACAATTTTGTCGCCAACAAAAATCCCACTACCAAGCCATAAGCTCATAAATTTGTTGCTACTGTTGTTGTACTGCATGTTGCATGTAATGTAAAACTGTAAAATTTCCGAACGCTTACGCATACGCAGTGGTTTCAATTAACGTATAAATTAAAACTAACACGAGCTACCAGCCGAACGGAATATGCAGCAGCATCAGATCAATGGGCACATCCTCACACAACTGTAAGTGTATCGATACTTATGCACACCAATTTTGCACCAAATGAGCTCAACTAGATATTGCGTAAAAGCATTTGGCTACAGCTGAGCCTGAAGCTGGTCGGCCATTTGACTGACCGATTGACCAATTCAAGGCTTTGCTAGAGTCCTGTTTTAACTAGCTGCGGTTGCAACATGGAGTTGCAACAACCAGCTTTGCTCTGCTTGTGGTCCAAAATGCAGTCATTTTAATGCCACCAACAAGGTTGCCTTCAATTTTTGGGGTTGGCGTTAAATTGGTTTGTGCATTCGCTAAATTTCACCGGCCAACAGTCTGCTGCACTCTCTTCTCTTAGTTGCACGTATTGGTTACCACATAAAATCCCCACACAGCTGCTAAACGAAAATCAGCCTAAACGAATTGCAGGCGAATAGGCAGCAGCCGTAGCAGTGGAGCTAAAAATTATAGTCCAAATTGCTGGTTTTACTCTGCCACGCCATTTGGCATTACTGACGTCGTTTTGTATGTATTTTAGCAGCACATTATTATCTCGAATAGGCTGAGTTTCCAATCTACAAAGTATGTATGTGTAGGCTTTGCTAAATATGCGTCATCAATTTTTGGTTTGACCGCCCATTTCGGTCATTAGAGGCTTAAGATTTTGTCAGATTTGTGCGCCAATTTGTGGAAATAATTTTAATGAAAATAATTCACTACATTAAGTGTATGTCGAGTGAAAAGATTATGCAAAGTACTCGATGCACTAATTTGTTTTATGGTTGACGGCTGGATGCGTTCGGAATTGAATAAGTAAATTACGGCTGACTTCCAAAACGTTATAATACAATGTTTGGAAACTGTTATATATACTGCGTTATTCAAACTGTTTGCATATGCAGAGTGGCGACACATTGCAACCATATATATTGCATATTTTAAATATTCACTATAGCAATGAACAATTTTTCTGAATTTTCCATTTTTAAATCATCAATGGTAACCAATAACAAGCGAAGTATCAACTTTCTTTCTGATGCGCTGATTGCTCTAGCGATACGTTTCGATAACTTTTCGGATGCGTTTTCGAAAATTGTACGTTGTCAATATTTTGTAGTTCGGCATTATGGAACATTATACTTTGTACGTATGCAAAGCAATTGACGTTTTGGAAGTCAGCCTACCTGTGGATTGCTGTTGAACTATTTTATTTTAATAAATTTGTGTATGTTGAATTAGTGCTTTGGATGATGCAGATTTTCGACAGCAATTATCTGTGATATGTTTGTGTTATGCTAGTTTCTTTATATTTTTTCAGACAATTGGTCCTACAGGCTTTGGAAAACTTAGTCATAGAGCGGTACTCAGTTGAACTGGAAAAGTGATCCAAACGTTGCCACTTGTTGATGCAAATTAAAAAAAAAAAATCCTCACGAGCGATGCGTTCAGAAGAAAAAGTGCACCCTCTGCAAGAAAAAACGATGCCCCACAACGAGCCACTGTTTGTTGTGGTTTTTGGGCTAGCGGAGTCATCGACCGTAATTCTACGAAAAAGATGCCGGTAAAGCTGTTGCGGTGAGCGGACGCACTTGGACAATACGTGGTTTCAACAGGACAATGTCCATTGCCAAACAGCGCATGGAAGAGTGGAACTAAAGCGAACATCTGCGGTCTTACTGAATCACCTTAAATAAGTATATCAGTAATGAAGTACATATAAAATGAATGCTATTAGCTCAATGTCGTTTTTTATGCGATGAAGGCTACCAGAATCATATCATAGACTGGACTCTTAGAAACTGCTTGTGTTAGGTCATAAGGAACGATCTTCAATATTGACAAATACATTTCTAATGGGAGTATTAGTTCTCCATCCAACAAGGCCATGGTGTGAAGTGTTGTTAAATAGTCTAGAGAAACTTTCAGGGTAATTGTTCCCCAGAGCCAATATATCGCTACGAAGTCAGCGTACAAATCAGCGCCCACTGAAATTTCGGAAAGTTTCTATGATGCATTTCACTGTAGAGCACTCGGCTGGGTATTAGACCAAACCAACTTTTTTTAAGAGAGTGAGTCGTTAGTAAAAAAGTAATTTCTCCGTTTTTCGAAGTTAGCCTCCGAAATCGAGATATGGGCCTTCGAAGTTCCAAATTGGACCTATGGTAAAAAATTATTTTTAATTATTACATGTAAAAAGCAAAAAAAGTGAAAATACAGACGCGGTCCGCCTTTTGATCTTCTTTATATGGTATATAAATTTCTTTGTGCAAACTTATATTACACATGCTATAACGGGTCAAAGGTCAGATCTTCGAAAAATTAAAAAATTTATATTTCAGAAAATTTTGATCTGATTTTTAAAAAATTCATATCGTTGTCAAGGTGACTTATCACCCTTTTTTGTGGTATGCATATATGTATACATCGTATAATTTGAGAAAAAACACATTTAAATGAAAAAATAACTCTTATTTTTTCATTTAAATGTTTTTTTTTCTCAAATTTTTATATACGAGGTATACATATATGCATATCACAAAAAGTCACCTTCACAACGATATGAATTTTTTAAAAAGCAGATCAAAATTTTCTGAAATATTAATTTTTTAATTTTTCGAAGATCTGACCTTTGACCCCTTAGAGCACCTGTAATATAAGTTTGCACAAAAAAGTTATATACCATTTAAATAAGAGCAAAAGGTGGACTACGTCTGTATTTTTAGGTTTTTCGTTATTTACACGCAATAATTAAATATAATTTTTTACCAAAGGTCTTATTTCGAACTTCGAAGGTCCATATCTCGATTTCGGAGGCCAACTTCGAAAAACGGAGAAACCACGGTTTTACCTATGATTCAAGCTCTTAAAAAAATTGGTTTGGTCCAATACCCAGAAAAAAGTTGATTTTGCCGAATAGTTTTATAAATCTAAAAATTGCGCAGTCATGCGAGCTCATCATTTATTAGAACATGGATGGATAAGCTTTTCCTACAGGTTTCTTTCTTTTTGGGGTATATCAGGTATCGGATCTTGCGAATGTGAAACACTTCAACTAGCTTTCGAATACTTGTTTAAATCACGCAGGATCGACACCGCAGCCACAACGATTACGCAGAACAGAAAGAAACAGCACTGTGAAAGTATTTACAGGGGAGGAGAACGCACTTGGGAAACTGATTACAGCTTGATTATTAACATACTGCCCAGATATTTTGTCGATTGATAGCTTAAAATCGGCTTAAAATATATTGAAGTCAAAGATTCAAAGGTTATCCCACCATCAGCTGCTGCGATGCTTCTATAGACATTTCTTCCTCATCTATTTGCTAAGGCCCAAAAATCGAAATCCGTTGTTCAGTATTTACTTTCATACTTCAATTCTTGTACTCTGACTCTGCTTCTAGCTATGCATACATACATATGTTTCAATATAAACCTAGTGAAATTTCCATCGTCTTAGACTTTCTAAATTGTAGACAATTTTGACTAGAATAAAGGGAAATCGGTTACTACTTTTAAATATCTCTCATGAGATTTTTTTTTTAATTTTTACTGTCCTTGGAAGGAAATAACAGAATACATCAAAGTTTTGAATTTGAAACAAGTGCAAAATTAAATCCAGCTTCAAAAGTAAAATAATTAAAATAACGTATGAATTTGGTAGGCAAAATGCATTACACTCTAAATATGTACGTTTTTATAGCCACATGCATATGTGTATGTGTGTATTGTAATATGTACATATGTATATACTTATGTAAGCATTGTATCCCCCACAATTAAAAACACCTCTTTCATATGGTGACGAAAGCAGGATGCTGTATGCAGGGAAACTGGCTGTTGTTGCACACATAACTCACGAACTCGCTATCCGTTGTTTGAAAAAGAAAAAAAAAAACAAGTGCCACAAATCCATACATACACACATTTTCATTTGTTATGATCGTCGTTCTGCCCTGCAGAGTTGCTACGAGTACGCCCGTTGCTCACTTTCCGTGACTGTTGAAAAACTTTGTTGGCTGCTTTGTTTTACAACAAGTTAAGCTTTTGTTGTAAATTAATTTGCTTATAATTTTTACGCTTAGTTAAACGCAATTTTGAGTGTGACTTTCGCACACAAAAAAGGCAAATACAAAAAGGGAAATATTTTTTACTTATATAACGTGCATAGACAGACATGGGCGTGTGCATTTGTGGACTGCATAGGCGGTGTAGCCGTTCGTGAGGGTGTTTGAAATAGGGAGTTTTGCTCTCGAGTGGCTGCATGGAAAAAACACAAGCTCATAAGCTAAATGAATCTGTCCACTGTAGGGAGTGTAAGTGATGCAGTTGAATATACGTATTTATGTAATAAATATACAGTAAGATACATAATTGATCACGTGGTAGCATTTTACAATACTTGCCATGTTTT
>NW_023458559.1:64373958-64391905 GCF_013731165.1 Rhagoletis pomonella | reverse complement strand
TACATAATTGATCACGTGGTAGCATTTTACAATACTTGCCATGTTTTTTTTTTTAATAAATTGTATACCATAACAAAAACTATGGATATCAAAGTTTCTAACATTTTATATACATTCTTAATTTAGGACATTGAGATGACCTTGGCATGACATCTAGATGACCTTGAAGAATCAACGGACACCAAAAACAATTTTTTTTTTAAATATTTTTATTGAATAAATTTTGTTGCCCTATTTGACCCTCAAATGTCCTCGAACCTGACAATATGGAGGTTAACGGACCTCGGATTCGGGTATAGCGAGTCTAATTTCTAGCTTTATTAAATTATTTCTTCCCTAATTGACCTTGACCCCATGTGATATCTTCGAATACAGTTGTATCGATTCTGGGTATTAGAAATAGAGGAATCTGAACTTTTCCCTTATGCTACACGCCTAACCGTCTCCAATCGGGACCAAAATTTATATGTGATATCTGTGATCGTGGTATTACTGATTGAGAGGGTGAGACTGAAAAAAGCGTTTGATTCTAAGGACCACCCTAATGTACATAGCTATATGCATGACCAGTCGGAAAAATTAAAAAAAAACAGGCCTTCCGATTTCGGATCTCTTGAAGAGATAGGCCATCCGTGATCGATTCTATACTCATTTTCATTTTGGATGGAATGGTCAGAGTTTCCTTCTGCTACAACTTCTCTTAGAAGACAAAAATTTACATAAAATAATAATGAAACAGTTCGAATTTTACTTTGAAGTAGATACACACCGATGCTTCTACCTCGATTTTATATCTTATTTGGCTTTCGTTGCCATGGAAATCCACCTTCTCGTTTGCCTTCGAAGGGCAGCGCTATTGGAAGATTTTCTAATAAAGTCTCTAAAGAGAAGGTCTTAGTGAAAAATTCCTTCCTGAAGGCATTTATTTATTTAGAAACGCTTCTCATTTTGCCTACTGGGTGCTTTAGTATGTTCGCATGTTTGGCTTTGCTTATACATAGGTGCTGATGATTTCATTCGCTTGCGATGCCTTTAAAACGAGAATAGAAATTTGCCAAATATTTGGCCAATTTGCCAAATTTGAGCCAATTGGCCTTTTTTTAATATGATTAGATAAAATATCAGCTTTTATTTACCCTATAGAAAATATATTCGTGAACTATTTAAACTTTCCAAGTTAAGATTTCACTCTCTCTTGATCCACGTTTCTCAAAAAACAGTCTATCCCTCATCTTCAATTTTCGAACTTAATGAAATTCCAATCAGCACACTCCGTTAATCCACAATTAATTTCAAGGATAACTGCGCCAAAGCCACTAATCGGCACCCTTACTTGCAAATCCCAAAAAAGTAACTGTGTATAACAACTTAATGTATTTTTCGTTACTTTGATTGCTTTATCTGTTCTCAAAACTTTGGCGATGATTTGCTACAAAAGTCGAAGATTTGTATGCCAAACACATGAGTTGCAAAGAAATGCACGAGGGACCGAAAAGTATATGTACAGTACAATATAAGAAACAAAATAAGGACATACGGACTGACAACTAATTCGATACATGTCTTTGTATGTATTTGGGTGAGAGTGTGCGTGCAATGGAACGCTGAATCATGCAACTTTATTTATTTTATTTTTTCGTAGCACTACCCTATGCATGCCACAGAGTATAGCGCCGCAGTAATCAAAGTCACAAAAAAATAGTACTTTCACTAATTCAATGGGTGGCTTGCAGTTGAATTTTGTTCAATCATCTTACTTGTACTGGCTTAGTGATATTTATCGCCCGATTTCGTAAGACATAACTACTTCATTTCATTCCTATTTGTAGTTGTGCGTTGTTGTTTGCCTCCATTGGCTAATGTAGCGCATCTTATGCTGCTTTTCTTTTGCTGGTTTACTATACGATTATATCGTTAGTTGCGCTATCCATTTTTCTTTTTTTTTACTCTCTTTATAGAATTATTTCTGGTTTTGTGTGGATTTTAATGGTTGATCGCATTTTAATTGCCGCCCGCAACGAATGTTATCTGCGCTGGTGTATTTGTGTTTATGTGTTCTGCCATCTCTACACATCCCATTCATTTGCCATTGTCCTGTCTATTAAAAATCGACGCACGATGACCCGCGTAATTTTTATTTTCCTCTTGATTTACTCTGAATGCATGCACCCTCAAGAAGTTACTAGATATCTCTCGCTGGGGTTGAAGTCACAATTGCGCGCGTTTATCTTTTTTTTAATGTTTATAAATGCAATAAACGCGGAAATGTTGGTCTGGAAAATTTTTCGGATTTCCTCTGAAAATGCGAAGATCAGTGGAAATGAATAGTCATGAAAGTTTTTTTATATTCTTATGGATAAAAATATTTGAATTTACTAGTACCCTATCTTAATATTGGAATTGCTTTACAAAAGGGCGATTTGTGGCATGAAATAACACATTTTGAGGCCGGGAACCTTTACTTAAACTTTAAGCCATGGCATAGCCCTGTCGAAAGCTCACTTTCAAATTTTTTGCAGCATCTCCATAAGAATATTATCTGTCTTTCACATACCCGATTTCGTATTGGACACCTTTGGCTTTCAAGTTGCTATTAACATAAGGGGCATTCCAGCACAATGCGGACACAAAATAGTACAAATTGAGAAAGGTCTCGAGGATTTTCTATTTTTTTTTTTGTCCAGCCATTTTCAGGAAATCGATTTTAGAGAAAAAACTTGATTTCCAAAATGCCCATAATTTTGTGAAAAAATTGGAAGAATGCGACTCATTTTTCTTTTAATTTTGCATTTTTAAAACACTTTAGGAATATAAAATGGGGAAAATTTCGAACATCGTATTTCTATATAATGAAATTGAATGTTGTTTTCACCGATGTTTTGCTAGAGGTCTAACTTAAAATATAGAAAGGAAAAAATTAGAGAGTTGGCTGTTTGAAAATTGCAGTTTCAGTAAATTAATAAGATAAAGTAAATTTTGTAAAATGGCTGTCAAAAGAAAGAACTTTAAGAAGGCTTATAGCTGAAAATATTTTTGTGGATGTTGCCATATGTCTGAAAATTTTAATTTAATTCAATTCATAAGATAAATAAAATATTGCAATATGGATATCACACTGAACAGATTTAGGAAATTTTACTGCCGAAAATATTCTTGAGGAGGGTTGCCACCTGTTTGAAAATTTTTATTTAATTAAATTTATAAAATAAATGAAATATTACAATACGGGTATCAAATAACACAAAAATACTTTAAAGGCGCAGTGAAGTACGACGGGTATATGCTAGTTTTTAATAAAAAAAAATATTGATTACCAAACACACGTACTGATCGATTTTCTGAAAAGTTTTACTAAAAAAATTTGTCCGAATTTTCAAACTAATAAAAACTAACAAATTGTGTCCAGCTCAATACCAAGAACTATGACTTCGTCAAATCAGACGTCTTACAGAAAAAGATAAAAAATACACATTGTAGAAAAGAAAATATTCAACATTTTTTTTGGTAATCAACAGTTTATATTAAAAATTTGAGACTTGAAGAAATTTGATATAAATACGGTTTTAATAATTATTTCGTTTTTATACGTATTTCAGAAATATTTTGTAAGTGAAATAAAAAATTCAAAAAACAAAACTGGTCCCAATCGACCGCTTTTTCGCAAAGTTACTCTGCAGTACGGGGGAGCGACTACAGGACTGCTCAATCAAGCTACCTGACCGACCGACTATTTGCAGTGTCTTTCAGCGATTACTTTTACAAGGCAATATCCTAGGCGGTAGTCACCATCGGCTATCTCTGCACTACCGGAAATTACTAAAGTAGTCACTTGCGTGATTTATGAGCGCCCTCTGTCGTAGTTTTTCGCTAATCTGTTTCCGACTGGTTCGACTCTGCACTACCATGTGCACTACCAGGGGTTAATAGAGTAGCTACTTACCTAGGGGTCGGTGCAGTAGCGGTTAAAAAGTAGCGATTGACTCCAGCAGTACTGGAGGGTATGGACATTAAAAAAGTAACTTTTTTTTTTTTTTTTTAAATCGATATCTCGAAAACGGTTGAACAAAAATTTAAAAAAGTAAGGGAGGCATCTCTCGATTGGTGCTATATATAACAAAGGAATTTATTAAAAAATCTGAGATGAAAAATTCAAATGGTGTACGTGTTGGGCTGAAATGCCCCATATGTATGTATGTGACTTGCTACAAATCAGAGAGAAGAATTTCCGTAATTTTTCCTTGTAAATAATTTTTTTCTCTCTCGAACTTCCACAAACCCACTCGATTAAATTTTGGGATTTAGTTATGCACGTGTTTCTGTGTTTGTACCAAGATACACAAATTAAATGTATTTATTTGGGATAAAAGCTTTCCTTTCCATTCATCCCTAAATCATTACTGCATTCAACGGTAACAATAAATTACCGTAATTTCCAATAAAATCATTACACTTGTATGAAATCACTTTTCCATAACTTACCGAAGGCTACGTGGAAAAGCAATGCGGCACACAAAAAATAGATAAAAATAAAGCCTAAAGCTACAGAAATTCTTACAAACTTACATACCAACGTACTTATCTACAATAGTAATAAGTGTAAGATGTCATATGCACGTTCTACCTTCAGATTGCTTATTTACGATATTGACTAAAAGAGTAAGATATTTGGGCTCCTTTTTTCCACTTTTTTTTGCGAAAAAAAGAAGCTAATACAGTTAGAAAATAAATAAATAAGAAAACAGCAAAGACACGTAAATGAAATTCGCTAGGCGACAAAATCAAGTGAAGTAGAAAAACGGTGCGCTACCAGCAGCCAGTCGAACGTGCATATAGTATACTTCAAGGCGCTCGCCAGCATTTACCCATATTGAGAGGCAATTTACGATAAAAAGGGGAAAATTGGAAAAGTTTTGCAACAAACGGCCTCTTCAGTGAATGCCTCATTCCACCGTACGCTTATCGTCTGCTAAACTGATGCTGAAATTGTCGAGGTGCGCAGATAAAAGACACTGGAAAAGACAAAGAAACGAAATTGAAAGAAACAATGTATATAGTACATCGATGTGAACGTGTCTAACGAAAACGAAATTATTTATCTATTCAACGGGGTATGGAGTTTGTGCGTCTGCACACGTATGATTATTTATGAAGTTTTCGGGGTGAACGAAGATAAATAAATAAAATTGCGATTGCCTATTTTTGGGCGCAATGACTTTGTACGATAAGTAAGCTGAGGTTGAAGAAGTTTTCTTTTCTTTGTATTATTGGCCTGTGCTACGTTGCTGTGAGCAGTTTGCCAATTCGTAATTTTGTCATTTGTTGATTTCTTGAAGGAGTGGGGGTAATTACAGATGCGTGTAGCCAGAGCAAAATTTTTCTTGGAAGAGTTGGGAGATGGTGCGCATTTATTGATCCTTTGGAAGTCTTTAATAATTTATTTGAAGGGAAACCCATGAATTCGATGCAATTAAACCAATTTTAAGAATGTGATCGAAATTAATTCCATGACTCAGAGCAAGGAAAAAGCTAAGACTATGACTAAGGCTAAAGCTAAGCCTAAGGCTGAGACTTAGACAAAGGCTTAGGCTCAGACTACGAATATGGCTAGGACTAAGACTAAGGATAACACGAAGATCAAGACTAAAATATTAGGACTAGGGCTAAAACTAAAGTCTTGGCCTTATTCTTAATCAAAGTCTTAGCATTAGTTTTAGTGTCAGCCTTAGCCTTATTCTTAGTCTTAGTCCTTAGGGTTTGTTTCTCCAAGTCAACTGAACTTAGTTTAGCCAGTTTTTTAGACTTCGTCAAGAATAAGCTGTTTACAAAGTAGGCCAAAAAATGGCTAAACTAAGTTAAGTTGAGTTGGATAAACCAGCCCTAAGACTAAGTGTAAGACTAAGACTAAGGCTAAGACGAAGACCAATACTAAGACCAATACTTAGACTAGGACTTAGGCTAAGACTAAGACTAAGGCCAATAATAAGATTAAGCCTAAGGCTAAGAATAAGATTAATGCGAAAGCGTAACAACAAAGCCTAAGCCCAATACTAGGACTAAGACTAAGATTTAGACTAAGGCTAGGGCCAATATTAAGACCAATGCTAAGACTAAGATTAAGGCGAGGCCAAAGGCTAACACCAATACTAAGACCAATGTTAAGACTAAGGCAAGACAAGGACTTAGGCTAAAGCTAGGGTACCAAACTATTTCGAAGATTAAGATTAAAATTAACACTAAGCCAACGACAACGGCAAAGTCTAAAGCTAAGACCAATACGTAGACCTAACCTAAGCCTAAGGAAAGGTTTGATTGTCAGCGAAACAGTAAAAATATGTTCCTGCAAACTTTTGGTTGTTGTAGACGATGTGGTATTTCTGGTTTTGACTGCGTCAGTTGGGCGGCTGGCGATAGGGTTTCAATTGGCAATTGTTGGTATTGTTCTTTCGGTAATGGGTTCCCTTCGTTCCTCCATAAATAAATTTTGTTTATATCTGTTTTTATTTATTTTTAACATGCTGAATTAAAAGAAAGCGAAATCCAAAATGTTGTGCCAACAAATTTTCAACTTTTCTTCTTAATTATTATTTTTTAATCATTACCTCTCACTGCTCTAAGCGCTCGCTGTTGGTTTGTCAACGCTTTCAAATATGCTAATATTGTCGCATAATGAAATACGCAAAGACGGCAAAAAAAAACTTTTTCTAAAGCAAACGAAACAATATTTGAGGGAGAGTAGAAAACACACAATCTTAGCGCGTCAACAAGCACTTGCCAGCTTACCACAAGCCACTGGCATCCGTTGTGTCTTGCTGCGTAGCCAGAAATTATTTAGTTGATTGCCTTTGGACTTGTTGAGCGGTTTCCCAAGGTGGTGGAATGTAAGACATTTTAATTATGCTTTTACCAGCTAGCTATTGCGTCATTGTTTATTCGGCTATCTGACAATTTAAATGACAGTTGAAATAGATTAGTTTTACCAAGTAAGTAATAAATCTGTAATGAGTGGGGATAATCTAAAACACCTATTTAAGATTGGTCTGAAATTGAAAAGAAGGGTATTTTTATATCAGCTGTATGAGCAAAAATGCTGAAGCAATAAGGGTAGATAATTTCTGGTTAGCATACTTTGCCTACGATGACTTCAACACATGTAATGCCATAGACCTGTTTGCTAAGCCATTTGAGAAGTTCATATTAAGAGCCAATAATGTTGCATAACTTTAGGCACTTACTGTAACCAAAGAGGTACAAAAGTCAGCTTACATCTGAAGAAAATCTACGTTACTTGGTCGAGCAGAGAAAGTTTTGTCACACTAAGCATGCTAATCTTAAGAAATCTTGGAACAGCTGGTGGAAAATGTTCGCCCAGGTCAGCAGTAACACAGTACTACTCGGATGGAGTGGGCGTCTGAGTACTCAAAATGCAACGTTGTGACGTACGTAAATAATATTCTGAAAAATTTAAACGAAGGTTCCCATACTGCACTATCGTCTTTACGCTACTGTTTCCCTTTTATATTTCGAAACCATTTTTGGTACCATCCGCTGACTCTAAGTTGTGCTCCACCTATGGGAAGCTTAAGGCTAATAAGAATACCATTCCTTTAATGACCAAGAGATAAGTTGCCGAAACACCATCTGTATAGAGAATCCTTTGATATGCCACCTCACACATTGATTACCCCAGCAGTCGCAATGCCGAAGGCAAGTTGCTGCTTGGCACATCAGAAGCCATCACATGGGCCGCCAATTCTTAGGGACGACATACAGGTTTTTGCATCATATATCAAGAGACAAGCTATTATCTTCCAATTCCAGGAAAAAAAATCTCAACTTGCTTCGTAAGCTCGTCGTTGTTGCTCTTATTCAACTGCATACCAGGTAAAGTAGGCGATTAAAATTCTGCACAAATAACCAACCGCATGTGATCAAGGCTACTAAGATCGACTCACCTAAAATATCTCTCCTCGCAGTCCAGCACTGGTCAGAACAGATTTTCGGGTCTTTACGGCAATATTTAATGGTACTCGAAATGAGAATGCAGCAAAGTTATGAAGCATGTGACATATTTAATTTTAATTTTTCATATGATGTTTAAGAAGTGCATTAGAGATTTACAAATTGAAGTAAAAAAGTACCTCCATCTTGAATTTAGTATACTTTTAGGCGCACAACTGGCCCATACTGTGACTAGACGAATCCAACATCGTGCTTAGTGATAAACACAGTCAGACTGAAGCACTGTGGCATGCAAAAATTACCGTGACACAGTCGATTAAGATAGCCTCGATTACCTACTTCATTCTGGATGAGAATACCCCCTAATTCTGAATACATCTAGAAAATCATATAGAAATGCCTGGAAAGTTTTTGAAATACCAAAAAGATCAGCAAGGATACAACCTTTTATCGTCTCTACCCAACTACCCAATGGCTTTCCTTCAAAACAAAAACTTAAAAAAGAATCAGTAAATTTCACTAACCTCTTGCTGCAAGGAAGATTAATGAACAGAAACATAAGCAATGATTACAATTTAATTCTTGCATTTATACATTTTTTTAAATTACTTAGAAATTTGTAGTTCTTTATACTTTTGCAATGCTTAACTGTTTGATTGCTTTGGTTGTTTTTTTTTTTTGCTCTGCACACTCAGCCAACATCAAACACTCTATCGTTTTGTTTCGCCTACACAATTTAGACACGAAAATAAATGAGTACATTTAACGTGAAGAGTCATTACAATCATTAATTTGCATGCGGCGGCACAATGCGACAACGTAAATGTCAACGACAACGCCACCAGTGCCAATGGCTGCAGCAGTGGCAACGTCGAGCAATCCAAATTGATGTCCCACTGTGACACCACTCAGTCACGCGGCCATTACCGCCACTTCCATAGCCACTTCCGTTTGCGCCTTCACTACCGACTGGCCCACCATTCCATTCATTCATACAGTCGGCGATCCATGTGGATATACGCCACAAAGCTCACTTCAAATCAGGGTTGTTGTTTCACACAGCGAAAATCAGCACGGACGAATTTGTTTGTCGTTACATGTTACTTGTTTAATTAGATGCATTTGCATGGGAATGAACCAAGGAGCCAACGAGCCAACAAGCCGTCGAGTAGTGAGCGTATTTTAAAGTTAATGATGAAATACGTCAGACGCCCCAAAAAAAGGGATAGATCGCCCATAAGTGCCCGAAATGCTGTGCAGTGATTATTGCGCGCGTTTTATTGGTGTTTTTCTTGTCGTTTTTTTTTTGCGTCTTTAGCAAATTTTAATTTATTTGTTTGTTGTTTTTCAATTTGTTAAATGAGCGCACACATGCTTCCTTTTCTTGCAACGCATACATATCCTTGCTCCGGCTCGAGTGTGATCTGTGCGCATTTGTGAATTAGTGGTGTGTAACCCATAAATTTGTCGAGCAAGTACTTCTCAGCTCAACTGCTGCGATTCTAATTCCAATTTCTATTTGCTTTGCCGTTATGCCTATTTCCTTAACCCACAACTTCACTCATCTTCTGCTTCTGCCACACAACCCGAGGCTGTTTTTAAAAGTGGTTTACCTACACGCTTGCTTGCTGCGAAAGGCTGAGAAGTTGTTTTCGGTCTGGCTGCCTTCCTTTCTGCCTGTATATGTGCTGCGCTATGATGTCCTCTCAAGCGTTGCAGTTGTAATAAATGTTACACGCTTATGTTTGACAGCTAAAACCGCCACCACAGCGCAATATTTGTCAATGAGTGTGAAGTTTATTTGGTGGCAGTGGCGGAGGCGTCGGCGGTTATAGTGTTTGTCTTCGTTTAATTATGGTTGCAAATAATTGTCAGTACCAAAAGTCTGCTTTTCCTATAAGTATATCCGTTGATGTGGCATGCAAATATATTTATGTAGGTAAATGTGTGTGTAAATGCTTTACGAGGTCTAGATTTATGCGTGTGGTTGTCGTAGTCAGCGAGTTTTGGTCCTTTTTATAATGAACTTTGACACTTTTTTTTTTTTTGTGGGTGGCTAGATTGCTAGTTGGCAAAGGGTTGATTTGAATGCCTGAGGTTGGTTGGGGATGTGAGTGACAAATGTTTATTTAAGCAGTTGATGCATGTAATTTAAAGGATATTTTATTTAGATCACATGGAGAGTTTGAAACGTAAGGAAACTCAGACATTTTCGGGTAGAACAGAAAGTTTTTAATCAACCCACGTAAACATTCATTGGGGCCACTGGATAAGTGTAGTTCGTTTTTCGAGCAACAAAGAAAATGCTTAGAGCAAATTAATCTGCAGGTTATGGCTCACAAACAAAATCTTTTAGCCAATTTTTTGTGATAAAGTTTCCCTTGAAAAAAAAAACAAGACTCCAGCGACTTTTGAATTCTCTAATACATTTTTGCAACAAAACGATTCTTTTGCTTGTCATTCCTTATGGAGTCTCCTTTTAAGCCCTTAGTGATGACAATAAGAGATTTTCCTGATCTTACGATAATAGTTTTTCTCTAGGAAGCCTGCTTAAACTAGTGTTACTGCTAAGTTTCAAGTGCAAGTCAAGGTCATATAACGATAGATCCCGAAAAAGAACTGTTTCGAAAGTGGGCATGCAAATGATATGGATATCGGATTATGGATGCCCGGTAAAATTCGCGAAAAGCTTTTGTGATGTGATTAGTATAACCATCCCTGACAATACTAAGTACATTAATGTTCTTATACATAGTAGCGCGATCAAGTTAGACACTCCAGGTTACCATAATTCGCATAAAGCTGAAAATTGGTACGAGTGTTGCGCACACCATTATGAATTGATCCCATTTCTGGGAAAAAAAAATGTATTCATGGTCAAAGGTCACATAAATTTATTTCTTGCATTTTTCAGAAAAACGGTGAGACGAAAGTGTTGACCATGCAATTATCTATAAAAACTTTTATAAAATTTTATTCTTAAATTGTCATTTTTTGAGATATAGCAATTCAAAAAATTGTGTTCTCCACAATATTTCGAATATTTCCACGCTTTTTTATTAACTACAAAATTTAGAATGCAAATATAGGTATTTGTTTATTTGTTTTAAAATGACAAAGTTCATCTACATATATAAATATGTACTTGTTACTTTAAGAGCCTTGGCATCATTTTAGCCTTAAGCTTATTTTCGTAGCCTTTGCACCACTCCACTTTACAAATCACAATAAATTTTCCACTCTCATAGCAAAAACATTTGTTCGTGTTCTCATTAAGCCCTTTGCGTCTTTTGTGGTTAACTTTACGTTTGGGGTACTAACAACATAAGTATCTAGTTGTTTTCCAATTTCTACAAATACTCTAGAGTATATTAATCACTGTCTGCAGTTCACGCTCACACCAATTGGTATCAAATCCTGCAGTTTGGATAAGAATTTCGCAAAAATTATACTTCTTTTGCTTTCTTTTCTTATGTCTTCACTCGGCATTTACAAGACTCCCAAACTCAGCCAAATATCTTGACTCCGCTTCACTTGCACCATTACACGTTTGCGCTAACAGCCAGAGGTTTGTGTTTTGATTTGCTTAGTTGTTTTGTAGTCTAACGCTAGCTACTCGTATTACTCACCTTCAACACTTATCATTCCTTCCTTTTTTTTCTTTTTATTTCCTTTATTTCGCCGCTTGCTTTACTTTTAATACCTGCTAATGGTATATGTATCACTTCCTGCGCCACCGCTGCAGTCGCTGACGCCTCATCTTGCCAAATCCAATTATAATAGCGCTTATCAAAAATAAGTTTTTGATTCAGTTCACCTACGCTACGCATCATTGACTTCGGCAGTTCATTTTCTCCCCATATGCCCCCGCCCGCTGCTTGCTGGTATTTAGTTCAATATTTTGACACGTTGCCACGCACTGGCAGCTTTATTCGTTTTTGGCGGCAGCTCTTGCCAATTTCACCAATATGGCAATTTAATCCACACAATCAGTTCACTGAATCACCATTTATATCTTTCGATGCTGCCACCAATCGACTAGCTGCTGCCATTCTTAGCACTTTGGTGTGTCTATATTTTTTTGTTGGTTTCCCTTTCGTAGAGCCGCCTGTGATTGGGTCTTGTAATGACTCACTTGCCAAAAGTTTAATTGAAGGTGAAATTAGTTGTCGTGGTCTTATTTATTATTTGCTTCGAAGAGAGAGGGACGGAGTCGCTTTAGTACTCGAATGATTAAGTCATCAAAAGTCAAGAGTGGGGAATGCGAAATGAAGATGTTAAGTAAAGTGAGAGCTACATATATTTGGCGAAGACTTCGGCGCAAAATTTCATCAACAAGTTGGTGAGATAAGTACTCCAGTTATTCAAATGAATCATTAAGGGGTTCTTTTGGTTTGGTTGGTTTGGTCCGGATTCGGATTCGGATTCAGCCGTCGAAAACATAAAAGCTTTGTCAGATCTACTTTGGCGTAAAAAAGGGCTTTTTGAGGCTATGAAATTGACAGCAATGTACTAAAACTTTTAACAAGTACATTTAATTGTTGAGAGAGGGAGAGAGATTGTAATCTCTTGCTTCGTATTTCTCCTCTCAAATCACATTACAAGCTGTAGAAACCTAGTGTGAGCTTTCCCAAAAGCCCTGAAAGTCCAAGCTTTTCAAAATTGTTTGGCTATTATGATCCCAAATCAATGGAATGGCCTTTCTTAACAGCAGTCTATGGTTATCACCTGTTTGAAGTATCTACCAAATTAAACCTTTTCCAAGCTCGAGCCATAATATATACACGCTACAAATGTTTAGTTGAAAGGTCAACATCCTAGCTGAAAAAATCACAACGGTTTTACTTGGGTTTTTCACTCTTTTAACTTTACTCCAGTAATTATGTAATAAAATCGCATTTTGTCTGCGACAAACTATAAATTTCCAAGCGTAATCCCCCTGCATCGCATCGCCACATATATTCAGTTAATTTAAGCGCAGCACACAGGTACATAATTCTCAATTAAAGTTCAAATCCATTCTTCATAAATTTTCGCACATCCACTATTGCAATTAACTCTTTAAAGCCAACATAAATAGTACAGCTTTAAATGACTTCGAAGCCACCGCATTAAAGGACAATTGTCGCGAGCCTACCCGCCCTCTGGAACAGCATTACGCCAATTGACCACATTAAACCATAAAGTTGCGTTGAGCGATGGCAAATCGATTTACTAAAGCGTAATGTCAGCGGCGCTTACACGCCTACACATACATACATACATATGTATGTATATTATACTGGCTCACCAAAAAATGTTGCAGGTTTTCTGTCGGAATTAAAAAATGTATTATACCTGAAGGCGTCCACCAAAATATTTCGGAAAAATATTATGATTTACGTGCAATTTTTTTAAGCTTAACCCGTTTTGTCATTTGAGGGGATTTTTTTAAAAATATCTTAAAGAAACTATTTTTATTCATAAAAAACTCTCTTTTTGGACATATTTTCAAGTCGGCCCAGCTCACGTAAATCTTAACATTTTTCCGTAGTATTTTGGTGGAAGTCTTAAAATATAATAGATTTTATAATTCCAATGGAAACACAGTACCGCTTTTTTTTTGTATATGGAGTGATGCAGTCTAATGTACATAAGTATATGCGGCTACATACATGCACATACTTACATATATATACACACACACGTACGTGCAATAACTGCCTTTTGAAGCTTTTAAATGAGTTAAATCAACGTTTGGAAATAAATTTACAATTTACAAAAAACCATTAAGGACAAACAATAAAATCAAAGCAAATACATACATTCGAAAATGTACGTGCATATGTGTGTGTGTGTGTGTGTGTGTGTGTGTAGAAAAGCAATCATTAACAATTACAATAATCCACTTGAAGCGTGACGTATAATCGCCGCAATAGCAGTTGCAAAACCTAAAGAGCTTTAACGTTGGCCAGAAAAAATCGACATGTTTCTGGTTTTAATGGCATAGGGACAAACATCATCAATTTAAACGAATAGCAATTGCCGCCAATAACAGCAAAAACAACAAATATAATAAGGGAAAGAGTAAAAACAAAGTCAGTAGTTTTAATTTATATACTCGTATATACCATCATATTTACATATATACATATGTATATATGTCTATACAAATGTTTCCCACATGTAAATCACTCCCTTGCGCCTCCCACGCACTTACAACCCCCCCAACCTTCCATTACATTTCAATGATTTTTGTATTGAATTGTGAAATATTTTGATTGCATTAAATATTATTGTTATTATTAATGCCTGCGTTGAAGCTGCTGTTGCTCTGTCTGCCCAGCTCAAGCTGTTTGTTGTTGTAATTGTTGCCAGTACCATTAACACTCTTGTTGTGCCTTATGTCGCTTTTGTGTCATTGTGCGCACACGGCTGCGTGACTGTCTGTTTGTCTGCCTGCCTGTCTATCTCTCTGTCTGCCAGTCTATCTCTCTGTCTGTCAGTCATTTCGTGCAATAAACAAATGTCGCTTAATTAAATTTTATTCAGGTAAAATTTAAATAAATGTCACCATAATTAATATTCTCGCTTATTTTCGCTAATTAAAGCATTTCATAATCAGATTGTAGCAAGGCTATTGGTAAATACTCGCTTAATTTAAGTTGTGCAAAATTTATATGTATGCAAAATAACTTATTGAGAAGCAAAAGGCGATTCTGAAGAACTCGAGTTTTTACTATTACCCAGCCAAGTCTCCTACTTTGAAATTAAAACGTGACTAAAATTTTTTATTATCTTGGAATTGACGCGATACCTTCCGGTAAATTCCGAAATTTGAAAAATTTCGATAATTTGATAAATATCGGTAATTAAATGAATTTCAAAAAGACTAACATCCGATAACTCAACAACATTAGATACATAGCTTAATTTCGATAAATTTCAGTAACTGTGCATTTCAAGCGCTCGACAAATTTCGATATCTCAAAAATTTATATATCTTGTTATAAATCGATGTCTCGATGAACTTTGGTAACCTCTATATATTTTGATACCTCGGTTAATTTTGATAGCTCCATACTTAAAAAAATTCGATAACTAGTAACACTCAGGTAACGCGATAAAATTTGAAATTTCAATATATTTTGCAAATTCTAATAACTTCAATTCGATAAATCCAAAAATTTCAGTACATCAATAAATATTGACAACTCAATAAATTAAACGAATGATAACTCAATAGATATCGATAAGTTGATAAATTTCATTAACTTGACAAATTTCGATAATCCCAAAATTTTTTATGGCTCGATAACTATCCGTAAATTTTTACAACTAATTTTCTGTGTCAGAAAATTTCGACAACTCAATAAAGGTCGATCAATTTGAATAGTTCGATACCTTGCGATAATTCAATAATATGGAAAACTCGATAAATTTTGATAACTATTAACTTTGGTAATTCGATATATTTCGGAAACTTGATAACTTTCGATAAGTACATTTTTTTGGACTGAATTTATTGCAATTCCAATCGAAGAACTTTAATAAAGATTCTTACCCTTTCAGTTACACTAATTCTTATGTTTGTATTTATAGTTTTTTTATTTTCGTCTTTATCTTAAATTTTTTCACTCTTTTTTATAATCGTTGCAGCAACAACTACGGAAATTTTTAAACGACAATTTGGCCGCAATTTTCAGCCAATTTCGACTATAAGAACTCTCCTTATCTCCCTTTTCAATGATGTTCTTCGGTAGAATCGCCAAACGAACGGTGATAAAATTTCTTTTGGCGTGTTTAAGTGCGCTGAAATAAAACTTCCTCGAAATAGATAATAGGCTAGTCGTCTATGTCCCACTTAAAACTTACCTGGTCTTAAAGTATTCCACCCGAGGTATATGTAAACCTAGTTGACCTAAGATCTCATAAGAGCTTTCGTCAACGCTTGCGTGGTCTACTGCTTAAAAATCATTAAAGGTTACTAGAACATGAAGAGATAATTATAAGTTTCAAGAAGGGACCCACTAAAAAAAAAAACCGAAAAACAAATACAACAGCAAAGAAAAGGAAGGCTGTGAAAATTTTAGTGCCTATCGAAGGAAAATTCCCGGGGATCTGCGTTACTAGGAACCACACAAATACAAGCTAAACAACGAATCAATGTCAGATATGTAAACGGATAAGCGAGGCGGCTAGAAATAGGCTATAGCTACGGTAACGATTCTGGCTATAGTACTGGCTAGTGGTAGTAGGGAGGCGAGAAGAAAACTCTCGGGAAGGTGAGGCTAGTGTGAGGGAACAGTCTGTGGACGGAGCTGACTTTGGCCTCCTACCATCTCTCGGATTGCCCACTGAGCTGCGTTTTCTTTCTAAAAAATTACCCACCGATGGATGCATGGCTAGTGGGGAACCTGGAAATTGGTTTCCCTTCAGTTTCAACTAGACTTACCGAGGCATCGAGACTTTTATGTCGAATATCGGCACTTAGCTCCAAATTAATAGAATAACTATACTGATCTATAGTTTATCCGATAACGCTACAAAAAACTACGTCTGAAAAACTCCAAAGGATGGCTCTACTGTCGGTGACAGGAGCAATGATAACGCGTTCAACCGTGACCTTAGAGTTGCTCCTAGTTTGGACTCCATTCCACATTTTAGTCCAGCAGAAATCTCGAGTATTTCAGAGGGAACTCTTAAAAAATACACGTTTTGAGCAAAATACCAGTTCTCTGGCGCTATGCCAAAGGAAAGGAATGTTTAAGTCAAAGTTCTAGACGGAGATGTCTGGTCAAATGGTTTACTGAAACGAATCCCAGATATGAACACTGGTAAACAGATGGATCAAAGATGGAAGTAAGAGCAGGAGTGGGTGTCTTTGGATCTGACACCAAACTTTCCATTGCAATGGACGCTTGGTCCATGATCTGTTCAGATTGCTAGGCGGCCATAAATGCCCTTAACAATAGAACGATCCCCTCCAGGCTCGTTAAGAAATTCTTCGGCACTATCTAACTCTTGGCAGCAAGGAACGCGGTATTACTATGCTGGGTACCAGGACACTTCGGCATCATAGGTAAAGAGACCGCCGAGAAAATCGGCAAGGGAAGACTCGTCGTCTGTATTTCTGGGGCCGCAACCGTGTTGTTCACTCAGTACTGGGGATAGATTGGCGGCCTTGGAGAGGCCAGACTTTCTGGTTATCATTTTGCTAGGAAAGATATAAATTTCTTGAACAGAGCCAACAGCACGTTGGTTATTGACTACCTAATCGGCCATAATAACATGCACCGTACTGGTTTTTCTCCACAGAGACATATTTCCGTATTTTCCTTGAAGGCGATGAGACATCGGAGCACATTATGTATGCCTGTGCAGCACTACAATAGTTCCTTCAGTTCTTCCACAGTCGATGCCTTCAGGTTAGGAAAAATAAATTTTCTTCCAGTCGATGAGCAAACTAGCAATATCGGCCCTGCCAAATCGCAGCAGTAGCCAGGACTATGATATCTATTTTTGGCGAGTTTATCACGGCAACATTTTTTTTTTTTCAAATTTCAAAACTTAAAATAATGGCTGCATTTCTTTATTCATTCTGAACGTTTGATATGTTGACGTATATTTCAAACGCATTCTGTTTATTCCGACTGAGAAATGGGATTATCCGGAATGTATAAAGAAACGCAGCCAATGAAACTGTTGCGATATTATCCCGAACAAATCTCTATTTTTTTTTAAGTCTAAAATTTTATATTCTTATTTATTTGCTGTTGTCTGCTCTAGGATGGAAACTCTTATAATATTTCCAGAACCTAAAATCCCACTCCAATCATTATACTTTATAAATCTATTCATTAGTAAGAGTTCAATAACCGAAGCCCTTAAGTTCCCCTCTCTGCTCCCCTTAATTTGCCATGAACATCAACAAAGCAAAGCCAAAAAGTTGCTTTACGGATCAATAAATAAATCAGCAAAATCGAATTAAGCCAATTTGACAAACTAT
>NW_023458559.1:64365486-64373858 GCF_013731165.1 Rhagoletis pomonella | reverse complement strand
CAAGATGGCTTCCCATTTCTTCATGGCGAACACACGAATTTCACTTTTGCACAGAATCCCACTATTTACATTTTTTATTACTACTTGCACTTTTAATACTATTGCACATTTGAATACAAATTAAGTAAACTATTTTAACACTTTTGCACAATATTTTCCTGTTTATCGGATTGAACTCGCGCACCATACGAACTCAAATATATCCGCGGCAAAAATCTACTGAATATTGAAAATTAACCTACACTCTCAATCCATCACAGCTAATTTCCAATTTCCAAATATGTATTTATATTTGAAGATAACACACTGGAAAACTCTCAATTTGCAAATTTGGAAATTGATTTTGCGCTAACCGATTGCGCAGCAAAAAAGTATTTCTAGAGCGGATGAAGAGTGCACTGGAAACGGAAATGGACTCTCGCTCATAGAGAGGTGGAGAGTATGTAGGCGTTTGTGTTTCCGCTTAAATTGAAGAGTCAGCTACATGGTACATACTAGGGATGTTGCGAATGTGGAATTTTAGACATCCGCGGATGCGGATGCGAATGCGGATGTCATGTATTTTTAAAAAAATTTAGGTGGGTAAATTAGGGGATTTGGGTAAATAAAAAATGGAAAGGTTAATAATTTTTAATAATCTGCCTTATGCTGACTTTTGCCCGAAAAAAAATTCACTCCAAAATTTGTATTCCGCCCATAGTAAATATGTACATGAAACCCAAAAGTGAAAAGTGAACCGGTTCGGGGAAAATTAAACTCATGATAAGACTCAATGTTTTTTTAGTACTTGAATTTAAAAATTGGAACATTGTACTTAATAAAAACTTTTTGAAGGGTCGTAAATCAAACCTGCGCCACTATATAACAACACGCTCGAGGCGACAAACTTGAAAAACTTTAAAATTGGCAAAATTGTAAATTCTTTTCGATTGACACTGCACCAGTTGAGACGACTTTCAGTTATATTTATTTATTTTTATTGCGGAGCAATAATTACTTTTGGAGAATTTCATCGGGGCTGCTGTAGGATGAATCCTCCTGCCTTTCATCTTCATAAACTAGCATCATGGCAAAATCGTTGTTTAAACACCGTTTTTTCCGAAAGAATTCTTCATTCTCATTATTTTTGCTGTTTTTGAATTTGTAGAACTTGTCACGTCATTAGCGTTTTTCGATTTTAGTTTTTATAACTCATTTTTAATGCTTTCTTCTGTGACTGGTTAGATATACGTCTGTGCACTTGCACAATATTCCAGGGACCGAAAATAACAGTTATTTTTTCCGTTTTAAATTTGGCCTAATATTTTTTATTCCGAAATAAACCTCCTATCCGGATAATAAAGAAACCGCTTATCCAAATTAAACAAATTTAGTATCATATGAAAGAGGACTGAAATAGCTTTTAAACAGAAATAACGAATGACGGTTACCACCTTTATTTATATTTTTTTATAACTTAATACTAAAGAAATTCATGTAAATACATACCTGACACAATGTTTGTTCTATGGTAATTGATTAAAACTTTTTATTGAAATATTTTTCAATGCATGGCTTTCCCCTTTTAGACATTTCAGTTTTAAAGCTATTTAAGTCCCCTTTCATTGGATACCAAACTTGTTTAATTTGGATAAGCGGTTTGTTTATTATACGGTAAATACTTTTATTTCGGGATAAAAAATACTTGGCCAAGTTTAACTCGTAAGAAAAAAATAACTTTAATTTTCGGTCCCTTCAATATTCGCATACGCAAAAGATCCGCATTGATTTTTGCGAATGAGAAAGCGAATGCGAATGTTGAAATTAATGCGGAAGCTCCGCGATTGCGAATGCGAATATTCGCAACAACCCTGGTACATACATAAGTGTGTACATACGTACACACTTGATACAAGGGTACATATGTTGACGGTAGGTATGTTCTTTTTAAGATCGCGAAAATCTCGGGATTCTTGGCAAATAATTCCGGGATTTTCGGGATTTCTGATTTGCACTGATGGCAATAATAGAAACTCCTTTAGGTTTAGTACCGGAATTTAGATATTCATTACTTTTCAACAACTTAAATCGAAAAAATTGCTTCTATATTGTTTGAGAAGCTCTCCTACCATAAAATAAATCAGAAATAATTGGGTTTAAGACCTGATTTGTTATTTAAAGTGGCGTTATTATTTTTTCTCTTTGGCGTCAGGATTTATTTTAAAGGAATTTGCAATTCCAAATATATGATTAATTCCAAAAATTACTTAAAAAATGCAATGCAATGTAGAATAAAATTATGGGTATCAAATGCAAGAGGAAATTTCATTAGAATTACAAAAAAAAATAAAAATTGTTGGATACACTAGGACGAATAGGTAGTTTTTTAAGCTGATAAATTTAGAAGGACGAAATTCGAGGATGTTATCGAGATTATATAAATCCTTAACATATAATTTTTTCAAAAACAAATATTGTGAAATTTTAAGGATATAATTTTGAAAGGACGTTTTCAATACTTACCATTCCTTATGCACCAAACACTTAAATCTGTTTAAATTCTACAGTATTTCCTCTTTAATTTGATACCCACACTTCTTCTCTAAGCACATTTACTGACGTCAGAGGGAACAACTAATAACGCCATTTTACTATATTTGGCCCATGGACATTTATAAAAAAACATTAATTGTTAAATAATAAAAGAAATATACCCAATATTGGTCAAGAAAAGGAGTTTCTATTATTGCCTTCAGCACATATTATAAATCCCGAAAATCCCGGGATTATTTGCCAAGAATCCCGAGATTTTCGCGACCTTAAAAAGAATATACATACCTACCGTCAACATATCGTCGTCTCAGAAAACGGATGTCGAATGTTACAAAACAGGTAGGTGCCACATACGATAAATGTTTTGTGATTTAAAAAAAGTACGTTTGAATGGAATTTGTCGTATGTGACGCATTTTCAGCACATACAACAAAAGGCATACCCAGTCATTAATATTATGTAACATACGACATATGCTGGCTTTTGTGTTGGGTAGTATGGATATGTATGAATATGACTACATAAATGTGTACATACATATAAACGTATGTACTTATATATGCGCAAACATTTACATACATACTTACACGTGTACATATGTAAACACATAGATATGCACGATTCCAAACCCACGCGACACGACCGCAAGATGGCTTCCCATTTCTTCATGGCGAACACACGAATTTCACTTTTTCACAGAATTTCTTAGCAGCAATGAAAGAAAATCGCACTATTTATATTTTTTATTACAACTTGCACTTTTAATGCTATTGCACATTTGAATACAAATTAAATAAACTATTTTAACACTTTTGCACAATATTTTCCTGCTTATCGGATTGAACTCGCGCACCATACGAACTGAAATATATCCGCGGCAAAAATCGACTGAATATTGAAAATTAATCTACACTCTCAATCCATCGCAGCTAATTTCCAATTTCCAAATATGTATTTATATTTCCAGGTCCTCACTTTGAAAAGAGTTTGAATGAAGATAACACACTGGAAAACTTTCAATTTGCAAATTTGGAAATTGATTTTGCGCTAACCAGTGTTGCCGCGAATCATTTTTAGCGGTAGTCAAATTCCGTTAAAAAAGGGCTAAAAAAGAGCCAAAAAAGTGGTTGTGGCTAAAAATGGTAGCTAAATTTTTTACTTACATATACATATATAAGTATACACGCAAACATTTTTAATAAGCAATGGTATAGAAAAACAATGAAGTCTGGAAAAAAGCTAATATTTTATCCAACCAAAAACCTTTTTGTATAAAAGGGGAAATATACGACACCAACTTGCTGGCTCCATCAAGTGATTGCACCATCAGGCTCGAAACATATAACTTATCAGCATGCTGGTACAATATTTATTTTTTTACAAATGAGGTCGAAAAAAGATCGAAATGATTAGAGCCGAAATTTCATAATTTGTCAACCATTTTGTTAAACATTTTTTCTTTTTTTTTAATTCACAACTGAAATATCGTGAGCTTAATCTTCCACAAACGGCATTGACCCATATAGGGCAAGAAATTTCCTCCAAAATACTTTTGACTTAGAAAATCTAGCTAATTTCACCACTAACGACACCAGCATGCTGGTACAATCATTAAATTTTCAAATATTTTTTGAAGTCGCACCAGCAGCTGGTACAATCACACCACAAGAACATACACATATTAAGGGCCGTAAACTTATCTACTTTAAACTATAGTAGTATAAAACGTAAGGAACATCAATACATATATGTATATATATCAGTCTTTCTTAGTTTAAAACTTCATCTCTTACATAGATGAACCAAAAATTTGAGATCAAATTAAGCATAACTATACAAGTTTTTCATGCCAAGTATGAATAAATTCTAAAATGGGCTAAAAAAAGGGCTAGGGGCAATTTTAAATTTTTGTGACCAAAAAAAGTGTGTGGTTGCTAAATCTAGCCACCAAAGGGCTAAAACGGCAACACTGGCGCTAACCGATTGCGCAGCAAAAAAGCATTTCTAGAGCGGATGAAGAGTGCACTGGAAACGGAAATGAACTCTCACTCATAGAGAGGTGGAGAGTATGTAGGCGTTTGTGTTTCCGCTGAAATAGAAGAGTCAGCTACATAGTACATAAGTGTGTACACACTAGAGGTATACGCCGAAGAGCCACGACGCCGCCGCCGCAGCCGTTTTTTGTCATTCCGCACGCTCCGCCGCCGAGTTACGAAAATATCGGCGCGGCGGCGGCGGCGGCAGCGTTCGGCGCCTAAGGAATTTTGTACAAAATTTTCATGAGTATGTACATTGAATACATCGTTTGAAGGAACTAAATACTACTATAAAACAAACATTTTTTTTTATACACTTACTACAACAACTAGAAAGTTATAACACATCAAAAACTTTAACGCCAATATCTCAGAAAGCAGTTTTAATAGAAGCGGCCTTATCAATTATTGGAGATAAAACAAGGACAAGTTCATTTTTCTATGTATTTTTTTAATATTTTATACAAACACATTTTTTGCTAATATTTACATTCGTAAGTCATTTTATTCTGGGTTATTGCAAAAATTTATTGAGAACGACATAGATTACCCCAATAACTAAACTTTTAAAATTTTTTTATATCTTTAAATTTAAATAGTACATACCGATCTGTAGAGAACATAGAGATCCGTGTGTGTATGTATGTATATACCTCAGACCTTCTTCTGTTCGCCCATCAATCAGCGCCAGCCACTCAACAATTTAATTCAAGTAGGAAGTAACAATATTTAAATTAAAAACTAATTCAATAATGAAATAAATAGAATTATAATAATACAATAATTGGCATGGCGAATGCTTAACGCTGACGAGTTGACATGATAAGATTAGTAGCCTCATGGCCAGTGTTGCCATCTTTTGATTTTCAGAAAGCACCACCAAAACCTTGGAAAAAAAGCATTTTACCACACCAAAAGCACCAAATTTTTTTGAATCAAGGAATGCTTTTTTCATAACATAATACCGAAGTATTGCACATTATAATTGGTATATGTATCTCGAGAAAGAAAAATCTAATCGCATCAAACGAAAATGATGCCCTCATTAGAAATAAGCAAATAATTTGATGTTTTCATTATATAACCTCAAATATCGCTAAAAACCATGTTTTTGGCACTTTGAGGTTAGGATATCTCAAAATTCTAGTGCTAGAGCAATTGTCAGGCCAGATTTGCATTCAGCACCAAGAAACGATGTGTTTTACTCAGGTGGTAAAAAACAAACAAAATTTGTACAAATAATTAGAAAAGAAAAAAAGAAAAGCATTTTCAACACGAATAGAAATTAACAAGGTAGGTTTGCAACTTCAGCTTTTTATCAATCATGGTTGTATTTGAGTCCATTTAAATTTGTAGATTTTTCTAAAATAGGCAACTATGCTCAAGGCTCTTCGAAATCTACCTTATGAGCAGTAGCGCCGGCGTTTCCAGACGAGCCGGCGACGCCGCCACAGCCGAATATTTTTGGAGTTGACCACGCCGCCGCCGCAAAGCCTGTCGGCGTAAACCTCTAGTACATACATACACACTTGATACAAGGGTACATATGTTGACGGTAGGTATGTTCTTTTTAAGGTCGCGAAAATCTCGGGATTCTTGGTAAATAATTCCGGGATTTTCGGGACTTGTAATTTGAACTGATGGCAATAATAGAAACTCCTTTTCTTGACCAATATTGGGAATATTTCTTTAGTAATAACGACATCCCGAAAGTCTCGGGATCCCGGGTTTGGTTACGGAGTTTAGATATTCATTACTTTTCAACAACTTAAATCGAAAAAATTGCTTCTATATTGTTTGAGAAGCTCTCCTACCATAAAATAAATCAGAAAAATTTGGGTTTGAGACCTGATTTGTTATTTAAAGTGGCGCTTTTATTTTTTCTCTTTGACGTCAGGATTTATTTTAAAGGAATTTGTAATTTCAAATATATGATTACTTCTAAAAATTACTTAAAAAATGCAATGCATTGTAGAATAAAAATATGGGTACCAAATGCGAGAGGAAATTTCATTAGAATTACAAAAAAAAAATTGTTGGATAAACTAGGACGAATACGTAGTTTTTCAAGCTGATAAATTTAAAAGGACGAAATTCGAGTTTATATAAGTCCTTAACATATAATTTTTTCAAAACCAAATATTGTGAAATTTTAAGGATACAATTTTTAAAGGACTTTTCAATACTTAACATTCCTTATGCACCAAACCCTTAAGTCAGTTTAAATTCTACAGGATTTCCTCTTTAATTTGATACCCATACTTCTACTCTAAGCACATTTACTGACGTCAGAGGGAAAAACTAATATCGTCATTTTACTATATTTGGCCCATGGACAATTATAAAAAAAAAATTCATTATTAAATAATAAAAGAAATATACCCAATATTGGTCAAGAAAAGGAGTTTCTATTATTGATATCAGTGCAAATTACTAATCCCGAAAATCCCGGAATTATTTGCCAAGTTCCCGAGATTTTCGCGTCCTTAAAAAGAACATACCTGCCGTCAACATATGTACCCCTGTATCAAGTGTGTATCGATAGTTTAGTAGGACTATCGATCATCTCTACCCATTATTTTGAAATTATTTGAATTTGTTAATTTGAATTTAACATTTTGTTTTTTTTTTAGTGTGACGCCGACGTCATATTCACATATGTACGCATTTAGGCCAAAATACCTACATATGTTAATCGTAAATCCTGTTTTGTTTGTATAACTTGTGTTTGTTTTTGAACTTTATAAAAAAAGAAGTATTTTGGCTAAGCATTTACTTAATTTTGAATGATTATAACTTTTATAAGATAATATTTATTTCACTATGATCCTGTAAAAACAAAGCAACCGAACCGATTTAGCACTATCGATAGTGCTATCGATAGTTTTGTTTTTTTCGAGACTATCGTGAATATTGATAGTTTTTCTGAAAACTATCAAAACTATCGATGGTGTGTTTATCGATAGTTTGACACCTCTAATTGACAACAACAACCACCCTGTCGAGTTTAAATAGCGGCAAATCAGCTGCACTTGATAGTAGTTGGTTGAATAAGGAAAATGAATTAGAAACAAGAGTTTACGGGATCTACATAGCTCAGTGGTTAACGCTTCTGACTTTGAACATTGATTACGCAGGTTCGGTCCCATTTTGAAATAAGTATGAGTGGTATTTCTCTCTAGAAAATAAATTACGCAACTTCACATACGCGCTTTTGCATTTTGTTGATACGCGGTTTTGTACTTTAAACGACGATATTCAATTGAAACAAGTAATATTTATCAAAAAAAAAACCGACTTCAATTCTCATATAAAAAAAAATATATATGTATATATCGCATAATCCACTGATCGGATCTTAACCAGACACTACCTTTCCGATGCAAAAAGAATTATCGAAATCGGTTGACGTGGTTCACAGTTATGCGGTAACATACATACAAAAAAAAAAAAAATATTCCGACCAACTGATAACCTCCTCCTTTTTAAGAAGTCGGTTAAAAAAATAAACAGTTGCCAAATATCTTTTACCGGATGCTTAGCTAGGGTTCTCTACAAAAACATATGTGCGCTATGTAAAGTATGTTCTCACTTAATAAATTCACTCGTGCCTGCATTTTTTTATTAATTGCTAGGTTTCTGGTATTTAACAACTTACTCATATTATTCCACTAGCTGAATGAATTATATGAAATTCTCCAATGAAAACCGTAGCCTTGGGTAGTATGGATATGTATGAATATGACTACATAAATATGTACATACATATAAACGTATGTACTTATGTATGCGCAAACATTTACA
>NW_023458559.1:64358986-64365386 GCF_013731165.1 Rhagoletis pomonella | reverse complement strand
AATACCAAATAAAAATAATGACCAACTTCCGTCCTCTCTGAAGAGTGTGTGCCAGAGCAGGAGTTGGCGGAGATTACTAGGGTAAAAATGAACCATCGTTTGCACATCATTACAGGACAACAGCGTGAAAGAGGGCTATAAGCGCCTAGGGCAGTTTTTCGGTTTCCTATTTTATGTTGCTTTTTATTTAATTTTTTTCGTTCGTTTTGCAACACTTTCACTCCGCTGACTTTGCCTGCGGCTGTGTAATGTCAGCTCAGTCGCGCGCTGCCTGTTGTGTGAAGCGACTCAGTAAAAAAAAAAAAAAAAAAAAAAAACTTAGATGACCACCGCAGCATCGCTAATACACGCGTGCTGCGTCAAGGTTCACCCTCCACCCCTTATTGTGCGTTATGTAAGTACAACGTGATTAACAACACCATGCAACATGCTGCGCGCTGTGTCACGACGGGGGGTATTGACAGCACAATGACAATTCAAACGCAATAATTACGCAACGCTTCAATCGTATTCGCATTCGCATTTTTTCGATGTTGCCTGTATTTGAGACAGTGTCAACTTTGTTGAATGAGCTGCTGTGGTCTGTAGTGCTTCTAATGTCACTCATTGTAACTTTGATGTATCAAAGACGCACACGCATAATGTTAGACGTCTGCCTGCTCGTGGTGGGGTGAGTATACTGCCGCATATAAGGGCTGCTTTCGCTGGCTTAGTTTTAATGAACCCTCAGCTATACTTAATTTGCTCAGAAAGCGAACATCGTGGCGCTGAAGAGTCCCAGATCTAGTTCCGAACTTTCGCCAACCAAGCGACCAACCAACCAACCAGCCTGCCATCTAATTTTGTTCTTTCATCAATTGCACAAAAATCAGCGCACCCCTCTCTCTCCTCCACTCCCTTAGTACCTTTTTCTCTGCTACGCCAGGGTGGCATGATCGTCTGAGCAGACGAATGTCAACCTTAATATGCCTATCGCAGCCCTCTCGCAACTGCCTTCCTGTTATCCTGCCCACTTTACTTCAGCGCTCTGCTGCTCTTGTTACAATTTCCTTTTTTTCTGCACAATTTTCGGCAACCCGCTGCCACTGCTTTTGTTCCTTCGTATTTCCATACCCGCCTAAGCCAGTGTTTCGCCAACTCACCCCTCTTTCTGTTGTTTCACCTAACCACTGCGCTATTCGAAATCGCATTCATCATTTGCGTGCTGTTTTTTACCATTCTCGTTCTCGGTCGTTTTGTAATTTTTGTTTATTATTAGCTTGATTTCTTGCAAAAAATAACACACAATTGTGTGCACACAGACACACTTACACTTCTGCGTTCATTTGAAAACCCAGTCGGCGCCCCGTATCGTTCTTACCATTGTCTGATATTTCAACCCAACTTTTTTCTCTTTGAATGCGTGTGTAATGAGCAGAATATGTCAAATGTCATTTAGAATTGCCTAGACTTGCTTTGTGTGCACGCCGTTTTCGCTTCCGTACAATGGTGGCAGTTGCAGTGTGAATAATTAGTCGCCTATGTATGGAAAAGTGGTGCACTGAAAGAAAATTGATCTGAAGTTTTGTTCCATAAGATCTAGACATGGTCTTCAAGATGTACATCATACGGGTCTCTAAAAGAGAGCCCGTCATAGAATTATGAATATGGATACCAACTGGAAATGTTAATCGCGGGATCCCGGCGAAGTAATTCCGGGATTTTCGGGATTTGTAATTTGCACTGAAGGCAATAATAAAAACTCCTTTTCTTGACCAGTATTCGCTATATTTCGTTTTTTATTTTTTAATTAATATTTTTTTATAAATGTCTAGCTCATTGTACATATGACACCGCGCGATAGTAAATTTTAAACACAAATATCAATGTATTCGCGAAACCATGGGTTAAATATAGTAAAATTGCGTTTTTAGTTTTTCACTCTGACGTCAGTAATTCAAAAATGATTTAAAAAATTCAGAAAAATGTGCTTAGAGAAGAAGTATGGGTATAAAATTAGTGAAGAAATCCTATAGAATTTAAACAGATTCAAGTTTCTGGTGCAGAAAAGCTGGTAAATATTGTAAATGTCATTTTAATATTTTATCCTTGAAATTTCGCAATATTTGTTTTTGAAAAAATTATATGTTAAGGGCTTATATAAACAATAACAACCTAGAATTTCGTTCTTCTAACTTTGTCAGCTTCAAAATTACGTATTTGTTCTTGTGAATCCAAAAAATTTTAATATTTTAAATTCTAAAGAAATCTCCTATTGCATTTGTTACCCATATTAGTATTCTACATTGCATTGAATTTTTTTTTAACAATTTTTTTAATTAATCATATCTTTGAAATTACACAGTCCTTCAAAATAAGTCCTGCGGTCAGAGAGAAAAAATAAAAATGCCTCTTTAAATAAAAAAGTAGGTTTCAAACCTATTTATTTATTATTTATTTGATGGTAGGAGAGCTTCTCAAACAATATAGAAGCAATTTTTTCGATTCAAGTTGTTGAAAATTAATGAACATCTAAATGCCGGGACTAATCCCGTGATCCAGGGATTGCGAAAACGCCATACCGAAAATCACGAGATCGAAAAAAGCCGAAAAATTAACATCCCTGGTACCAACTGAGAAGATAATCTAAAATTGTTCTTAAATGCCAATAAATTTAGAGAGCAGGATATGCTGGGATACAAAAATCTTGGCTGATAAGATGGACGATCAAGTCCATCAAAAATTGAAGGTTTTTGGCCCCATTTTATCCAAATAGAACGAGTTGAGATCTAATCAATTGAAGCTCAACAAACTCGGACTCCATAAAATCCTAAGCTATGAAACCATCAAACTTCTTGACTAACTATCACATATTAGATAACAAATTCATAAGTGTGTCTCTTAAGTTATCTGTTATAAATTAGTGGATATAGATCTTTTACGAACGTCCACTTTCAGTTGATAGATCAGGAGGGACAACACAACAAAGTAGTCTTCCTAAGCAGCTTAGTTGAGTTTGGCTGAGATCATAATAAATATCCTACGATTTCTCATATTCACCATAGAAAAAACCCGTAACTATATAACTTTTAAAACCTACCTCAAATGCGCTGTTTCACAAGTATCAGGAATTGTCGACACTCTGATATGCAATCTTTTCGCAATTAGGTACAATTGGATAAACGCGAAACTCAAATTTATAAGGAGGGAATATATATCTGCTAATGGTTTCCAGGCTTATCTACCAGCCTTCCGTTTCTCCGAAAAGAGTCGAAGCGTCTATGTTACTAGCCAGGATGCGCGCAATAGAACTATTTTTGGGACGGTATTCAACAAATATTATCTCCCAAAAGAGGCATACCAAGGGTTCAGTTTAGAGAATTTAGAGATGGGCATTGGACTAAATATTCAATCCCGATCCCACCGATCATGAAAGTCAATTTTAAAGTCCCAAACCCGCCCATCCCGAAGTTTTTCAAAAGTGTACTGCGGATCCCGAGGGTCCTGAAATCTATCACTAAGAACAAAATCACATGTCTTTCAAATTAATTTTAAATAATAACAAGTAATTTTTAAGCAAAAAAAAAAACGATTTCAATCCTCGCATAAAAATTAAGGAGTACCGTTAATCTTTTCGTGATCCAATGATCGGATCTAAACTAGATTCGTATCAGAGACACCACCTTTCTCACGCAAAAAGAATTTTCGAAATAGGTTGACATGATCCAAAGTTTTGCGGTAACATACATAAACAAAAATATTCCGACGAATTGTTACCCTCCTTCTTTTTTTGAAGTCGGTTAAAAAATTTAATGAAAGATCTGGCATCTTCCATTTTTTTTTGCTTGCAGTTCGTTTTTGTCTCAATAAAACATAAAAATGTGCTTATTTTACATACCGTTAAGGAAGATTTTCTGAAATTGTGGCGGTTGCGGTTTAATAGGGATCCCTTTTACCCGAAAATACAAGACCAAAATACTGCATAATCTCACGATGTTCTCACAAATTTTCTTAACGTACGTTGTGCAACGAAGAATGGGAACCTTTGGAGTATATAGTGAGTTCAAATCGATCCATTGTGCTTGAAAACCAATGTTGGGGGCTTTAATCTTGGCTCTCAATATGTACATACATATAACATTTATTTCAGAAGATAACAAAATTTTAATCAATTTTAGTCCTAATCTCTCGCAGTTCATCCTGGTAAGAGATGTACGAAACCAGACAGAAGTGGAAGTTGCGCTTTAGGAACTGCATCTTTTAATCAATAGGAGACTATATGCATCAAGATACTGACGGCAGGACGGTGCTCGACGCCCAGAAAGCACAGAAGATCATCTCAAAATAGGAGTGATACTACATTCAGTTTTTAGTATTCCTAGGCGTTTACGCCATTTGGGCTCCGGTTAGGTTAGGTTGGGTTATAGTGGTTGCCCCAAGGGACACACTTGGACATACCACAAGAAAACCCATTTATCTAGTCAGCGAAACGCCGCGAGCCGATTACATAACGCGAATCCGGCTAATTTCATGGCCTTAGAGCTCCTCAGAGTTAGTGACAAAGTGCGAACCAAAATATTTCCATCTTAGCCTCGCAAAGACTGGGAAGTCTCCCTGCAGCAAACCAAACTGGTTCAGAACTTGCGCTGAGCTAGCCTGAAAAGGGACGGTACTAGTTCTTCATCTATCCCAAATCAATGCTTTCAACTGTCTTTTTGAACATGGCAATGTCCTACGAAGTGACAATTGTCGCCCTCTGCAGAACTTTTGAACTTGTTCTGAGCTGACTCTGGCTTATATGTTTCTGAGACAGTTCATATAACAACAGTTCCTAGATAGATCAAAAAGAGTCACCTACGGGCTAAAACAAATGCGATTAGTTTCGAGCTGGTTCTAAGAAGTGTAGTATAGAGCCTTTTCTTTAAATACTGTAATTCAAAAAGCATGCATAAAATTTTTAAATAAAAATACATACTTCATTTTATTTTTAATAGCTATTTGTTTTGCATTCATTTACTTTTTGAGGTAAACTGTGCTTTAAAATTAGGAATATAAAGTGTCGGTTATTCCTTCATTTTCTAAGACCGTTATTCTTAAAAATAATTTATATTTGTTACGTATAATGGGTATTGCTGTGTTACATATATCTAAAAATTCAAGTCGTGTGACAAATAGAGAAGAGCGGTGATATACTTATGTAGTGAATACTTATTTGCGATAACTCAGCGTTATATTGTATTAAATGTATTGAAATGTAATACATAGATTCTCCGGCATCGAATTAAGAATATATATAATTTTTAATATTCACAATGGTTTTCACGTTAAATATTTTTCGTACATTTTTTGTAAGGATGGTTCATGTTACAATATAATCATTTAAATTCACGTTCCTAACTGTGTTGGAAGTTTAATAGAATTTTAGAAACCGTTATAAAAACTTCAATATTTCAAATCAGAGTTTAAGAGTATGCAGTTCTATAGCCCGTTAAATTTTAGTGTAATTAGTCGCGCTGATTTTTTAAAATTCTTTTTACGCACGATCTTGAAGGTATCTTCCTATATAATTATTTTTGTCTCAGATGCAAGGTTACACTTTACTGCACTAAAATTGTATGGACTTTAAAGCTGAATACTCGAAATATTTATAAAAAAAACTCTGATTAAAAAGTTTGAAATTTGAAGACAGTTTTGAGAGTCTATCAAGTTTGCAACAAATTTTAAATGCTTTATGAAATAAGAGCTATGCTTAAACAAAAATGGAAAGAAAAATATTTAAAATTAAAAATGTTGGAAATAAAAAAAAAATATCTCCGCATATTTATACATTCCGGGTGCTCAGTGATAGGTATTAGGTATGTTAATTTTTCAACTTTTTCCGATCCCGCTCACACAAACTCTTGGCTTAATCCTTATCGATTAGTCCTAAAATATACTAGCCAAAAATGCGATTGCTTTAGAAAAAAGAGAACCATTTTGAAAAAAGTATGAGAGTTTTTTCTCTCTAGAAAATAATTTACGCAACTTCACATACGCGCTTTTGCATTTTGTTGATACGCGGTTTCGTACTTTAAGCGACGATATTCAATTGAATAAAGTAATATTTATCAAAAAAAAACTACTTCAATTCTCATATAAAAAAAATATATGTATATATATATCTCATGATCCACTGATCGGATCTTAACCAGATTAGTATGGGACCACCCGAGACACTACCTTTCCGGTGCAAAAAAAAATATCGAAATCGGTTGACGTGGTTCAAAGTTATGCGGTAACATACATACAAAAAAAAACAAAACAAAAAAAAAATATTCCGACCAACTGATAACCTCCTCCTTTTTTGGAAGTCGTTTAAAAAAATAAACAGTTGACAAATATCTTTTACCGGATGCTTAGCTAGGGTTCTCTACAAAAACAT
>NW_023458559.1:64333258-64358886 GCF_013731165.1 Rhagoletis pomonella | reverse complement strand
TTTTTTTTTTTTCTTTTTTTTTTTGTGTGTATGTTAACGCATAACTTTGAACCACGTCAACCGATTTCGATAATTCGTTTTGCACCGGAAAGGTAGTGTCTCGGATGGTCCCATACTAATCTTGTTAAGATCCGATCAGTGGATCATGAGATATATATGTACATATATTTTTTTTATATGAGAATTGAAGTCGGTTTTTTTTTTTTTGATAAATATTACTTGATTCAATTGAATATTGTCGTTTAAAGTACAAAACCGCGTATCAACAAAATGCAAAAGTGCGTATGTGAAGTTGCGTAAATTATTTTCTAGAGAGAAAAAACACTCATACTTATTTCAAAATGGTTCTCTTTTTTCTAAATCAATCGCATTTCTTGCTAGTATATTTCATTACGAATGAATAAGGATTGAGCCAAGAGTTTGTGTGAGCAAAGCAAAGTTTTGACAGCAAATGTCAGTTACGCAGTTTTGCAGAATGATGATAAGCGGTTTTGCACGTTAAACGACGATAGGGGTATTCTCTGAGTCTTGCAAAGCCCTTGCACGGTGCACGAATTGCACGGTTTGCAAAGCTGTCCCATACGAAAACCGGTTTTAACCGTGCAATCTGTGCACCATGCAAGGGCTTTGCAAGACTCAGAGAATAACCCTGATATGCTCACAGCATCCCAATGATGCAGATTTTAATTGCAACAAGAATTCTCCTCAAATGTCATAGCAACGACCCATCCATAAGCCTGCTGAATTTTTTTTATTTCGTGTACAAAGTTTGAAATGTCGATTTGTATACATATGTATATATATGGTGTTTGTTATATTATGGGTTAGACTTTTACATAAAATCAATAAAAAATTAATCAATGATAAGAATAGGCGAAACTGGTCAAAATGTCTCACTGCCATTATTTCCCATATAGGCACATATATGTGTAAAAATGTCAGAATAGCTATATTTCGGAGTATTTCCCCTCGATAATTGGAGTAAATACTTTGTAATACTAAGGAATCCGTCATCAGAGTGACTTACTGTAATAATTTAATTATTTAATAACCCAGGTCCACAAACAAAAAACCGATGAAAGGTTCCTTTGACTAAACCTAGTCTATCATATGTTTTTGGGGTCGCTGAATACGAATCGAATTTTACGTGATAGAGAAAATCCGAGGTGTTTTTTGAGGTTAGGAAAAAATCTAGACGTGATGGAACAAAACGGGTTTCAGATTCGTGTTCAGCGAGCAAAAAACATATGATAGACTAGGTTTGGTCAAAGGAACCTTTCATCGATTTTTTTGTGGACCCGTGTAATTGATAACACATTTACATTTTCTCTGTTACGTAAAATCCGATATGTTTTTTGACGTGACGAGATGGAGCAAAACGGACTTAGCTTCGTCCTTCCAGAATTCCATCCCTGGTCTGAACCTAGTCGTATGAGAGTTCGCAGAATTACCATCGCAAGCGTAGCTGCGCAATTAAGCCGGGCGCCTATCTGCATATACATTAGGGATGTTAATTTTTTCGATTTGTACGCTCCCGGATTTTCGGGATGTCGTTGGTTCAGTCCCGGGATCCCGGTATCAAATCCGGGGTTTAGATATTTATCATTTTTCAACGCTTAACACGAATAAATTCCATCAATGTGGTTTGAGAAGCTCTCGTACCATATAATAAATAATAAGTAAATGAATTTGGAACTTATTTTTTTATTTAAAGTGAAAATTGTCTCATAAGTAACAAAACGAAAGACAGTAACTAAATGTATATGCATTTAATAATACACTAGTGTGTACATATCATATAAAGTAATTTAATGTATGTCGAAAAAAGCTCGATGCAAAAAAAATTTTCTGGTTGAAAGAAGTTCATAATACTAGTGGCAGAAATGAAAGAAGCGCCTTAATTCGACCAGTTTTGTCTATCCAAAATTTAAATTTTTTTATAAAAGTCTACCTCACATTACACATAATTAACTGCATATAAATGAGCATTTCTCTAACGTCATGATTTTTTTTTAAGACTTTATCGAGGCCTAACCGCCGAAATAACTTAAGCGACAGTTTTTTTCAAAATTTTCTTTTTGATGTAGAAATATTCTTAGAGCATCTAGATGCACTTCTGCATCACAACGAAAATTTTGAAAAAAATGTTACTTACGTTACTTTGGCGGTCAGGGCTCGTTATAATTTTAATATATGGTTAATTCCAAAATTTATTAAAAAAAAAAACAGTCCAATGTAAAACGAAAGTATGGGTACCAAATAAAATAATTTTTTGGGTTCACAAGGACGAATAAGCATTGAAAATGCCTCTTTAATCTATTTTATTTTTTTAAGCTAATAAAGTTAGTCCTTAACATATATTTTTTTCAAAAATAAGTACTGACAAATTTCAAGGATATTCAAGGAAAAAATTATGAAAGGGTATTTTCAATACCTACTAAAGGTCTGCATCGGAATTCAGTTTCCTTCACAGTGAAGTTTTTTTCAAATATGTATACTACTCATACTCTAACAAAGACGGCATGGAAGGAAGAGAAGTGAAATATTAAGCGCTGTATACATAAAAAAAAGTACTCAAACAAATTATGTTCCGAAGAAAACAGGAACATAAATCAGCAGTACCATGCTGTTAAACTTCCACAAAAAAGATGTTCCTTCACAAGTATTTTTTGAGTATTTTTGGAAGTTTTCGTTTAATGCTACATAATGTTAATGTTAGAGCTGACTCTTATGTTAAATAGCAAACCTGGAGAAACGCGTAGGGTACTCCGAATATTTAGCCAACAGCATATTTTTATAAAGAAAGTGGACTCATTTTATACAAAGAACCAATTTTTATTTGTACAGTACGATAGTTTCATTTCCCAATACCAGGCGCACATACATATGAAGTAGCAAGCTTTCCATACGCATACATTTGTTTGTAGAAGATTTTAATTCGTTTGTAGAAGCCTTTGGAAATTCACAAAGTAGAATTTTGGAAATTTAAAAATTTATACAAACAATTTTCTGCTTAGCAATAGAAAACTTGTTACTTCACATGTATTAGCGCCTGGTATTGGGAAATGAAAATATCAATTTGAAAATAAAAACTGGCCATAAAGACAGGTCGCGGGAAAATGAGCACACATTTTTCGATATTAAAAAAAATTTACATAATATGTACATAAATCATGTATATGTATGAAAGATTCGAACTTTTTTGCAAACATTGAAGCGTCCGGCCAGAAATGTAAAACAATATTTTAAGTATATATTGGAATAAAAAGAAAATGTGTGTCTTTTCTTAACACTATGTTAAATGCTAACATTTAAAAGAAAAAACTTCATAAGTAGTCGTATACTACCTATGAAGTTTTCAAATACTACTGAATGCAATCAACATACTCAAGTACTCTGGAAAACCGGAACACTGTTTTATGTAGCAGAGCTCTGTTGAGTAACATTGCTCAGTTCCCCAAATTTATGATGTTCTCTTTTTTTGTTCCTATCTTTTTAAGTACTCTAAAATATATGTTCCATTTACTCATGTACACATGTGAAGAGTATTTCTGCTGGTATATTTGCAGTGCTTTAATACCTACCCGTCTCTTACGCACCAAAAAATGTAATGTGTTTTAAATCTACAGAATCTTCTCCTTCATTTGATACCCATACTGGTTTTTTAAGTATATTACAATGCAATTTTTAAATTACTCATATCTTTCAAATTTCAAAGTTCTTTTAAAAAATCCTGACGTCAGAGAGAAAAATTAAGAACACAATTTTACTATATTTCGCCCTTGGTTGGACGAATATATTGATTTTTTTGTGTGCAAAATTGCCTGCCGCAAGATGTTATATGTATATTCAGAAACACATTTATAAAAAAAATGTTAAATATTAAATTAACAAAAGAAATATAGCCAAAACTGTTCAACATAAAGCGTTTATATTTTTGCCACCAGTGTGATTTACAAATCCCGAAAATCCCGGGATTCTAGGCAAATAATCCCGGGATTTTCGCGACGAAAAAAGGACCGGGATGCCGGGATTCCTATTAGGTATATTTGCGTATGTGCAGTATCAGTCATATCAATAGCACCCCCATTTCAAAGTGAGATTGTTTACCACTTTTGTTTATTTTTTTTTTAATCTGATTAAAAGGTCGACATTTTTGATGAAAAATCGTTGCTTTTTCCTTTGATTTGTATAAAGCTTGAAAATTGGGTTAATGTGATTTTTTCTTAAGCATGATAAATTTTTTTTTATAAAATAATAAATAAATTTTAGCTCTCAATATAATGTGAATACCTACTTAAAAAGGAAATGGTGTACGGGGACTTTTGCTGTTAAGTGTAGCTTAACTATATGGTTATATTTTGCATTAAATTTTATTCGTACGTATGTATACCTAGATGTATAAAAATGACATTAATGTTACCAATAACGACATTTTTGTAAATATTTTAGCGGTTACCCCATAAACTATAGAATTACATATTAAATAAACGAAAACAGTTTGCTATTAGTTTTAGGGTCTCATAACAGCGCAGCTAGCACCACATGAGTTTCACCCGCCCAGCTCTGCATCCCTTTTGCAGTATTTCAGAGACAGTTCTGAAATTTGTGGGGCGGAACTAGCGCTTTGCCATCATCATCGTCTTGACAGCTCATGTAAAAGGGATCAGTTAAGATTCCCAACCTTACTGCGTGAATACGAATCGCACCTTGTCCTTTTAGAGCCCGCACTAACAGCGATAGTTGAGGCTTTGCAAGCATAAGGAGTCCTTTCATCGCCCTCGGTCCACCTCAGGCCAGAAGGATCTTTCAATTTGGCCTGTCCTAGCTTTACGTGAGGCCCAAATGACCGAACGAGTGAACCGAAGGAAGACAGAGGCGTCTCCAGCTGTCCCGTTTCTGGTGACAACGTTTGAAGGGTGCCTTTCCTTGCCAGATAATCAGCCATGCAGTTTCACGCAATGTCAATATGTACCGGCACCCAAATAATCCTGATTAGTAAATACTCCGACGCGGTTGATTGAGAGGTCAGACATTCCGTTACCGAACTGGAGCGCCATTATATCATTCAGGGCCCTGATAGCCGCCGGGCACCGGTGCCAGAAGTAATTTATTTCCTCGCCAGAAAAATTACTGCATAGGGAGTAACATACACAGTTCATTTCATCGGTCTGCCATAAAATTGGTAACCTGAAACCTCTCTGTCACTCGTCCACCGATTTTCGTTTCCTTTATAATTAAGGATGGTTAGTGCAATATGCTAGGTTTTGGAAACTTCTCTCAGTGTACCCAACCACTTGAACATTTTGCATTGGTTTCAAGCCGAATGCGTTGTTTTCCAAACGACTGACTACCTAATTTCCTATAAGTTTTGAATACCTTTTCCACACTAAACAATGACATAAAAATTCAGCTAAAGCGCATTTGATAAAATGCAAAACGATTCGTTAGCTTTCTTTTCCAATCACTACGATTTAAGGTGGACAAATTTTCCCAGCCTTTTGATTTGCTGCTGCCACTAACAAATATTTGCGTATTTTGCGCATCGTGGATTACAAATAATTGCGTTTTAATTTGAAATGAACGCTGTTTTCGGCAGCAGCAGATGCACATTTCAGAGCGTCGAAGAAGGGTGCTACTTATATAATGTAACAACCAGAAGCAACAAAAACAACAAGAAATAATAACAAATGCCAAACGTTAGGTAGCACATCAAAGAGTCAAATGGTTTTTGGTTTGCTACAAATTTTCGTGTGCAAGGGTAACCGGTTGATAAAAAATTTCCCCAGCAGTTTGCAGCCTTTAGGCAAATCGGCATGCGTTGCGCTGGTGAGTGCGCGTGTGCTCACATGTGTGCGTGTGACAATTAACGGTGCTGTTATGAGTTTGCGTGCATGGTTCAATTTGCACTTGAATGCGTGCAGCACACATGAAAAATTCTTATAATCACTGACATTATTTTTATTGCTTTGTATGGGAAAATTTGCTTAGGCAACTTTTGTAAAGCAAATTTGCATTCGTGGAAATTGTTGTTGTACCGCAGTGATTTACAGCAATTCATTTTTATGTATTTTATGTCACTCAAGAGCACTGACGTTGAAGATGATGATTGAGTGGTTGTTTGTTGATTTGCAAGACTTGGCATTTAAGTTTTGAAGAGCACACGGTTAAGGGGTGAAAAGAAAATTAAATGCTCCGAAATTTTAATAAGCCCGGAAGTGCATTAAATACCTCGCTTTGTTAGAGCGCAACGAGTTGGCAATATTTTTCTCAGCTCAAGCCAAGTATCCATTCCAATGTTGCGCATCCTAGCTGGCTTTTATTTCCTATATTTTTGGTTGAATTGTAGTTTTCCTTTTTTCCCACTTCCTTCACCACACATTTTTCGTTTTTTTTTCCAACTATGCGATTTTCCCCCTAAATATTTTATTTTCGCTACTCAGCGCCTGCATTTTTCCGATTTCCCGCCACACATTTTTTTTTGTTTTTTATAGCTGCCATTCACCTTTTCTACCACGTTTGCGGCATTAGTTTCATTTTCAAATTACTGCAGCTATCCAAGCGAAAATTTGATGATCCAGGTTGCACCTTGCAATAATTCGTCAAGTTTTCCCTTTCGCGCTCAACTGAACGTTTGCTTTAATTGGCTTTTGCTAGATTCTGATTTTTTTCGGTGTTTCAGATGTCGGTCACAGCTTTTAATTCTGTTCGGAAAAATTTTTAAAAAGTTTTACTAATACAAAGGGATGCTTTTTTCTTAAAATATGTTTGGCGACATTTTTTCTGTAGAAATTGTACATTTTTTTTCTTGTCTGTATTGCTGCACATACTTTCTATCATTTGATTTTTTTTATCAATGCTTCATATTCCCATTTTTTTATTATACATTTCTTCATGACTCTTCTTGACTATTCATTCTCTTTTAATATTTTTTAGCTCTGTTTTTCTTTCCTAAATATTTTTTTTTTCTTTCACATATTTTTTCTTTCATTCATTTTTTCAGTCCATCCTCCACCTCTTAATTTTCCTTACAGTCATTAATTTAGTTTTTTCCACATTTTTTCTTCTCTTACCTACTTTCCATTCGGCTTAGAATTCACATCCGTTCGCGTTAACAAAGTAATTATGTTCATCATGAATCATAACTCACTAATTCTCTCATTATTTAAGCTCAGTCGTCTGTCAACTCAGCTAAAATTTTCTTTCCTGCCCGTTGTCAGTGGGTGTCGTTAGATTAGCTTAATTGCTGGTAAATGGCTTATTTATCGTGTGATTTTTGGAGTATGCAGAAATTAATGGTCTAGCGTAGTTGCAAAGCTTAATAAATTTGATGATCTCAGTAAAGTATTTTTTTATTTTATTTTGATTTTCTTTTTACAGACACTGTTTGGGTGTGGTATCTAGAAACTATTTAGCAAATTTATCCCATTCCTCAAGTTTTAACCCGTTCAGCATATTTTTCGAAATTGTAAAATCGTTTATACTTGCTTACTTCGCCCACATCCTCATTTACTCGTGATTTATAGAGAGATCAAGCGTTCCCATTCCAAAGTAGAAAAATATGTTGTCTCTAGACTTCGGTACTCAAAGTCATTTACACTACAATTTGCGCTCTAGGAAGGAAAGAGACAATGAGAAAACAAAAATGAATGAAATCAGGTAACCTCCTGTTTCGTTAGGTCCATCTGGTTGGTTGGTTGGTTAAAGTGCCGAGTTGAGCAACTCCGATTAGCGCTTATTTGTGCCATTTTAAAACCACTACTCGCAATAGATCCTGAAAAGAAAGTCCGAAAAAAACAGCAGAAGTCGGTTATTTATCTCAAACCCAGCATGTGGAGTTGAAGTAATTCAGAAGCAAGGTTTGCCTAGAAGCCTGATTCTAGTCTTACAAAGTGCTGGGCAACCGCAGAGCAGATGCTTCACCGTTTCTTCCTCATCTGGTAAGTTAAAACCACGACAAGAATTGTGTTCCAGTCCTTATCTTGCAGCATGGATTCCCACGGCCCAGTTGCCTATGTAAACGGCAGTTAATCGCGTTCTTTTCACCTACTGTTAGCCACCTTTTGCCAGTACTGAGAGATGCGGCCCTTGGTATAGCTCAGCGGCACAAGAACCTCCTCTGCCTCTGGGATATCTAAAGCCGATCCATTCCCGGCCGGCTCGTCAGCCATTTCGATGCCATGAGTTCTGTTGTGCCCCGGCACCCAAATCTGTGCAACGACATGCCGGCCACCTAAAGCCATAACGTTCTTCCTGCACGGTTTTATTACGCTGGAGGTGAATATTTAAAGACGTAAGTGCCTTGATCGCTTTCTGGTTGGTTGGTTGGTAGAAGCGTCGCCTGAGTACATTCCCAGGATCCAATTAGTGCTGAAAGCACCATTTTGATACGCTTTCTCTGGTACCCTTGATTCTATCTGATTTCATGATTCGTTGCGTTCGTCAGACCATTTGGATTTTCCGATGAATCTATTTAGGTTAGTAATGGTGAATTTGAAAATTTCCCCACGATTTTGAATAGAAAAACTCCCGAGTGTGTTCTGCCTTATTTGTGCCAATGGTGGGCTCTCGCAAAGATAGTGAAGGACCGTTTCTTTTTTCCCTCAAGTTTACAGCTACGACACCAAGAGTTATACGGAAGGCCCATTTTAGCTGCATGTTCACCAATGGGCCAATGTCCCGATATCGTGGCTATTAAATTATCTATGCCTTTTCTTGCCTCTTGAGAAGTTCTTCTGCCTTTCGCTTGTCATAATGCGGCCATATGTTCCTCGCAGTTTTGCAGGTTTAAAGGTTGTTCCAACGTGTAGCAGCCATATGTATGAATTGCAGATTCAGTCCCCTTTTGATGACCCCAAGTGGACAATTTATAGTCTCTGCTTCGGATTCATCCAAAGATGCCCCGGCTTTAGCCAACTCGTCAGCCCTCTCATTTCCATGTATGTTCCTATGGCCGAGAACTCAGATGATAGTGATGTATATTAACTCGGCTGCCGTGCTTAACGCACATTTGCAATCTCTCACTGTTTTGGATTTTCTTACCGGTGAGGCAAGTGCCAGAAGTACCGCTTGGCTATCGAGAAAATGTATGCTTTTCTTACACCTACGCAGTTGCTATTGCTATTGCTTTGCAGGGTCCCTTTCGATGCCCAGTACTTCCGCTTGGAAGATGCCAGCAAAGTTAGGTAGTCGAAACGAGAGAGAGACATTCAGCGCTTCACAGAACACCCCCGCACCCACACTGCAGTCCATTTTGAAGCCGTCAGTATAGATTTTAGTGGGATTCTCCTCGACTATCCTGCCCCTACTCCAATCCCGCCTTGAAAGAAGCTTCACCTGAAAGCTTTTCCTGGAGCAGGATCACATTAAGCACATCAGATCAAGTTTAACTTGTTAAAAAAATAATTGTTATTTTCGGTCCCAGCTTTTACGCAATCCTATCGACTATCTTCATTTCTTTCAAAGAATGACATGAACTTTCCAGTTGACAAACTCAGTTCCCTTTCCCAAAACAATTTGGCTCAACCACAAGCAATTGAACTGAACTTACCTTAGCTACAGCTGCATTTATGAACATACATAGTAAATATGCAGACTCATCCATCTCAAATGTTTTTCAGGCCATACTCCCCTCCAATGAGTGCATATAAATATATCAGTATTATAATCATAATAATCGCATAAGTCATATACTGACAACAACATTTTCATAATAACGATAAACATATTTCTCCTAAGTAAACGTTTAATCCACCAACTTGTCCTGTAGCGGAGGCTGATAGTCGAAATATTGTAAATGGGGCTGAAGAGGTAGGAGTGACACAGCGGCTTAGCAATGCAGTAAGCGAAGGCTTCACAGGCATTTACATAAGTGTGAGTGAGGTGGCAGCCCCCAGAGCAAATGAATATACAGACTACTTATAAGCTGAGCGTTAGCCAACATTCGCAACATTTTCATTTCCGTTTCCGTTACCGTTTTATTTTTATTTCTTATTGCGTTATCAAATAATGAATATCAAATGTAATGCTTATCATTTATTTGCAAAGCAAACCAAACTTGTGGCAGAAGATGGAGCAAAAAATAGAACGCGGAGCAAACAAGTAGTAGTGAGCGAAAAAAAAAATTCACAAAATATACGGGTATGTGCATAAAGGTAAGTATGTTTGTACATACATATTTGTCGGCTGCTGGCGGCATTCCAGGTGCTGGTGCAGGCGCTGTTGATGCTGAGGCGGCCCAGCCACTTCATATTATAATTTTTACTTAATTTTCATTTGCTTTCAGTATATTTTTTTACGCGCGTCCGGAATTTTTTTTCCATGGTTAGCCTACGCAGATGAATTACTGAATTGCAAAGCAGCAGCAAATAGAAAAAAGATATTGGAGAACGAAGACAGCGGAAGCTGGTAGCATAATTTTTCCACACCAAAGCCTAAGGGTGAGAGTATTTGCTTTGCTCTGTTTATAAAAACCTTGGCAATGGCTGGGAGCTTATATTTGTATTTATATATTTATATATATACGCACCAAAATCGCATAATAAATGTTTGTACAGGGACACCAGTGATAAGAGGTGAAGGAGAAGAGGGAGACGGTACAAAACTTAAACAAATAAAAAGAAAAAAAAACTAAATGGAATATTTAAGCAGGTTTCGCGTGAAAAAGGTGGTTACACCGCACGCGCACTGTAGATATTGCTGAAGAAGTAGACGACTGGAGTGAGGTGGCGACAAAAAACCTTAAGCTGCGGCTAAAACGATAAGCGAGGTATTTGAATTTTTAATAAAACTTTACATGCAAAGTGGCGAATGAATTGGAGGAAGGCTGTGTAGCTGCCCGAAGGTTGCGAAAGAGTGGCTAACACACAAACAGCTCAAAGACAAGTGGCTGCTTCCATGGGATGAGTGCCGAGATCAGCATTCCACAACTTAGTCACACTTTCACGCCATCATTTTCACAGCTGTTGCGACATGGCCACAACGAACAGCGACACTGTCCAAAGGCGGTGCAAACACTTACCGCACAATACCAGCAGCAGCAGCAAGAGAACAAAAGTTATACCAACCGACGCTGATGACTATTCAGTAGCTCGCCTCGCTTGTCTTCTCGTCGAAAATCTTCCAGCCACAATATGCTTTGATTCATTTTGCATTAAGAAACAGCAGCCAATGCAAATTATTCAAATTCATTTTATTTTCGCCTGACCAAATTTTGCTCGCTCTCTTTTTATTTGAGTGTGTTGAAGTAGCAGCAGTTTTAACGATGGCGCGACCAAAAAGCGACAGCGCAGCCAAATCGAATGTGTCCATCAAAAAGACGTTACACGGACTAGTCACGAACAGAAGACGAGTCGCATTCAACCGACCGCAGTCAGTGCGAGCCAGCTACCCGTCTCATTTTACCCGCATCCGCGGTTTTATCCCAGCTTAACCGATACGTCAGTCACTTCAAGCGCACAAAAAAAATAAGCATTCTGCGTCGCATTTTAGTCGCTGTGGTTTAATTTGCGCTTTAATAAAATCTGCAGAGTCTCCGTCCATTTCTGGGTAGCGAAAGTTTTCTCTGCTACTTCTCGACTGTCCTGCGCTTTCTTTGTTCTAATGTTTCCCCACTTTTTCGTTTTATCTTTCCGGCTGACATTCCTTTGCTCCTTCTCCTCTCAAAAGCTGCCTTATATCCATTTGATTTGTAAGAATCGCATAATATTAGCAAACACAATTAGAATTGGAAAAATATTCAAATTAAGTTTTATTTCTTTTATTACTTTTCCTTTCTCTGTTCAAGTGAAATCTTGGTGTTGGTATTATTTTTCGATTGAAGCTCACTGAAGCACTCAACCGAAGATATTTCCATGTTATCACGCTCTTGGTGCTACTCGTATTCTAAACGGTTTTTTGACATCTATGCAAGAATATATATATTTAAAGAAATATTGGTTGGGTTGGCTCGTTGCTAGTTTGATTGGCGGTTTCCTGATTAGCGCTTTTACTTTTCTCTTTTCTCGTCAAGAGATATCTGGGATTTTGAAATTGCTGTTAAATTACAGGTAGATGTAAGACTTATAAAATTATTTATGTTCAGTGGTAGCTATAGTAAACTACTTTATACTGGGGTTGTGCGATTAATTGATTATTCAAAATTTTAATTAATCAGAAAGTAAATAACTCAATTATTCGATTAATTGGAAATTATGATTACTCAAAAGTTCAGTTACTCGAGTAATCAAGATTTTGATTCACCAAAAACAAAAATAGAACATTATAGCCAACTTTTGCCAATTTGGTTTAGTATTTGAATTGAAGAGGAACGTAATTTTTACTATTTCTGGGTATTCATGGAAACACTTATATGCCTCGTCATCACGTAAACCTCATAAAAAAACCAATTCTACATACAAAATTAAGCAAATTTACGAGCTTTACATAGTTACGAAGCATTTACGCGCTTATATGAGTCGTCTTTATGTTCTATTAAAATCCATTAACTTTTTAAGTTGAAAGCCGTCATACTGGACCCATCGTTTAATATTTTTTCAGATTCGTAATCATCCGCCATATTCAGACATTGTGCGACACCTTCAACAAAAAAAAAGAAAAAAATAAACTTTAAGATTAAGAAAACTGCACTTTCCAATCTTTCCAAACACTATAATTAAAAAGTTCAAAGTTTTTACGAAAACTCGTTAGTAAATATTACACAAAGTTTTAGACTTGAATTTATATACATAGTTTTTGGTAAAGAATTAACTGGTTTTTTTTATAAAAAATAATTAATGGTAAAAATGATAAAATAAATAGTCAAAGCTTGGCGCATAGCTGTGACAAACACTATAAATAGTACGTATGTAATCTTGCAATTAGTCTTTGCTGAAACTTTATGCTTCCTCTTCTTTCCTCCCACATATATACATAGCTGGTTAACGAGACTGAGTGGCAGACTTCGACAATCCATTCAAGTCACTTAAAAAATCTATACGCAAAGTTTTCTCTGGCACTTCTTCGTCGTAACGACCACTTTAATATTTATTGTTTGGTCTTCTAAACCATTCTATGTATGCCCAGATCATCGTCTGCTGAAGCACAATGATTTTACATTTTTTAAAAGGTGGCATTTTAGAACGAAGTATCACTTAAATAGCTATCTATTGACCAGCATTATAAGGGATTCGGCAGCGCCATTTTTCGTAATGAGCGAAATTTAGTATGCCAGCAGTTAGAAACTTCAATTTACACATCGTCGTGTAAAATGCAAAACCGCGTATTTATAATTGTTAAGGAAATTATTTCTAAATAATTTATGCCCTGAAGCTTGAGAAATCAGTTTTATAAGCCAAATCCCCGAATACATATCGCACATTTGTTGCAAGACTGGCATAATCCAAAAAATCAAAAACTCTAGAAAAACAGCTTTAAAGTTTCGAGTTTACATATCGTCGTCTCAGAAAACGGATGTCGAATGTTACAAAACACGGTTTTGAGAAAATTGACTTTGAAGTTTAAGGTCGAATTAATCCGAAACTGTACGGTAGATTTTTGTAACTTTTGAAGGAGACGTAGTTGGTGTTATTAGTTTTGATTTCCCATATTTTTACATTTAATATCTCTTAACATTAATGAGAAAATTTACTTTTCATTCCGTATACATTTGTCGTAAGTAGCGTTTACTCACCACTTTGTTTTGTCCACAGAACATACGACAATAGTAAAGTATCTATTTCAACGACGATGGTATAATTTGATGAAAAAAAACAGACATATTTACTAAATAATGATTACTTATTAGAAAAAACATAACAAAAACATAATCATGTATTTAATAAAAAAATCTGTACATCTCTTATGCTGTAAATATGTTACGAACATACGTTTTCTTTATATAAAAACAAAAAACAATACTTAAATTCAGTCTTTTGTACATTTTTATCTCTTTCATTTCATTGGAGACTCAGTGCAAGCTAAAATTTAAAAATTTAAAATTTTAAAATTAGTTACTTAGTTTAATTTTCAATTTTAATTGTATCGTTATAGTAGAGGACCATCCAATTGTCGTAAGTTCAAAGTCTTGCGATACATACGACAAATGTTTTATGATTAAAAAAGGATTACATTTGTATGGGAATTTGTCGTATGTGCCACATACGACAAACGTTTTATGATTAAAAAAAATGTACGTTTGTATGGGAATTTGTCGTATGTGACGCATTTTCAGCACATACAACAAAAGGCATACCCAATCATTAATATTATGTAACATACGACAAAATGCGCACGAAATATCTCAAAAACTAATGGAGATATAAAAAAATGGATTGCAGAAATCGAAAGAGCATGTCCAACTTAGTAAATCTGCATCAAAATCCCAAAATCGTGATTTTGCACATTCGTCATCCGTTTTCTGAGGCGACGATATGCTGACAGTTGAAAATAAATATGTACATATTTTGTGAGCTAAAGGTCATACCTGCATACTAAGCTCGATGTTGTATTTTATACTAAGGGAAAAAATTGAGCTTGATCCTTTCCCGTATGTGCGTGTAGTAATTTAAGAGACAGTATGCGCAAAAATCCACAACAAAAAAAATGCATTACTTTTTCTACACTTTTTCTGCCAATCGTCTTTAATTTCCGAAAAGTTCATTAATTTCAAAATTATCCTTTCAATACATTGATACACGAATTTCACAGGTATCGACCTGTTCGTGACTCGGCAAAAATTCAATGTTGTATTTATGTATGTTTATGTCGCCGTGTAAGTAAAAGCCAAGGAAATACATACATTAAGCCAGAAGTAAAAGCGAAAAGCAATCAAATTAGGCTAGAAGTGAAATTGATTTTTTATTCAATTTTAATGTATGACACATAAAATGCTATGCAATCAACACTGACTGACAGACAGACGTGGAAACACATACACATACATAAATAGATAACAAGGATGTTGATGGAAATTTGTTGTGCAGATGCATGTAAATACATACATACATACATATGTATGTAAGTGGCTGCTATATAGGTTCTCATACATTTATATCTATGTGGGTTTATGCAGAAAAATTAACACATACTTGCGAAGGTGCGTTATGTGAAAGTGTGTGTGCGTTTAAACGCAGCAGCCCAGCAGGAAAGAGGAGGGTCTATTCGCACTGTGCGACTGGCGACGCTAGTGACACTGGCGACACTAGTGACACTGGTGACACTGGCGACATTGACGACACTGATGACACTTCCGACACTGGTGACACTTCCGACACTGGCGACACTGGCGACACTGGTGACACTTCCGACACTAGTGACACTGGTGACACTGGCGACATTGGTAGAACTGGTGATACTGGCTAGCTAGTTTTTGTTTCCTTTCAAAAGAGGAGAGGCCTCAATTTGCTTTACCTGTTGGACTTTCTAAATATCAAGTACTGATGCATTTTTTGTCCTCTGGTCTTTGTAACACTTTTCTTATCACCTTCTTCATGTATCTAAACAAGTGCATAAATCTTAATATATCCCGAATTGTATGTAATTATACACGTGTTAGAATACTGCATAGATTTACCTTCAGGCCGATTATAACATCTCGATACAAATTTCTCCCCTGAACAACTAGTCGAAACCGACGAGCGCTTATTCGATTATCTATGATTGCTTTTTTCCTTTTTTTACATACACAGAAAGGCTCAGATACAGTGTAAGACTATAAAAAGTATACACAGAAGCCTATGATGGCGGTGGGCAAAGCAGAGAGAACCTTATATGCCTCTGTTCATTCCTTCCCTCTTTTTAATCAGGTTCTCTGTTCCAAAACGATTAAAAGGCCTTTATTGTATCAAATATTTCAAGGAAAATAAATTTGTTTTTTAAAATCATGAAAAGCCCGGCGTATACATTTGTGTTTTAAGCTCAGACTAGTTTGAAATGGTCCTTTAAAATATACCGGTTTTCTCTATGCAATGACTTTAAGGAGTTTACTAGTTATATTATAGTTGCTCATATATATATATATATATATGTATGTAGGAATATATCGCACACATTCTTCAAAAGTGACACAACTTAAAATGTGGCATTTTTGACATAATGCACTAAAAAAATACACAGAGCTTTTATTTACCTTGAAGCAAAAGCTGGAGCAAACTTTGGTTATAATTTGTTCCAAAAGCCTAAGGTAAAGTCTCCATTGCCCATATGAATAGCATGTGCTACGATATAGTTTTCGCATTTTCTGACGTACGTGAAGTTTTGAGTTGTGTCACTTTTGAAGATCGTGTGCGATATGAACATTGATTGGGGTGCATCACCAAAAAAATATGGCGGTTTTCCAAATGGAATTATATAATGTATTCCCTTCCGTCAAAATGTTTCGGAACATATTAGGATTAACTTGAGCTGAACGTATATGAAAATTCCCTCAAGAATATTATTTTGAATTTGTTGATAAATATTTAAAATGTTTGTATGCATGTAGACTTTTAAGCTCCATCTGCGAAAATATTTTTAAAAACTAATTTTTTTTACAAAAAGCGTTAATCTTTGTATTTTCTCGAAATATTTTGGCGGAAATCTTTTTTATTTTTTTTGGAGGGTGATGCACCCTAATGTACGTATGTACGTACGTAATATAAGTGTTTATGAGTATATTTGAAAGAAAATTTGCTCAATATTCATTAAAAATAAATCACAACTATATGCACGACATAGTTTTATTTATCTCCAACATTTTTTCATATCCGCTATTCAACAAATTGACTTAAAGAATCTACACTTCCAAAACTGCTCTTCCACTACATTTATGCACAAGTAAATACTCCTTCGGATTTGTGTATGCAGTACGGGCTATTGGCTAGTTCTTATCAGTGCATTGCCACTCCGCATCATTTACTTACGTACAACTTGATATTTACTCGTATAATTTCTTCCCACCAACTCTGGTAAAGTTACCTTTTGCCTTTCAGCCCCTTCTAGTCGCCTCACTCACCGCCAATCTAATCTTCGCCTACCATTCTCCAGCATAAATTGAAAGGAAATTAAACATTGAGTGTCGCTATTATTGGCGATTATTGAAGTTTGCCAACAGAGTCTATACATTTGCTGTTGTTGCTCTGGGGAATATTGCTGCTCTTGCTGGTACTGCCATTGCTGTTGCTGTCGCCAATGCCGTTGAGGCAAAAACCGCTCTCGATTAGCTACAGGCAAATTATTATGCGATAATTATATTACTTTATAGGACTGCAGTGCCGCCACAAGGCAACATAAACACCAACAACAGCAGCAATAAACATTGGATACATGCAAGCAACCAAGCTACGAACAAGCACAAGAGCGCAAGTAATAGCCGCTTGACCAGGGTTGCCACTGAAGAAAACAAAAATACTTACCATCCACTTGGTAAAAATCTAACAAATCTGATAAATATCTACCAACAACTTTTCTTGTTATTTAAATAAAAACTGTAGTTAAGTTCTATGCTTTAGTCATTTTAATAAAAATTAAGATTGCTTATTAAGGAACTTTTTATTTAACTAATTACATAGTATTTGAGATCAAAATCGAACGTGATGAAACTAAAGGCAACAACAAAATTTCATCATTTAAAAAACCTTCAACTATAGTTATTATAAGCTAATACAGTGACTTAAAAAGCACTTGGTATCTTTTTTTTTGATTTTCACAATGTTTTTTGAATTAAAATTTTTTTTGTTATTTATTTTTTGTTTTTGTTTTGCACAAGACTATTGTTTGCGCTTTAAACAAATTCATAAAAATCAAGGTCTCAAGCTGTTTACAATACTGAGAAAAATTTTAAATCATTTCGTTTAAATTTTAAATTTTTTACTCTGAATTTTTAGAAAAATTTTCGGTATGCATTTTTCTAGCCCATGTAATTTTAGTATAACAATGGGCTGCTAAAAATTCCTGTTGATTTAAAAAAATATATATTACAATTGCCATTTATTAATGCAATAAAGAAGAAATAAATTTTGTAATTGAAAGATATCTACGAAAAATAAAGCGCGAACTAAAATTTTATATCTTTTCCAAACGAAATTCTTTAACAAAGATCTACCGAAATGAGTAAAAATTTTACCTTTTTACCAACGGAAAACCAATTCTACCGATTTTGGTAATAATTTACCAAAGTGGCAACCCTGCGCTTGATATTATATTAGGCTCCTGCGAACGTTTCCAATCGCCAACCCCCGCTCTTCCAGCCGCCACCACCACCCTCTTGTGTGCTAACTCGATTGCGCTTTATCCCATTTGCAGCGCTTAATCATCAATTCAACTAGCGGGATATTGTGAAATTGAAATATTGATTGGAAAATTTATTGTTGTTACCTCAAAGTGGGTCACTTTTTTGGGATCTTCATATTTTTGCCTATTTTGCCATTCAAAGCAAAAATATTGGGGCGAAAAAAACAAACGCAGAATAACAGTTAGTGTTGCAATTTGAGGCTGTAACTGCAATTCAGCTATGAAGTATCCTTCAAATGTACGCTGTTTTTTCTGCCGTTGCTGTAAATGTAATTGATTGCGTCCGAATGCCACAATTGTTGCCGGGTATAGGATTATGAAAAATCGTGTTACAAAGCGTAAAAGAATATCCTTTTATTTGTAATTTTGGGCTTATTGCCAATTGGTACAGAAATGATTTGTGCAACCGGAATATGATTTTTTGTGTGTGATTTTATTTGATATTACTGGCTACCAATCAGTTTTGAAAGCAATGAACTTTTGATTGGTCGCAAGGTTGTTGCCTTAACAAAAACAATTGCAACTAACTGGAGGGAGTTGTTGGGCGAGATTTGGCGAATAAAACAATCTCTTGACGAATTAGGGTTTAGAGGTCGTTGACTGATAGAAAAGCTGATCAGTTTTTCCAATTGTTTTCTTTGGAATACGGTGTTTAGTGATATATGTAAATGAGTGAGTGTCAGTGAAAATTGTACTGCTAATTTTTTATTTATTTTTTAATATTTTCTTTTCTTTAAATTTTATTAGCTTTTAATTAAAATGTAGTTCACACTAAAACAAAATCCCTAAAATTAAAAAAGAAATTAATAAAAAGTTTGAAATTTTAATGAAAATGTAACTATCTTTTTAATTGCTACAAAGTTAGAAACTTTGAGCTTAATGGATTTTGTTGTAGTGTGGCATATATTTTTCATTAAAAATTAGCGAATACCCGCCGTGCTTTGCTGCACCTTAAAAGTATTTTGTGTTTTTACTCCTTCCCCAAAACTCTTGTGGCCCCATTTACAAAAAATAAGTTTGAAGTGAGATTTACAAACAAATTTTCGATTTATGAAGCATTCTTTAATTTTCTATGAACTCCTTATCTTATCGATTTAACTGAATTCAATTTTTAAAATAGGTGGCAACCCGCTTAAAAAATATTTTCGACATTAAACATTCTTAAACCTCCATAGTTTTATGCTTTTATTATAATATTCCACTTATTATATCACTTTAATTGAATAAAAATTTTCAAACGGGTGGTAACCCTCCTCAAATAGTAGTTTTGGCAGTAAACTTTCCCAGCCTTCTTTAGTTAGATACCCATATTGCAATATTTAATTTTTCTTATCAACTACATTAAATTAAAATTTTCAAACAGGTGGCAACCTTCCAGAAAAATATTTTCGACAGTGAGCCTTCTTAAACCTCTTTCTTAATCTACCACCATAGAAGCCATAGTTTGCTACGTTCGAGTAATTGTAATCTTAGTAGGTACATTTGGGTCTAATACGGTGTCACGCGAGTGAGCTCAATTTTCCTTCGTTTTATTTATGAGAGTGGCGAAACTTCATATGGCGGTTTAAGTTCGAAATTTCATCTAGTCACAACATCTAAACCTTTTTAACTCTTTTTAAGAAATTTGTAAGCCAATTTTGAAAGTGAATTCTTTCCAAAGTTTGTGTCCGCATAACCACATCTCGGGAATCGTGAGCAATGCATGCGCGAGATGAGTGACCCATCTATGTCAGCAACTCGTTTAGAACCTTGGCTCACGGCAGAAAGTGAGGAAACTTCGGTGAGGCCACTCCTACTTATTCGGTTTAAAGTCTCACTGAAATTATCGCGGCTCACTAGATAAATGTGCAACTTTGAAATTGGCACCCGCTACGAAAAAAATTGTCAATTAGAAAAAAATATTTGTCCTCTATGAGACTCTTGACTTTATAAAACGCACAGTGCAATTGTTTAAAGTATTATTAAAGATTCGGCAGGTTACAGTGAAAATCAAGAAGGTCGATATTTTATTTGCTTGTCGTATGCAGTCATTAAGCAACCTCAGGTGGTACCACTTATATCTGAGGTTAGGATCATCCCGAACGAAAATTTCGAGGCAGCCCTCCAGGTTCTTAATGTCTTTTCGATACCATTACTCACAGACACATCGCCTAATTTTTACCCATAGCTGCGCTAAAGCGCTATGAATCGGTTATGAGCAGGGAACGGATTTTATAGAAATTGCTTTTTTTTTCTGGTAAAGAAATAGAGCATATTCGATTAAGAATGTCCACGATTTAGCTTTCCCTGATTCCATATATACACATTTGATGTTGCCTTTTTTTGCCTTTTTTAAGATATTTGCCTTTTTTGCCTTTTTTAAGATATTTGGCTTTTTTTGCCTTTTCTACCTAAAAAAAAAAGATTATAGCATTTACAATTTTTTTTTTAAGAATACAAAATGTACACATGCCCATGCGGCTTAGAGAAGGGCAGGGACCTCTTGCCAAATTGGTGTTGGAAAAATTCAAAGCCGTTTTCTCAGCTAACGTAGGCTTGGAGACAATAAGCGGTGTGGATAAAATTGTAAACGGCGAGGAAAACGCCCTTATTCCTGATAATATGAACGTTTCAAACGTTCCATATTTAAATTGGGCTCCACTTGTATCAACTTGCGTCGAGCGCACATTTAGTACATTCAAGGATTTTCTTCGCGAAAATCGTATGAAAATGCTGCCAGAAAACTTCAAAATGCATCTTGCGATTCAATATTACTACAACTATACAGATTAAAGTTTTATGAGTTTGAAACTCGAAAGGATAAAATAGTCAAAGATTCAAAGTACAAATTTTTCATATAATGAAACTAGTTCATAGTTTTTCTCTTTTTACTTGTAATATAAACATTTCTAAAATAAATATATTTTTTGATTGTTCTTTGTATTTTCGGTCTTTTTTTAGTGCCTTATTTTGATTTTTTTGCAATACCTAGTGCCTTTTCCTGCCTTTTTCGCTATTTTATTTTGCCTTTTCCAGCCTATTTCGTTATTTTATTTTGCCTTTTGTATAGGTTTTTAGGTCCTAAAAATCCGTTCCCTGGTTATGAGTTTCCTCAAAAAGCAACCAGTTATCCAGTTATGGAAAGCTTTTTATCTTCTTCATCTTCTTGATTGGCGCGGTAACCACCTGAGCGGTTGTAGTCGAGTCAAACAGAGCACGCCAGTCGTTTCTCATCTATACAAACAGACGCCATTTGAAAATGCCAAGTGAAGCCAAGTCCTTCTCCACCTGGACTTGCTATCGCAGAGGACACCTTTCTCTTTCTCTAATACCGGCAGCGCGAACCGCGTTGTATACTCTCAGAGCTGGAATGGCTTTTCTTTCTCCAATCCAGCTTGGTCGCAGTATTTTAATTCGCCGCACGATGTCTATATCTCTGTTAATCTCATACAGCTCATCGCTCTGTCGTCTGCCATATTCGCTATGGGCAGCGCAAACGCCCATACTTTTTAATCCAGATTAACTCTGATTCTTATCCTCTCTATCAGTAGAACCCTTTATCTTATGCTTGAGGCTTTGTTAGTTTTATTACTTCGCCAGTACAAACGAAAAGTCCCTAATATCTTCATTGACTCTTTAACCTCTTTAGCTTTTCACCATCTTTAACAATAGTTAGTCTAACATCTTAATAAAAATCATTAGAAGAAGCTCTCGTGCAATCACTTCGTTCATCGATGCGTAAGATCTCGCACAGACATCTCGCATAACGAGCTAAATAAGTGTAGTACTCGTCGTCCAAGTAAGTGCTTGTCTGACCAATCGATTACCGAATGCGTGTTAGCGTCTGAGTACCTAAATACTCACTGAGCCTTAATCAAATCATTCCCACTGCATTGTAGTTGGAGCAGCAACAAATAAAGTACGAGTATTACAATATTATTCCAGTGCATTTAATAAAGTGTTTACGAGAGTTCATCGGTAGATATGCAACCAAACCCATTTCGTATGGCGCGTCACATTGCGCCAAATTTGCAGACTATCGAAAAAAATTAATAAAAAATACAAAAAAAAAATTAAAGCAGAATGGTTGGGAGCTGCTGTGAACGGCAGACGACACAAAGCAAACGACAATGGCAGGAAAATTGCTTTCCACCAACGCAACGCGTACGCCTGTTGCAAGCACGAGTGCGCTACCACACAAGACACCCGACCAAGGAGCGAGTTCGGACATGAACATGTGTGAGTCTGCGTGCGCGGACAAGCAGGCGGCAAGCAGGACGTTCGAATATTACATTGCAAGTAAATCGGAAAGATATTGGTAAGCAAGCGAGCAGCTTCATGTGTCTGTGCTTTCAGTCTCGATGACTGCGTCATTCGCATAATCGAAGTGCCACATACTTTTATATGTTTAAATTGTTGAGTTGCCGCTCCTACTCCACTAGCGTCCTCGAGCGCCTGCTGCTGCCCGCCTGTCAGCCAGCTGCAGTTTCCAGAGCTCATTCCATTTTAATTCACCGACATTTTCATTTCAACATTGCAAAAGTTTTTGCTTATTTCCTATTTGTCTTTGGAACTTAAATTCGACTAAGTAAAAGGCGGCAATAGCAACCACAACCGCCAACGCCAAGAAGGAGTCCCAGCAGTCACAGCGCGCACAGAGAGGAGGACGGTTGTTGAACGTTAACATTATTTGATGATGCTTTTCGCGATTTTTTCGCACTTGAGTGGATGATTTTTATTAGTTGAATTCCTTTGGTTTTACTTTAACTTAGCAAACAAAAAGTGAGGCCGCATAAGGCGGAGAAGCAGTATTTACTAAGCAAAAGAAGACCCAGTCGAAGTTTTCATCTATCTTTTGTATGGGCTGCTGTCGGCGCAGGCTGTGTTGTGCCTTAAACGAAAATTTCGGCACATTCACAAATAAGACTCACACACACATGCACACACAAACAAGCATTCACTTACGAAGATTGCACTACTCTACTTGGCGCCTGCGGTTGCGGCGTCTTTTTGATTTAGCCTCTCAGGTTTGCTGCTGCAGCCGTTTGTCCCTCCGCTTAGTGCGCTGCACTTCTCAGGCGGATTCACTTTGTATTTTGTTTGTCGTATCGTCGTTAAACAAACAATGAATTTTCGAGTGCTCTATTTTGTTTCTTTCTCTTTTTGGGTTTGGCAACAAAATTATTTTCTCTCATTTTTGCAATCGTTGCAATTTTGAAGTTTTCTTAAAGTAGAAGAAATGTGAACGCGCTCATCCTAGTCTATACTCGTATTGTGCTGCTGTAGATGCATCTTTTATTTGCTAGAGCTTTTTGTTTGTCTATATTTGTTTTGCCTCTCTTTCACTAACTATTTATTGCCTAATTTAGTCGAGGTTTTCTCTTCTTAGTCTGCATTCTTCACTTTGATTTATTGGCAATGCATTTACGTGGGTAAATGTTTTGAGTTTCAGCGAAAATATCATGGCAAATCAATATTACAAGTAGGTACTGAGCGGTGCTTTAAATTTGAATCTAGTTTAGGATTTAAAATTTAAGCAAATACACATTTTCACAGCAATTCATTGTAATTATGGCAAGACATAATTATATTCAGCATACAATCGAAATTTTTATAACTTTGTGGAATATAGAAAACTACAATAAAACATAAATATATCAAGGCAGCACCAGTGTGGTCGCCAGGGACTAGTAGGACGCAGTGACTGAAGCTACAGACGACACAAAACACTGCACTGAGGGCAGCGACTGGATGCCTTCTGATGTTGCCAGAATACGACCTGCACGACGAGGCGAAAATGCCCAGGCACGTCAGGAGGCATCTCTACGAACTGACAGACGAAGTCCAGAGGCTCAGTAAGCAGCCCTGGACCCGTCAGCATATCGACAGGCCCTGAACGGCATCACAGAGAGTCTGTCTCAAGTTATGTAGATTCCAGACCTGTGAATGCCGTTCTAGGCACATAACCAGCCGACATCGACGAGACGGAGCGGTATGCGGAGAGACACCCCACGACTCGAATCACTTCTTCATATGCCCGGAAAACCCGACAACACTAACGCCTTTGTCCCTGTGGACCGACCGCATTGAGGCTGAACGCTTCCTGGGGCCTCCGTTAGTGGAGCTTGATGAAAACGACTGTGATATTAACCGATCTGGACGGGGGGTTGTTGTCGCCGCTACAACAACAACAACAACAACAACTAGACAGCAGAGGCCATACATAGTACATGAGACCGGCGACTTGATAATAAGGCCGAATGTCAGATGAGGAGACCCGATCTATAAATTAGAGCTGAGCCTAAGCATTTAATAGGAAACATAGACAATCTGCGGGCTGTCATACCATAAAAATTATGGCTCCTCAATTGACAGTCTATAAGTCCTATTAAAGCATTGGACTTAGTCCTGCAGATACCATCGGAATTCTTTCATTATTTGAATTTTTTTTTATTAACATGCCTTTTTTATATAGGCTGCGTTTCTTTATACATTCCGGATAATCTCATTTCACAGCCGGAATAAACAGAATGCGTTTGAAATATACATTAACATATCATCAGGAACGTTCTAAAGAATAAGTAAACAAAAAAGTTTATTCCAAACGTTCAGAATGAATAAAGAAATTCAGCCATAATAGCATCAGAACGAATTTTTCGGATCACTACTTTTTTGGATCGAATCATAATATACATAACTTTGTAAATGTCTTTCCATCATGACTTTTCAATATAAATTACTATCTTTGAGGGAAATTTATTTTACATCAAAATTATTTGCATTCATAAAATGGTATGACAAAATACAATAAGACAAGACACATTATGTCATGCCATATTTTTTGTCTAAAGTCTTTTAAACTTCTTTTAAAACCACTACATAAATAAATTGTCAATGAGGCACAAAAAAATGTATTCAAAAAAATGCGTCATATTCTAGGCGCTAAGGTGTCATAAAACTCATCAGGTAAAAAGATTCTTCTCGGAGTTGAACATTTTTTTCATATCATGCCTTCCTGCGCCCCGCTGATGCGCGCAACTGGCCCACCATGTGCCTATATTTTTCTCAACCTTCACAATAAACTGCACATAATTTCCCTGGCTTCTTGGTATTTTCATGGTTGCTCAAAAATTAAAACTCACCCCACGTACGAAAATTAAATGCTTGAGTATCTGTCTGTCTGTCTGTCTTCAAGTATCACTTTATCAGGTTATTAAAAGGGCATGCATACGAGCATACTTAACTTGCGATGAGCTGAGGAGTTGAATGGAGTTGAGCTGAGTGGTTCGTGCATGGTGGTTGGTTTGGAGGTGGCATGCCAATAAAATTCGCACAACAACTTTCTTTCACCTCTGCCTCCACGTCCGACACTTAAGAGCTCTTGTGGTATTATGCGTATTTTT
>NW_023458559.1:64332703-64333248 GCF_013731165.1 Rhagoletis pomonella | reverse complement strand
TTTTTTCTGCTTATAAATAAATATGAAATCCAATACGATATCCTTTTTCGCCCGCCCCCCAGCATTCATATTTTGTAATTCAAAAAGTGTGTCGCTTTATGTTTATGCGTCCTTGTCATTTATGCCGCGTCCTCAATGGGTGCACTCCGACCCACTCGCCGCTTTTATGTAGCTCTTCATATTTTTTTCGTGACTGTTTTTCTATCACTTTCCAAGTGTTTTGCCTTCAAGTGTCACTTTGGGGGGCCAGTAGCCAGCCACCAGCTGCTTTGACTCGTCGCTCCTCTATGCTGTTTATTGAAATGTTTCGTGCAACACTTTTATTCGCAATTTTTCATTTTCTTCTATCGTAGCTAGAGTGTCGCTTTATGCATTTACTTATGTATTCCTTTTCATTTATTTTTTATATTTCCTTTCATTTGTGGTGGCTTGTTAATAATTCTGGCTTGAGTGTTGAGTACTTAGAGCGCGCCCTCTTCTTCTTATTGGTATTTATGAATACAAATTAGTTAGTCATTTGGAAAAAAGCTTTACAAAAGTTATGA
>NW_023458559.1:64301811-64332603 GCF_013731165.1 Rhagoletis pomonella | reverse complement strand
TGATTTATTGGAGTTGCCAAACCACATAATCGCCACGGTTTTTCCAATTGTATTTAATCAAAGATAATATAAATTTTTGGTATAACATATATGATATAACATCAATTGGGTTGGTTTTTATTTTAAAACCTAAAGTAATAAAATAAGCTTTTAGAATAAATTCTGCAATTTTGTCATACCATTTTATGAATGCAAATAATTTTGATGTAAAATAAATTTCCCTCAAAGACAGTAATGTATATTGAAAAGCCATGATGGAAAGACATTTATATAGTTATGTATATTATGATTCGACCCAAAAAAATAGTAATCCGAAAAATTCGTTCTGATGCTATTATATAAAAAAGGCATGTTAATAAAAAAAATTCAAATAATGAAAGAATTCCGATGGTATCTGCAGGTTTAAGTCCAATGCTTTAATAGGACTTATAGGCTGTCAATTGAGGAGTCATAATTTTTATGGTAAGACATTTTCATAATCTGCCCGCAAACTGTCTATGTTTCCTGTTAGATGCTTAGGTTCAACTCTAATTTATAGATCGGGTCTCCGCATCTGACATTCGGTCTCATGTACTGTGTATGGCCTCTGCTGTCTTGCTGTTGTTGTTGTTGTAGCGGCTACAACAACCCCGCCAAGATCGGTTAATATCTCAGTCGTTGTCGTCAAGCTCCACTAACGGAAGCCCCAGGAAGCGTGTAGCCTCAATGGGGTCGGTCCACAGGGACAAAGGCGTTAGTGTTGTCGGGTTTTCCGGGCATACGAAGAGATGTTTCGAGTCGTGGGGTGTATCTCCGCATACCGGACACTCATTTGGTACATCTGCGTCTAATCTTCTCAGGTATGAGTTTAACCTGCTGCAGTAGCTAGAGCGACGTTGGGCTATTGTGGTTCTAGTCTCCCGAGGCAGATGAAGCCCCTCCGTCTCGTCTATGTCCGGTGGTTGTGCGCCTAGAACGACATTCACAGGTCTGGAGTCTACATAACTTGAGACAGACTCCCTGCGAATGCCGTTCAGGGCCTGTCGATATGCTGACGGGTCCAGAGGCTGCTTAATGAACCTCTGGACTTCGTCTGTCAGTTCGTAGAGATGCCTCCTGACGTGCCTGGGCGAGGGCTCTTCTGTAAGCAGTTTTCTATTTGGGTGACCTCGTCTGTAGCTCCCAACCAGAAACTGCTTGCAGAGCATTGTGTTATTCTCCTTAGCATTTTCGCCTCGTCGTGCAGGTGGTATTCTGGCGACATCAGAAGGCATCCTGTCGCTATCCTGAGTGCAGTGTTTTGTGTCGTCTGTAGCTTCATCTACTGCGTCCTACTAGTCCCTGGCGACCACACTGGTGCTGCGTAATTTAAAACCGCTGCTGTCTAGTTGCTGTGACTGATTTCTGGTCGCTGTTTTTGATAACTGTCTGTGACTGTCACTAACTTAACTGGTTGCAGTTTCTTTCTCTGTTTCTGGTATCTGCCTATTTGTTTAGTCTCTGGTCTCTGTTATCGATCTCCGTACCTGGCCTATGGTCTCTGTCCTTCATCTCAGTCCACTCATTCCTCTAAATTGACCATTGTATAATATAAGTAATTTAAGTATGCATTTCTCAGTTGATAAGCGAAATTTTAAGTTAATTTTCGTACCAAAATGGTGGCCTCCTTGAAATTTTGGCATGCCATAAATTCATTTAAATTATCTAAGTTGCTAAATATTAAATACACATGAATATTTATCACGTCTTAAAAATGACTTACCATAAAATACGGTGATAGGTAATAAGGTCAATGGAAATAAGGTCAATTGACTTTATTTCCCACCCTGGTGCGAAATAAAGTCAATTGACATTATTACCTTTTCAAAAGCGAAATAAAGTCAACAAAAATTTGGAAATAAAGTCATTGACGCAATTTCCTCATTCAAATGGAAATAGCGTCAACAATGCTTAAAGTATGTCGATTCATAGAAAAAAATGTTGTTCTTACAATAAACATTGCCCCGTAAGTGTTGTTTTTTAACCGACTTCCAAAAAAGGAGGAGGTTATCAGTTCGTCGGAATATTTTTAATCGTTTTATGTCATTTTAAGGTATGTTATAACATAACTTTGCACCACATCAACCGATTTCAATTTTTGCAACGGAAAGGTAGTGTCTCAGAGGTGGTCCCATACTAATTTGGTTTAGATCCGATCATTGGATCATGAAATATATAGATATATATATATTTTTTTTAAGTCGGTTTTTTTTTTGTTAAAAATTACTTGTTAATAGATGAGAAAGGTTATTGCCAAATCCTCAGTGTTGTGATATTAATCCACACACAATCATGAACTACCACCATTTGATTTTATTAAAAAAAGTTTTAATTACTAATATGTAAAAACACGATGCGAAAAACTAAACGCCTGTGCACAGCTGGAATACGAGAAATATTTCAAGAAAGAGTGTAGAAATGATCCATAACTTGCAAAACATGTTTCGTTTCCACAAAAATAAAGCGAACACTATTAAATTGAGGAAACAGTCCATGTCCAAAAACCCCGGAGGAACACTGAAAGAACTCTGTGTTTTAAATTAGCATATTTTGAACGAATTCGGAATGTCTAAGGTGGAAAAGAAACCAACTTTTCTATAAGGAAACAATTATAGAAAAAGAATTTTCTTACACTGTATTCATGTCTCCGCCAGCAATTTGTGACGACATCATTTAAAAGCAGCTAAGTACAATGATTATTAGATGGCACATTCAACCAGCCAATGTGCCAAAATGCGGGTATAAACAATTATTGATTATTTAATATCGGAACCGAGATCATATAAGTTAATTGATTGGTTTTCACACTATTTTGAAACAAAAATTATATGCTTTTTTACTGCAGACAAGTTGTTGCCCCAAAACACAGCAGAAATCTTCCAATCAGGGCTGCCAACTATCCTTAGTTATGAGGTGCCATATTGAGGATAAAAAAGTGTTAAAATGTGCCAAATAGAAAAATAAAAGTGCCAAAAAAGGTGTCATTCCTTTTAATCATTCACATTTAGCAATAAAATAGAGCTACATTTTCCAAAAGTACAATGATAAAATAAAATAAACCAGTTGAATAACCTTTATAAATTAGAAAATTTTAGTTAAGAAAAAGAAGTGCACGCAAAGGATTTCACAAAAATGTATTGGAATGTATTTTTTTTTTACAAAAGTGCCATTTTGGTACTTTGTGCCAAATTGAAAAATTAAGTGCCATTTGAAGTAAAATAGGGACAAATGGTACGGTTTGAGCCAAGTTGGCATCCCTGCTTCTAATAACTTACAAATATAAAAATGTGAAATATCGAGGGCTTGAATTCATTAATACCCTCTATCTGCGATTTGCACAAAAACTAATTTGTGATTTTAGAAACCATCTGGGACTTATTACCTGTCGTTATATAAGGTAGCATTAATATCACTGATGACAGTTAAAGCTTAGGTGGATTTTTATATCCGAATCTCATCTTTGTGAAAAGTGTGCAGATAGAGGGTATTTTATTGAATATAAGCCCTCGATGTTTAAAATATATACACATTTTATTTCAACGTATACAAAAAATAAATCTACCTACGTTACAGCACGGTCGCGCGGGGTACGCGGGGCGCGAGCGCGGCGTGCGGGGTTTGGCGCGCTGACGCGGGCCGCGCGAAGGTAAACAAATTTAATGTTTGAAAGAGAAATAGTGTCAATGGATTTTATTTCGTTTTTAAAAAGGAAATAATGTCAATTGACTTTATTTCGCACCAGGGTGGGAAATAAAGTCAATCGACCTTATTTCCATTGACCTTATTACCTGTCACCTAAAATACTTCTGTCTTGATTCCACAAGGTTATAAAAATTTCGGTGGTATAGCTGAATATAATTATGTCTTGCCATAATACACACAGTTAATTGCTGTGAACATGTGTATTTGCTTAAATTTTAAATCCTTAACCAGCTTCAAATTTAAAGCACCGCTCAGTACCTCTTTGTAATATTGATTTGCCATGATATAATCGCTGAAACTCAAAACATTTACCCACGTAAATGCATTGCCAATAAATCAAAGTGAAGAATGCAGACTAAGAAGAGAAAACATCGACTAAATTAGGCAATAAATAGTTAGTGAAAGAGAGCCAAAACAAATATAGACAAACAAAAAGCTCTAGCAAATAAAGGATGCATCTACAGCAGCACAATACGAGTATATACTAGGATGAGCGCGTTCAGATATCTTCTACTTTAAAACTTCAAAATTGCAACGATTGCAAAAATGAGAGGAAATAATTTTGTTGCCAAACCCAAAAAGAGAAAGAAACAAAATAGAGCACTCGAAAATTCATTGTTTGTTTAACGACGATACGACAAACAAAATACAAAGTGAATCCGCCTGAGAAGTGCAGCGCCCTAAGCGGAGGGACAAACGGCTGCAGCAGCAAACCTGAGAGGCTAAATCAAAAAGACGCCGCAACCGCAGGCGCCAAGTTGAGTAGTGCAATCTTCGTAAGTGAATGCTTGTTTGTGTGCATGTGTGTGTGTGAGGCTTGTTTGTGAATGTGCCGAAATTTTCGTTTAAGGCACAACACAGCCTGCGCCGACAGCAGCCCATACAAAAGATAGACGAAAATTTCGACTGGGTCTTCTTTTGCTTCGTACTGCTCCTCCGCCTTATGCGCCCTCACTTTTTGTTTGCTAAGTTAAAGTAAAACCAAAGGAATTCAACTAATAAAAATCATCCACTCAAGTGCGAAAAAATCGCGAAAAGCATCATCAAATAATGCTAACGTTCAACAATCGTCCTCCTCTCTGCGCGCGCTGTGACTGCTGGGACTCCTTCTTGGCGTTGGCGGTTGTGGTTGCTATTGCCGCCTTTTACTTAGTCGAATTTAAGTTACAAAGACAAATAGGAAAAAAGCAAAAACTTTTGCAATGTTGAAATGAAAATGTCGGTGAATTAAAATGGAATGAGCTCTGGAAACTGCAGCTGGCTGACAGGCGGGCAGTAGCAGGCGCTCGAGCATGCTAGTGGAGTGGGAGCAGCAACTCAACAATTTAAACATATAAAAGTATGTGGCACTTCGATTATGCGAATGACGCAGTCATCGAGACTGAAAGCACAGACACATGAAGCTGCTCGCTCGCTTACCAATATCTTTCCGATTTACTTGCAATGTAATATTCGAACGTACTGCTTGCCGCCTGCTTGTCCTCCCACGCAGACGCTTTATTCATCGACCACACACATGTCCATCTCCGAATACGCTTCTCGGTCGGGCGTCTTGTGTGGTAGCGCACTCGTGCTTGCAACAGGCGCACGCGTTGCGTTGGTGGAAAGCAATTTTCCTGCCATTGTCGTTTGCTTTGTGTCGTCTGCCGTTCACAGCAGCTCCCAACCATTCTGCATTAATTTTTTTTTGTATTTTTTATTCATTTTTTTCGATAGTCTGCAAATTTGGCGCAATGTGACACGCCATACGAAATGAGTGTGGTTGCGTATCTACCGATGAACTCTCGTAAACACTTTATTAAATGCACTGGAATAATATTGTAATACTCGTACTTTATTTGTTGCTGCTCCAACTACAATGCAGTGGGAATGATTTGATTAAGGCTCAGTGAGTAGGTACTCAGACGCTCACACGCATTCGGAAATCGATTGGTCAGACAAGCACTTACTTGGACGACGAGTACTACACTTATTTAGCTCGTTATGCGAGATGTCTGTGCGAGATCTTACGCATCGATGAGCGAAGTGATTGCACGAGAGCTTCTTCTAACGATTTTTATTAAGATGTTAGACTAACTATTGTTAAAGATGGTGAAAAGCTAAAGAGGTTAAAGAGTCAATGAAGATATTAGGAACTTTTCGTTTGTACCGATAGAAAGGATAAGAATCTGAGTTAATCTGAATTAAAAAGTACGGCGACCAGGTGGATAAGGACTTGGCTTCACTTGGCATTTTCAAATGGCGACTGTTTGCATAGATGAGAAACGACTAGCGTGCTCTGTTTGACTCGGTTAGAACACCTCAAGTGGTTACAGCGCCAATCGAGAAGAAGACGAAGAAAATAAAAGGCTTTCCAGAACTGGATAACTGGTAGCTTTCTGAAGAAACTCATAACCGATTCATAACGCTTTAGCGCAGCTATGGGTAAAAATTAGGCGATGTGTCTGTGAGTTATGGTATGGAAAATATATAAAGAACCAGCCTGATAATGACTCATTTCTAAAACTCTTGTAAATAATAAACAGGGCCGAAAAGTGTCAGCGTTTGCTTGCAATTGCTTATTTTGCTTATTCAGGGTTTCCAAGCTTTACTTTAACGATCATGCTTATTTTGCATATTTTAATGTATAAATCTGAGTACGAACCTTTTAAGAAAACGGTCATGAAATAAACTGCTATTATTTCGTGTGTGAGTAGTAGTGTCCAAGGAGTTTTGACATCTGATATTTTACAGCCTTTCGAAATAATGGAAATTTCTGTTGAAAACAAGGGTCCCTTGTACTTTTCACAAGCAAACTTTAGCAAACCATTGTAGAATAGAGTCCGACCGATTCCCAAATTTTGGCCGATGCCGATGCCGATTAATCTGCGGGAGGGCAAAGAATCGGCCGATGCCGATTCCTTACAAAAAATACCTGAATATAAATAAATTAAAGAACAAATGTTTTTGATAAACTTGTATAATAAAAAAAGAAAAACATAAACAAATAATCATCAACTTATTTACGTTCATACATAAATATGTATTAAAAGTAGTATATCGCTTATGCATACATATTGCAATACTTTATTGCATAGTCTTTCTTATTAAATGTAAAATAAATAGTTCATTCGAAATCACATTTTCAAGTTGTACTCATAGTGTAAAAATATGCAGCATCTGCTGACTATAAATGCGTTGCATTGAATACAATTTGTTAATAAATAGTGACCGTAAATTTTAAAATAATGATGAAAGTATTTTTGTAACGTAAACGATTTAACAATCCAGTGAAAAAAAACGCAAGGACTTAGGAATTCAGCGATTAATTCAAGGATAATCATAATCGTAACAATACAGTGATGACATTTTAGCATTCTTCGTTTATTTAATGTTTATTATTTTTTTATGAAAGTCTTTAACAAAACCATGTGCGTTAGTACAAATTTCCAACTTTTTCTTTCAACATTCTGAGTATGCAGTTTTGTAGCCCATTCAGTTTTATTTTAACGAAGTGCAAATTTTAAGTAGCTGCGACTTACCATTAATTTTTGGAAATTTTTTCGTGGGAGGTGTTGCTGATTTTCTCCATACAAAAAAAAAATGTAGAGCTTACTTCGTTTGGAAGAAAATACGTGAACAAAAGATTGCCAAAAATCATCGGTAATTCCTAGCTACTTCAAACTTACTCATATTTGAAAACTTGTGTACTCAAAAAAATTCCAAAAAATCTGATTAAAGATTCTAAGATTTTCATAAATGTTCTACAAATTTTGAAATTTTGAATTACGAGGGTTTCTTGGATAGTAAGCTATATTTCCATAAAAAAAAAATAGCAAACAAAAATAGCAAAAACTTGCAAAAAAAAATGTGTCTTCCCTACTTACATTCTCGCCACCGTACATCATAGAAACGAAACACGAGAGCACATTTATGACGGGAACTCAGATGCATTAATATTTTAAACTTTAAAGCAATTAAAAAAGTAAAAAATATATAATAGGGTATGAAGTGCGGAAAAAGTGAAAAGAATCGGCTAAAAATCAGCCAAAAACGGCCGATGCGGATGCCACTCTGAGTGAGCTGATCTCGAAACGAATATTGATGAGAAATGGTGCACTATCACATGAAAGAGTCTAATCATACTCCGTAAACTCGGCACTTAGCAAGAATTTTTGGCTGCCTCGAACTTTTCGTTCGGGATGATCCTAACCTCAGATAAGTGGTACCACTTGATGTTGCTTAATGACTGCATACGACAAGCAAATAAAATATCGACCTTCTTGATTTTCACTGTAACCTGCCGAGTCCTTAATAAAGTCAAGAGTCTAATACAGGACAAATATTTTTTTCTAATTGCCAATTTTTTTCGTGGCGGCTTCCCATTCCAGCGCCCACTTAATTCCTGGGAGGGCTTTTCAAAGTTGCACATTTATTTAGTGAGCCGCGATAATTTCAGTGAGACTTTAAACCGAATAAGTAGGAGTGGCCTCACCGAAGTTTCCTCACTTTCTGCCGTGAGCCTAGGTTCTAAACGAGTTGCTGACGTACATGGGTCACTCATCTCGCACATGCATTGCTCACCTTTCCCGAGGTGTGATTATGCGGACACAAACTCTGGAAAGCATTCACTTTCGAAATTGGCTTAAAAATTTATTTAAAAGAGTAGCAGGTTTAGATGTTGTGAGTAGCTGAAATTTCGAACTTAAAACGCCATATCAAGTTCCACCACTCTCACAAATAAAACGAAAGATAATTGAGCTCACTCGCGTGACACCGTAGTAGACGCAAATGTACCTACTAAGATTACAATTACTCGAACGTAGCTAACCTTACCACGATACGACCTTTGCTAAGCACTCACATTCCTGGGTTCTATGTTGGTAGATTAAGAAAGCGGTTTAAGAAGGCTCACTGTCGAAAATATTTTTCTGTTTGAAAATTTTAATTTAATGTAATTGATAAGAAAAATTAAATATTGCAATATGGGTATCAAACTAAAGGGGGCTGGAAAAGTTTACTGCCAAAAATATTTTTTAAGGAGGGTTACCACCCGTTTGAAAAATTTTATTCAATTAAAGTGATACAATAAGTGGAATGTTATAATTAAAGCGTTAAACTAAGGAGGTTTAAGAATGTTTAATGTCGAAAACATTTTTGTAGCGGGTTGCCACCTATTTGTAAAATTGAATTCAGTTAAATCGATAAGACAAAGAGTTCATAGAAAATTAAAGAATGCTTTATAAATCGAAAATTTGTTTAAAAATCTCACTTCAAATTTATTTTTTATATATGAGACCACAAGAGTTTTGGGGAAGGAGTAAAAACACAAAATACTTTTAAGGTGCAGCGAAGCACGGCGGGTATTTGCTAGTTTTTAATAAAAATATATGTCACACTACAACAAAATCCTTTATGCTCAAAGTTTATAACTTTGTAACCATTTAAATAAATAGTAACATTTTCATTAAAATTTCAAACTTTTTATTAAATTTTTTTTTTTTGGGTATGCAGCCCACAAAAATAGATTTTTTCATGTGTTATATGGAAGAAAACGTGCAACTCCGTCAAAAAAAAAGCTCTCCAAATGCATCGGTATTTTGTAGTGACTTCAAACTTCCACTTTGTTATACTAAAATTCTGAATGAAACGTGTGAAATTTTTATGAAAATTTAAAATTTTTGTTTTTTCAGTTGTTACAACGTTCGAAACTTAAAATTTTATGGATTTTGTTTTAGTGTGAACTATATTTTATTTAAAACCCAATAAAATTTAAAGAAAACAAGAAATAAAAAAATATATAAAAAATTTACTGTACAATTTTCACTGACACTCACTCATTTACATATATCATTAAATACAGTGTTCCAAAGAAAACAATTAGAAAAACTGTTCAGCTTTTCTATCAGTCAACGACCTCTAAAACCTAATTCGTCAAGAGATTGTTTAGTTCGCAAAATCTCGTCCAACAACGCCCTCCAGTTAGTTACAATTGTTTTTGTTAAGGCAACAACCTTGCGACCAATCAAAAGTTCATTGCTTTCAACACTGATTGGTAGCCAGTAACATCAAATAAAATTACACACAAAAAATCATATTCCGGTTGCACAAATCATTTCTGTACCAATTGGCAATAAGTCCAAAATTACAAATAAAAGGATATTCTTTTACGCTTTGTAACACGATTTTTCATAATCCTATATCCGGCAACAATTGTGGCATTCGGACGCAATCAATTACATTTACAGCAATAGCAGAAAAAACAGCCGTACATTTGAAGGATACTTCATAGCTGAATTGCAGTTACGGCCTCAAATTGCAACACTAACTGCTATTCTGCATTTTTTTTCACCCCAATATTTTTGCTTTGAATGGCAGAATAGGCAAAAATATGAAGATCCAAAAAAGTGACCCACTTTGAGGTAACAACAATAAATTTTCCAATCAATATTTCAATTTCACAATATCCCGCTAGTTGAATTGATGATTAAGCGCTGCAAATGGGATAAAGCGCAATCGAGTTAGCACTCAAGAGGGTGGTGGCGATTGGAAGAGAAGCGGGGGTTGGTGATTGGAATCGTTCGCAGGAGCCTAATATAATGTCAAGCGCAGGGTTGCCACTTTTGTAAATTATTACCAAAATTGGTAGAAAAAATTTCCGTTGGTAAAAAGGTAAACTTTTTCTCATTTTGGTAGATCTTTGTTAAAGAATTTTGTTTGAAAAAGATATAAAATTTTAGTTCCCGCTTTATTTTTCGTAGATATCTTTAAATTAAAAATTTATTTCTTCTTTATTGCATTAATTTTCGAATGCTTTAGTGCACACTTTATATATATGTACATACATATATGCATATGTAAGTATGTATATCGATAAAAGGTCCGCATACCGTGTTCAACGGGAATTTAAAAATTCAGAGTAAAAAGTTCGAAATTTAAACGAAATGTTGTCAGATTTTTCTCAATATTGCAAACAGCTTGAGTCCTTGATTTTTATGAATTTATTTAAAGCGCAAACAATACTCTTATACAAAAAAAAAAAATAACAAAAAAATTTTTACTTGAAAAACATTGTGAATAAAAAAAAAATACCAAGCGCTTTTTTAAGTCACTGCATTAGCTTATAATAACTATAGTTGAAGGTTTTTTAAATGATGAAATTTCGTTGTTGCCTTTAGTTTCATCACTTTCGCTTTGGGTTTAAGAAAACCGAGAAGATTTAATTAGTATGATCTCAAATACTATGTAATTAGTTAAATAAAAAGTTCCTTAATAAGCAATCTTAATTTTTGTTGAAATAACTAAAGCATAGAACTAAACTAGAGTTTTTATTAAAATAACAAGAAATGTTGTTAGTAGAGCTCTTGATATTCGATTAATCGAATATTCGAATTATTCGAATATGATGCTATTCGAATAGTGAAATTCGATTAGCAGTATTCGAATAATCGCTCACTGTCGATTATTCGAATAACCTGCTCGTAGTCAATTATTCGAATAATAACTGGTGCTCGATTATTCGAATGTTGAAATGTGTGTAGGTATCATGTATGAATAAATATGTACACATTTAAATAAATTGAAATGTAGGAACATAAGTTTGTTTTGAGAAAATTTTGTAATTATTCAGCAACAATATAAATGAACAGGTTAAAAAATCACATAAAATGCATTTTACCTTCTAAGAGGAATAATTAAGTTATTAAAATGGACACATATCTGTGAAGAAATGCTTATTATTATACAGGAATGTAAGAAGGCTAACATTTTGTGGTGACAAACAACTTCTACGTGGCGTGACAATATTCCCAGCAATTGAAAAAGTGCGTTCGGACTCTGCCGATGTAGCTGGTATGCACAAATATCTTGCGGTTAATTTGAAAAGTTCCGGATAAATAGCACGGTGATTTTTCCACCATGTTAGGGGATGAATGTTGTGGCCGAACTGAGGTTCAGCCAAATAAGAGTCGATTTGTGACATAACATTATTTGTTGGGATTTCACCATCAAACAAAAAATCCAAGTCGGTATGTACTACGCTGTCTGTTTCTTGGTTAATGACATTGCTTACTTGAAGTTGGCTTCTGATAAAGTCATAAACCTTGTGTTTTGTTTGCGAATCTTCATCGTTAAGGTTCTTATATCTGGGGTCTAAAAATGAGGAAATTATTGGAGCTGCAACTTTTTCTAAAACATAACCTATATTGAACCTTTCAAAAAGGGAATTACGTGCAGTTTCTTTGAATATATATTTATTTGCATCATCTTCCGACGATGCGGCCATGTGGTTTTTAATAAGACGGTGTATTAAAGGTCGCACTAAAGACAATGTCACATTTTTGCCACCACATATCACTGCAGTCGCTTTATCAAAACATGTAACATGTTACTTGGGATTAGGCGTGCCACTCCACGAGATATCAAATTCCTGACGTTCAAATGTGCAGTCATGAACGGTGTCGTGCTTTTTTCTCTTACGGCCACCCGAGGTGCTCGCCTGCGTTTCAACGCATTCACCACTTGTTGCATCGATATTCGTGTCCGGTGTTCTACATATGTGTAACAAGCTTGTGCTCTATATTTTACTTATAACTTATATTTTTCTTTATTTGTCCTTACATGCCACCACCACGAATCGGTTCCTTCTTATGGACTTGTTTCAAGTGAGTGCTTAGCGAGGAAGTGGAGTGGTGGAAACTAAGGACTGCTCCACAAATGGAGCAGATAACTTGCTTACCATCACTGCATTTCGTAAAAAAGCTCCACACCCAACTTAGTTTTCTTACACTCATGTTCACAAAAACACACAAAATTTATAAATTCTTATTTTTTTTTTACAAATAACACTTATTACAACGATCGAATATTCGATTTTAAGAAGGTATTCGAATAATCGTAGCTTTGCGACTATTCGAATAATCGAAGAGAATCAACTATTCGAATAGTAACATTCGATTTCCAATCGTACAAACAATTGCCATTCGAACGTTCGAATATTCGAATAATCGAATTATTCGAACAATTTCAAGAGCTCTAGTTGTTAGTAGATATTTATCAGATTTGTTAGAATTTTTCCAAGTGGATGGTAAGTACTATTTTTTTCTTCAGTGGCAACCCTGATCAAGCGGCTATTACTTGCGCTCTTATGCTTGTTCGTAACTTGGTTGCTTACATAGTTGGTTGCTTACATGTATCCAATGTTTATTGCTGCTGTTGTTGGTGTTTATGTTGCCTTGTGGCGGCACTGCAGTCCTAACTATAAAGTAATATAATTATCGCATAATAATTTGCCTGTAGCTAACCGAGAGCGGTTTTTGCCTCAATGACATTGGCGACAGCAACAGCAATGGCAGTACCAGCAAGAGCAGCAACAGCAAATGTATAGACTCTGTTAGCAAACTTCAATAATCGCCAATAATAGCGACACTCAATGTTTAATTTCCTTTCAATTTATGCTGGAGAATGGTAGGCGAAGATTAGGTTGGCGTGAGTGAGGCGACTAGAAAGGGATGAAAGGCAAAAGGTAACTTTACCAGAGCTGGTGGCAAGAAATTATACGAGTAAATATCAAGTTGTACGTAAGTAAATGATGCGGAGTGGCAATGCGCTGATAAGAACTGGCCAATAACCCGTGCTGCATACACAAATTCGAATGAGTATTTACTTGTGCATAAATGTAGTGGAAGAGCAGTTGTGGAAGTGTAGATTCTTTAAGTCAATTTGTTGAATAGCGGCGATGAAAAAATGTTGGAGATAAATAAAACTATGGCGTGCATATAGTTGTGATGTATTTTTAATGAATATTGAGCAAATTTTCTTTCAAATATGCTCATAAATACTTATATTTTGTACATATGTATATTAGGGTGCATCACCCACCACAAAAAACAAAATCGGTACTGTTTTTCCATCGGAAATATAAAATGTATTATATTTTACGACTTCCGCCAAAAATATTTCGGGGAAATATCAAGATTAACGCGAGATTTTTGTAAATAAATTTTAAAAATAATTTCCAAAAAAATTGAGCTTACACAGATTCAAAATAATATTCTTGGAGGTATTTTCAAATACGTCCAGCTCAAGTTAATCCTAATATCGAGCCCTAACCGCCAAAATAACGTAAGCGACATTTTTTTCAAAATTTTCTTTTTAGTGCAGAAATGTATCTAGATGCTCTAGGAATATTTCTGCATTAAAAAGAAAATTTTTAAAAAAATGTCGCTTACGTTATTTTGGCGGTTAGGGCTCGATATGTTCCGAAACATTTTGACGGAAGCCTTAGAAGGGAATACATTTTATAATTCCGGTTGGAAAACCGCCATATTTTTTGGTGATGCACCCTAATGTTCATATCGCACACGATCTTCAAAAGTGACACAACTCAAAATTACACGTACGTCAGAAAATACGAAAAACTATTTCGTAGCACATGCTATTCATATGGGCAAGGGAGACTTTACCCTAGGCTTTTTGAACAAATTATACAAAAAATTTGCTCCAGTCTTTGCTTCAAGGTAATTAAAAGCTCTGTGTATATTTTTAGTGCATTATGTCAAAAATGCCGCATTTTGAGTTGTATCACTTTTGAAGATCGTGTGCGATATATTCCTACACACATATATGAGCAACTATAATATAACTAGTAAACTCCTTAAAGTCATTGCCGGTATATTTTAAAGGACCATTTCAAACTATTCTGAGCTTAAAACACAAATGTATACGTCGTGCTTTTCATGATTTAAAAAAAAAACTGATTTATTTTCCTTGAAATATTTGACACAATATAGGCCTTTTAATCGTTTTGGAACAGAGAACCTGATTAAAAAGAGGGAAGGAATGAACAGAGGCATATAAGGTTCTCTCTCCTTTGCCCACCGCCATCATACTATTGAAGACTTCTGTGTAAACTTTTTATAGTCTTACACTGTATCTGAGCCTTTAGATGTATGTATTTAAAAAAGGAAAAAAGCAATCATAGATAATCGAATAAGCACTCGTCGGTTTCGATTAGTTGTTCAGGGGAGAAATTTGTATTGAGATGTTATAATCGGCCTCAAGGTAAATCTATGCAGTATCCTAGCACGTGATATTTACATACAATTCGGGATATATTAAGATTTATGCACATGTTTAGATACATGAAGAAGGTGATAAGAAAAGTGTACAAAAAATGCATCAGTACTTGATATTTAGAAAGTCCAACAGGTAAAGCAAATTTAGGCCTCTCCTCTTGTGAAAGGAAACAAAAGACTAGCTAGCTTTATTAGATAGCACAATGTCGCCAGTGTCACCAGTTCCACTATTGTCACCAGTTCCACCAATGTCACCAGTTCCATCAGTATCTCCACACTCTAAAAAAAATTGTGTAGATTTCCTAGCTAAAAGGTAGGTTACTGATTTCCTACCTTATTATTTGCAAAATTACATGCTCGATTATTCAACGAATATTTTGTTTAAATTTCCGACTTTTTAGAGCATAATATAGCTGCTGTGGTGTGCGTAAATTTACTACAAAAGTGTGTACAAGCTACAAAATACACACCTGCCGTTTGATTTCACCCGTAGAATGGTGTAAAGCTGCTAACAAAAAGGATTTTTACACACGAAAATGTGTAAACGAGAAAAATACATATTCATCGTGTAAATTTACCAAAAAATTTTAAAAATAAACAAAAATATACTCGATTTAAAGTCGCATTTTTAAACAGATTTTTTAGAGTGCAGTGTCGCCAGTGTCGCCAGCGTCAGCAGTGTCACTAGTGTCGCCAGTGGCACAGTGCGAATAGACACTCCCATTTCCTGTTGGGCTGCTGCGTTTCAACGCACACACACTTTCACATAACGTACCTTCGCAAGTATGTGTTAATTTTTCTGCATAAACCCAAATGTGTGAGCACCTATATAGCAGCCACTTACATATGTATGTATGTATTTACATACATCTGCACAACAAATTTCCATCAACATCCTTGTTATCTATTTATGTATGTGTGTGTGTACATGTATTAATCTACTTGAGTTTCCACGTCTGTCTGTCAGTCAGTGTTGATTGCATAGCATTTTATGTGTCATACATTAAAATTGAATAAAAAATCAATTTCACTTCTAGCCTAATTTGATTGCTTTTTTGCCTTTCGCTTTTACTCCTGGCTTAATGTATGTATTTCCTTGGCCTTTACTTACACGGGGATTATACATAAATACAACATTGAATTTTACCGAGTCCCGAACAGGTCGATACCTGTGAAATTTGTGTATCAATGTATTGAAAGGATAATTTTGAAATTAATGAACTTTTAGGAAATTAAAGACGAGTGGCAGATAAGGTGTAGAAAAAGTAATACTTTTTTTTGTTGCGGTTTTTTGCACATACTGTCTCTTAAATTACTACACGCACATACGGGAAATGATCAAGCTCAATTTTTTCCCTTGGTATAAAATACAACATCGAGCTTTGCAGATATGACCTTTAGCTCACTAGAACAAAATATGTATTTATTTTTATGGTCAGCATGTGTAAATTCAAAACATAAAAGCCGTTTTTCTCGAGTTTTCAATTTTTGGGATTATGCCACTCTTGCAACAAATGTGCGATATGTATTTGGGGATTGCTTTTATAAAACTTATTTCTCAAGCTTCAGGGCAAAGTTATTTAGAAATAATTTCCTTAACAATTATAATTTCCGTTGCATTACTTTTGTAATCCCGTTTAACCCTGACAAGTTCGTGAATATTTACCGAAAACAAGCTTTTACAATTTTTACTTTTCGTGCCAAACTCAAGATGATGAGAAGATGCGCTGATATCCGGAACAGCAGCTATAACTTGCAACGAAATAAATTGTCTATATTCAATTGACTCCGTGACATTGTGTCCCGAACCGCAGTAATAGAGTGAAAGCGGTAATTTTCTTGTGAAAGATTGAGCTTAGTGTTATGAAATATCACTATTAAATTTTCTGATTTTTGTGTATGAACGCTTACTTCCCTAACGGAGTATGAAATACTACATACATACATATCGTCGTTTAAAGTACAAAACCGCGTATCGTCATTCTGCAAAACCGCGTAACTGACATTGGCTGCCAAAAATTGGATTTGCTCACATAAGCCCTTGGCTCAATCCTTATCCGTTCGTCCTAAAATATACTATATTGCTTAAAAGTTGCCTCGTTAGCATGTTAGAGGCATCTCCGCGAATATATCGCTGAGTTACAAACAAATTCATGTCATTGGACCCGACTAGTTAGAGACAGGTACCGAGCGTCAGTTATTGAGAACCTGTCAACATCATCACATAAAAGTCACACACAAACCACCACTTCACATGCCAACTGAAACCCTCGTATTAAAGATTCCTCTCCTCTTGATCCAAGCGTGTTGAAACTGCGCATTTCCTAGGGTCCCATTATAATAAATGACCGATGAAAACTCCGTAGCTCTAAAGCAAGAAGTATCGAAAATCTGAAGCGAATTCCGAGGTGTACACACAACTTTTTTTCATCTACACATACCGAGAGAGGTGTGCTTAGTAGACCGAAGATGTTTCGGAATCGGAAAACTGAATTCGGGCCTACAAAAAAAGGTCTTAGCCAGAAAATAGAGTCACTAAATGTAATCTCACACGATTGACGCAAAACCCAAATCTTTGCACTTCTTCTGTACCAAATAACCTTAACGCTCTTTCCTCCATCATTGGAAGGATATTTCTGTGTCGGCATGAAAGAAGTGAAGAGTGCCATTGAGTTGCTACGTATAGATTCATGCTCACTCCTTAAAGAAGCATTAGTCTTTGCCAAACAGCCATACGATTTGACCAAAAGAGAACATTAGATAAATATTAAAAAAAAAAATCCAAATCTATAGGCCTATCTACTGAACACATTATGATCTGGGGATACATAGAATAGTTTAGAAGACCAAAAAATAAATATTAAAGTGGTCATTACCACGAAGAAGAGCCAGAACAAACTTTGTGTATAGATTTTTTAAGTGACTTGAATGGATTGTCGAAGTCTGCCACTCAGTTTCGTTAACCAACTATATGTGGGGGCTTAAAGAAGAGGAAGCATAAAGTTTCAGCAAGGACTAATGGCAAGATTACATATGTACTATTTATAGTGTATGTCACAGCTATGCGCCAAGCTTTGACTATTTATTTTATCATTTTTACCTTTAATTATTTTTTATAAAAAAAAACAGTTAATTTAACAAAAACTGTATAAATCCAAGTCTAAAACTGTGTGCGATATTTAGAAAAAACTAACGAGCTTTCGTAAAAACTTCGAGCCTTTTAATTAAAGTGCTTAGAAAGATTTGAGAGTGCAGTTTTTTACTCCGTTCAATTTTAGCACAATGAAGTAGGTACAATCTTAAAATTTTATTTTTTTATTTTGTTGAATGTGTCGCACAGTGATCTGAATATGGCGGATGATTACGAATCTGAAAAACTATGAAATGATTGGGTCCAGTATGACGGCTTTTAACTTAAAAAGTTAATGGATTTTAATAGAACATAAGGACAATTCATATAAGCGCGTAAATGCTTCGTAACCATGTAAAGCTCGTAAACTTGCTTAATTTTGTATTTTGTAATTTTCCTCTTCAATTCAAATACTAAACAAAGTTGGCAAAATTTGGCTCTACTGTTCTGTGTGTGTGTAGTTTTAATGTTGAATAATAAAAATATGTCAATAGATTTTTTGCAAAATTTGGCTGGATACATTTCTAGCGAACTCTGAAATTTTAGGGAATTTCTAATATGTTCAGGACCGCAGCGTTTACACGTGCACAAGGCAAAAACTGGGCGTTCGTGTAAATCCTAGACGGACCTTCTTACTACATATTCCTCAGAAATTATATTCGGTCTTAGTACCGATTTGAAGACTTTCGTTTTTAATATTTCGTCCCGGTAGATTCTCCATTCAGAGCCAGATGTGTCGCTTATTTTCTTCATATACAAAAATCGTCGTGTGTATTGGACTTCTTCAACAAAAGAAATTGACAAAAACAACGGTACGTACGTGCGTTATTTTTCAACAGAGCTCGCACTTTCTTCATCATAGGTAAAGATCATTATGTTTAAAGTAGGGCTGTGCGATTATTCGATTACTCGAGCAAGTCGGGTAATCAGTTAACCAATTACTCGAGTAGTCAAGATTTTGATTACTCAAAAGGATGATTAATAGAGTTACTAGAAAAATGATTACTCAAAAAAATGTGGTGATCTCCGAAATAGCTGCTAAAACTTTATATTGTTGGTAGATATTGACAGGACACTTTGTTTTTGTATATATTGTTGACAGAGTGCAGTTTGACTTATAAGCAAGTGTTGCGTTTGGTGAATTTGTTATGCTGTGATCAAAGTTTTCTGTTAGTCTCGGGTTATATGTCACACTGTAGAACTTCTTTGTTGTGTTTATTTCTGGATTTTTTCTTGTGTCTTTATGGCTACAGTTTTTGGTTAATTGTTGGTTTATTAGCTCGCGTATTAAATGAGCAGGGTAGTGGTTGCTGCTTAGGATATTAGTTATTTTTTCTATTTCATCATGGAATTTTTCGCGGCTTATTGTAAATATTTTATGTATCAGGTTTTTTTTGCATGTTTATTTCGTATTTTGTTGGTTGCGATGAAAGGAAGCTAATCAGGCGTCCAGAAGAAGTTGGTTTTGAGTACCAGTCAAGTAAAAGATTGTGTGTGAAATTAATACAATCAACATTGTGCCATGTCCGCTGGATGGTAAAAATAGAAATAAATTTAAATCAACCGAAAAAACGTCCGCGGCAAAAGTTCTGCCGCCGCAATTACGAGCCATTCCATATGCCTTTAAGAGTTTTAATTTTAACAGCGCTTAACCGCGCTTCGCCATCGTCTGCTGCAATTCTGGGTAGAGCTTATGAAAAAAATATTTAATTTTAATTTTTGGAAACAGAAACAGAGCGAAAAGTATCAAGGAACTTCAATTTCTTTATATGTAAAGAGTACTTTGAAATGTCGATTACTCATTTTACTCATAATGTTGATTAATCAAATATTTTTGTTTTTGGTTAATCAAAATCTTGATTGTTCGAGTAATCATAATTTCCAATTAATCGAATAATTGAGTTATTTACTTTCTGATTAATTAAAATTTTGAATAATCAATTAATCACACAGCCCTAGTATAAAGTAGTTTACTATAGCTACCACTGAACAGAAATGATTTTATGAGTCTTACATCTACCTGAAACTTAACAGCAATTTCAAAATCCCAGATATCTCTTGACGAAAAAAGAGAAAAGTAAAAGCGCTAATCAAGAAACCGCCAATCAAACTAGCAACGAGCCAACCAAACCAATATTTCTTTAAATATATATACTCATGCATAGATGTACATGTACATTATACGTATCTCTTGTGTAGCTATGAGACTAGGTGTGGATTCTACTAACGTAAGCCAAAAAGCCGTTTAGAATACGAGTACCACCAAGAGCGTGATAACACGGAAATATCTGCGGTTGAGTGCTTCAGTGAGCTTCAAGTTCCAAAAATCGAAAAATAATACCAACACCAAGATTTCACTTGAACAGAGAAAGGAAAAGTAATAAAAGAAATAAAACTTAATTTGAATATTTTTCCAATTCTAATTGTGTTTGCTAATATTATGCGATTCTTACAAATCAAATGGATATAAGACAGCTTTTGAGAGGAGAAGGGGCAAAGGAAGGTCAGCCGAAAAGATAAAACGAAAAAGTGGGAAAACATTAGAGCAACGAAAGCGCAGGACAGTCGAGAAGTGGCAGAGAAAACTTTCGCTACCCAGAAATGGACGGAGACTCTGCAGATTTTATTAAAGCGCAAATTAAACCACAGCGACTAAAATGCGACGAAGAATGCTTTTTTTGGTGCGCTGGAAGTGACTGACGTATCGGTTAAGCTGGGATAAAAACGCGGATGCGGGTAAGATGAGACGGGAGCTGGATCGCACTGACTGCGGTCGGTTGAATGCGACTCGTTTTCTGTTCGGGACTAGTCCGTGTAGCGTCTTTTTGATGGACACATTCGATTTGGGTGCGCTGTCGCTCTTTGGTCGCGCCATCGACTAACTGCGGCTACTTCTACACACTCAGATAAAAAGAGAGCGAGCAAAATTTGGTCAGGCGAAAATAAAATGAATTTGAATAATTTGCATTGGCTGCTGTTTCTTAATGCAAAATGAATCAAAGCATATTGTGGCTGGAAGATTTTCGTCGAGAAGACAAGCGAGGCGAGCTACTGAATAGTCATCAGCGTCGGTTGGTATAACTTTTGTTCTCTTGCTGCTGCTGGTATTGTGCGGCAAGTGTTTGTCACCGCCTTTGGACAGTGTCGCTGTTCGTTGTGGCCATGTCGCAACAGCTGTGAAAATGATGGCGTGAAAGTGTGACTAAGTTGTGGAATGCTGATCTGGGCAATCATCCCACGGTAGCAGCCACTTGTCTTAGAGCTGTTTGTGTGTCAGCCACTCTTTCTCAGCCTTCGTGCAGCTACACAGCCTTCCTCCAATTCATTCGCCACTTGGCGTGTAAAGTTTTATTAAAAATTCAAATACTTCGCTTATCGTTTTAGCCGCAGCTTTAGGTTTTGTGTCGCCGCCTCACACCAGTCGTCTACTTCTTCAGAAATATCTAGGGTGGGCGTGCGGTGTAACCACCTTTTTCACGCGAAACCTGCTTAAATATTCCATTTGGTTTTTTTCTTTTTATTTGTTTAATTTTTGTATTGTCTCCTTCTTTTCCTTCGCCTCTTATCACTGGTGTCCCTGTACAAACATTTATTATGCGATTTTGGTGCGTCTGAGAAAAGTATAAATATATAAGTACAAATATGTACTCCCAACCATTGCCAAGGTTTTTATAAACAGAGCAAAGCAAATACTCTTACCCTTAGGCTTTGGTGTGGAAAAATTATGCTACCAGCTTCCGCTGTCTTCGTTCTCCAATATCTTTTTTCTATTTGCTGCTGCTTTGCAATTCAGTAATTCATCTGCGTAGGCTAACCATGGAAAAAAAATTCCGGACGCGCGTAAAAAAATATACTGAAAGCAAATGAAAATTAAGTAAAAATTATAATATGAAGTGGCTGGGCCGCCTCAGCATCAACAGCGCCAGCACCAGCACCTGCAACGCCGCCAGCAGCCGACAAATATGTACAAACATACTTACCTTTATGCACTGCGCACTCATAGCCTCGACTCCCTTCTGCAACATACTCGTATATTTTGTGAATTTTTTTTCGCTCGCTACTACTTGTTTGCTCCGCGTTCTATTTTTATTTATTTTTTTTCTTCTACCACAAGTTTGGTTTGCTTTGCAAATAAATGATAAGCATTACATTTGATATTCATTATTTGATAACGCAATAAGAAATAAAAATAAAACGGTAACGGAAACGGAAATGAAAATGTTGCGAATGTTGGCTAACGCTCACCTTATAAGTACTCTGTATATTCATTTGCTCTGGGGGTTTCCACCTCACTCACACTTAAATGCCTGTGAAGCGTTCGCTTACTGCATTGCTAAGCCGCTGTTTCACTCCTACCTCTTCAGCTCCATTTACCATATTTCGACTGTCAGCCTCCGCTACAGGACAAGTTGGTGGATTAAACGTTTACTTAGGCGAAATATGTTTATAGTTATTATGAAAATGTTGTTGTCAGTATATGACTTATGCGATTATTATGATTATAATACTGATATATTTATATGCACTCATTGGAGGGGAGTATGGCCTGAAAAACATTTGAGGTGAGTCTGCATATTTATTATGTATGTTTATAAATGCAGCTGTAGCTAAGGTAAGTTCAGTTCAACTGCTTGTGGTTGAGCCAAATTGTTTTGGGGAAGGGAACTGAATTTGTTAACTGAAAAGTTCATGTCATTCTTTGAAAGAAATGAAGATAGTCGATAGGATTGCGCAAAAGCAGGGACCGAAAATAAAAATTATTTTTTTAACAGTTAAACTTGGCCAAATATTTTTTAAGGCCGAAATAAAAGTCCTTTCCTAATAATAAGCAAACCGCTTATCCAAATAAAAAAAAATTGGTGTCAAATGAAAGAGGAAATATCTTTTAAATAGAAATAACGAACGACAAGTTTTTTTTATAGATCTTTGGCATAAAAGGGGTCTGCAAAATAATTTTAGCCTCGAAGCTAGCGAGAACCAGCATTGCTATTTTCTCGGATAGTCAGCTATCATACGACCAATACCAACGTATGCGGCGTTCGTTCGTCAGGAAAAGCTTTCAGGTGAAGTTTTCTTCAAGACGGGATTGGAGTAGGGGCAGGATAGTCGAGGAGAATCCCACTGAAATCTATACTGGCGGCTTCAAAATGGACTGCAGTGTGGGTGCGGGGGTGTTCTGTGAAACGCTGACTTCTGGCACTTGCCCCACCGGTAAGAAAATCCAAAACAGTGAGAGATTGCAAATGTGCGTTAAGCACGGCGGCCGAGTTAATAGACATCACTATCATCTGGGTTCCCGGCCATAGGAGAATACATGGAAATCAGAGGGCTGACGAGTTGGCTAAGGCTGGGGCATCTTTCGATGAATCCGAAGCAGAGACTATCAATTGTCCACTTGGGCTCATCAAAAGGGAACTGCATCTGCAATTCACACTTATGGCTGATACACGTTGGAACAACCTTCAAACCAGCAAAACTGCGAGGAACATATGACCGCATTATGACAAGCGAAAGACAGAAGAACTTCGCAAGAGGTCAAGGAAAGATATAGTCAAATTAATAGCCCCGATAACGCGACATTGACCCATTGGTGAACATGCAGCTAAAATTGGCCTTCCGTATAACCCTTGGTGCCGTAGTTGTAATCTTGAGAGAAGTAAAGAAACGGTCCTTAACTATCTTTGCGAGTGCCCAGCATTGGCACAAATAAGGCAAAACACACTCGGGAGTTTTTCTATCCAAAATCTTGGGGAAATTTAGAAATTCACCATTTCTATCCGAAATAGATTGATCGGAAAATCCAAATGGTTTGACGAACCCAACGAATCATGAAAGCAGATAAAATGAAGGGTCCCAGGCGTATCAAAATGGTGCTGTCAGCACTAATTGAATGTAAACTAAGTACAAAATGTACTCAGGCGACGCTTCTACCAACCAACCAACCAGGCAGCGATCAAGGCACTTGCCTCTTTAACCATCACGTCCAGCATCATAAAACAGTGCAGGGAGAACGTTATAGCTTTAGCTGACAGGCATGTCGTTGCACAGATTTGGGTGCCGGGGCACAGCAGAACTCATGGCATCGAAATGGCTGACGAGCCGGCCGGGAATGGATCGGCTTTAGATATCTCAGAGGCAGAGGAGGTTCTTGTGCCTCTGAGATATATCAAGGGCCGCACCTCTCAGCACTGGAAAAAGGGGGCTAACAGTAGGTGAAAAGAACTCGTTTAACTGCCGTTTACACAGGCAACTTGGCCGTGGGAATCCATGCTGCAAGATTAGGACTGGAACACAACAATTCTTGTCCTGGTTCTAACTTACCAGATGGAGAAGAAACGGTGAAGCATCTGCTCTGCGGTTGCCCAGCACTATGTAAGACTAGAATCAGGCTTCTAGGCAAACCTTGCTTTTGAATTCCTTCAACTCCACATGCTGGGTTTGAGAAAAATTATCGTTTTCTGCTGCTTTCTTTTCGGGCTTTCTTTTCAGGATCAATTGCGAGTAGTGGTTTTAAAATGGCACACATAAGTGTTAATTGGAGTTGGTCAACTCGGCACTTCAACCACCAACCAACCAGATGGACCTAACGAAACAGGAGGTTACCTGATTTCATTCATTTTTGTTTTCTCATTGTCTCTTTCCTTCCTAGAGCGTGAACTTTAGTGTAAATGACGTTGAGAACCGAAGTCAGGAGACAACATATTTTTCTACTTTGGAATGGGAACGCTTGATCTCTCTTTCAATCACGAGTAAATGAGGATATGGACGAAGTAAGCAAGTATAAACGTTTTTACAATTTCGAAAAATATGCTGAACGGGTTAAAACTTGAGGAATGGGATAAATTTGCAAAATAGTTTCTAGGTACCACACCCAAACAGTGTCTGTAAAAAAAACAAACCAAAATAAAAAAATACTTTACTGAAATCATCAAATTTATTAAGCTTTCCAACTACACTTGACCATTAATTTCTGCATACTCCAAAAATCACACGATAAATAAGCCATTTACCAGCAATTAAGCTAATCTTACGACACCCACTGACAACGGGCAGGAAAGAAAATTTTAGCTGAGTTGACAGACGACTGAGCTTAAATAATGAGAGAATTAGTGAGTTATGATTCATGATGAACATAATTACTTTGTTAACGCGAACGGATGTGAATTCTAAGCCGAATGGAAATAAGGTAAGAGAAGAAAAAATGTGGAAAAAACTAAATTAATGACTGTAAGGAAAATTAAGAGGTGGAGGATGGATAGAAAAAATAAATGGAAGCAAAAATATGTGAAAGAAAAAAATATTTAGGAATGAAAAACAGAGCTAAAAAATATTAAAAGAGAATGAATAGTCAATAAGAGTCATGAAGAAATGTATAATAAAAAAATGGGAATATTAAGCATTGATAAAAAAAAATTTAATGATAGAAAGTAAGTGCAGCAATACAGACAAGAAAAATTGAAATTGTGAAAAAAATGTCGCCAAACATATTTTAAGAAAAAAAGCATCCCTTTGTATTAGTAAAACTTTTTAAAAGTTTTTCAGAACAGAATTAAAAGCTGTGGCCGACATCTGAAACACCGAAAAAAATCTGAATCTAGCAAAAGCCAATTAAAGCAAACGTTCGGTTGAGCGCGAAAGGGAAAACTTGACGAATTATTGCGAGGTGCAACCAGGATCATCAAATTTCCGCTTGGCTAGCTGCAGTAATTTGAAAATGAAACTAATGCCGCAAACGTGGTAGAAAAGGTGAATGGCAGCTATACACAAAAAAAAAAGTGGCGGAAAATCTGAAATGAGAGAAAATAAAAAAATGCAGGCGCTGAGTAGCGAAAATAAAATATTTAGGGGGAAAACTGCATAGTTGAAAAAAAAGGAAAAATGTGTGGTGAAGGAAGTGGGAAAAAAGGAAAACTACAATTCAACCAAAAATATAGGAAATAAAAGCCAGCTAGGATGCGCAACATTGGAATGGATACTTGGCTTAAGCTGAGAAACATATTGCCAACTCGTTGCGCACTAACAAAGCGAGGAATTTAATGCACTTCCGGGCTTATTAAAAATTTCGGAGCATTTAATTTTCTTTTCTCCCCTTAACCGTGTGCTCTTCAAAACTTAAATGCCAATTCTTGCAAATCAACAAACAACCACTCAATCATCATCTTCAACGTCAGTGCTCTTGAGTGCCATAAAAGACATAAAAATGAATTGCTGTAAATCAGTGCGGTACAACAACAGTTTCCCCGAATGCAAATTTGCTTTACAAAAGTTGCATAAGCAAATTTTCCCATACAAAGCAATAAAAATAATGTCAGTGATTATAAGAATTTTTCATGTGTGCTGCACGCATTCAAGTGCACATTGAACCGTGCACGCAAGCTCATAACAGCACCGTTAATTGTCACACGCACACATGTGAGCACACGCGCACTCACCAGCGCAACGCACGCCGATTTGCCTAAAGGCTGCAAACAGCTGGGGAAAATTTTATCAACCGGTTATCCTTTCACACGAAAATTTGTAGCAAACCAAAAACCATTTGACTCTTTGATGTGCTACCTAACGTTTGGCATTTGTTATTCTTTCTTGTTGTTTTTGTTGCTTCTGGTTGTTACATAAGTAGCACCCTTCTTCAACGCTCTGAAATGTACATCTGCTGCAGCCGAAAACAGCGTTCATTTCAAATTAAAACGCAATTATTTGCAATCCACGAAGCGAAAAATACGCAAATATTTGTTAGTGGCAGCAGCAAATCAAAAGGCTGGGAAAAATTTTCCACCTTAAATCGTAGTGACTGGAAAAGAAAGCTAACGAATTGTTTTGCATTTTATCAAATGCGCTTTAGCTGAATTTTTATGGCATTGCCGTGTGGAAAAGGTATACAAAACTTATAGGAAATTGGGTAGTCAGTCGTTTGGAAAACAACGCATTTGGCTTGAAACCAATGCATAATTTCCAAGTGGTTGGGTACACTGAGAGAAGTTTCCAAAACCTAGAATATTGCACTAACCATCCTGAATTATAAAGGAAACGAAAATCGGTGGACGAGTGACAGAGTGGTTTCAGGTTACCAATTTTATGGCAGACCGACGAAATGAGCTCCCTATGCAGTAATTTTTCTGGCGAGGAAATAAATTACTTCTGGCACCAGTGCCTGGCGGCTATCAGAACACTGAATGATATAATGGCGCTCGAGATCAGTAAGGGAATGTCTGACGCCTCTATCAACCGCGTCGGAGTATTTCCTAATCAGGCTTAACTGCATGGCTGATGACCTGGCAAGGAAAGGCACCCTTGAAACGTTGTCACCAGGAACGGGACAACTGGGGACGCCTCTGTCTTCCTTCGGTCCACTCTTTCGATAATTTCGGCCTCACGTAAAGCTAGGACAGGCCAAATTGAAAGATCCTTCTGGCCTGTGGTGGATCGAGGACGAGGAAAGGGCTCCTTATGCTTGCAAAGCCTCAACTATCGCTGTTAGTGCGGGCTCTAAAAGGACATTGTGCAACTCGTATTCACGCAGTAAGGTTGGGAGTCTTAACTGATCCCTTTTACATGAGCTGTCAAGAGGATGATGTGGTGGAATCATATCAACACTTTATACTAGCCCTGCAGCAAAATTTAGAGACAGTCTGTCAAAGCGCTAGTTCCGCCCTACAAATTTCAGAACTGTCTTTGAACTACTGCAAAAAGGATGCAGAGCTGGGCGGTTTAAACTCATGTGGTGCTAGCTGCGCTGTTATCAGATCCTAAAACTAATAGCAAACTGTTTTCGTTTATTTAATATGTAATTCTCTAGTTTATGGAGCAACCGCTGAAATATTTCCAAAAATGTCGTTATTGGTAACATTAATGTCATTTTTATACATCTAGGTATACATACGTACGTATAAAATTTAATGCAAAATATAACCATACAATTTAGTTAAGCTACACTTAACAGCAAAAGTCTCCGTACACCATTTCCTTTTTAAGTAGGTATTCACATTATATTGAGAGCTTTAGGGAAGTAGTCTATCCCTAAGTTATTCGCATTTTCGTGTTTAGTAAAGCTAGCCACAAGAGCCAATACTGTCTACCATTGTCTAAGCTTCACTAAGCACGATGACCGAATTTTAAAATAAAACGAAAGAGGTGTCCGAAAGTAGATCATGCGTCGCTGTACGAATGAAAGAATTTACATTGGAGTATGATCTTAAACAACCAAAATTTAAAAGATGTGAAACAAAAAGGACAACAGTTATAACCATTCGCAAAATTTAGTACAAATGCGGTGGATTTTGACATGATCAAAACCAATTGAACCTAATTCAATGTTAAGTAACATAAAGAAATAGTAGAGCTTTAACCCAAACTTTTAACAAAAGCTTTTAACAGAATCTTTTAACAAAAAGCTTTTACATAATATTTTAACATAACCAGGGTTAACATAACGAATAACATGCATAAATGATAACATAAGTATATAAGTGAGCATGATAATAAATATATGTAGCATGCGTGCTTCCCGATACAGTCGCTACAGAGCTAAAATTTGTTTATTATTTTATAAAAAAAAAAAATTTATCATGCTTAAGAAAAAATCACATTAACCCAATTTTCAAGCTTTATACAAAATTTTTCATCAAAAATGTCGACCTTTTAATCAGATTTAAAAAAAATAAACAAAAGTGGTAAACAATCTCACTTTGAAATGGGGGTGCTATTGATATGACTGATACTGCACATACGCAAATATACCTATTAGGAATCCCGGGATCCCGGTCTTTTTTAAGTCTCGAAAATCCCAGGATTATTTGCCTAGAATCCCGGGATTTTCGGGATTTGTAATTTACACTGGTGGCAATAATAGAAACGCTTTATGTTGAACAGTTTTGGCTATATGTATTTCTTTTGTTAATTTAATATTTAACTTTTTTTTTATAAATGTGTATCTCAATATACATATAATATCTTGCGGCAGGCAATTTTGCACACAAAAAAAAATCAATATATTCGTCAAACCAAGGGCCAAATATAGTAAAATTGCGTTCTTAATTTTTCTCTCTGACGTCAGGATTTTTTAAAGGAACTTTGCAATTTGAAAGATATGAGTAATTTAAAAATTGCAATAGAATATACTTAAAAAACCAGTATGGGTATCAAATGAAGAAGAAGATTCTGTACAGTTAAAACACATTACATTTTTTGGTGCGTAAGGGACGGCTAGGCATTGAAAATACCCTTTCATAATTTTTTCCGTGAATATCCTTGAAATTTTTCAATACTTATTTTTGAAAAAATTATATGTTAAGGACTAACTTTATTAGCTTAAAAAAATAAAATAGATTAAAGAGACATTTTCAATGCCTATTCGTCCTTTTGAACCCAAAAAAATTATTTAATTTGGTACCCATACTTTCGTTTTTCATTGCACTGAATTTTTTAAAATAAATTTTGGAATTAACCATATATTTGAAATTATAACGAGCCCTAACCGCCAAAGTAACGTAAGTAACATTTTTTTCAAAGTTTTCGTTGTAATGCAGAAGTGCATCTAGATGCTCTAGGCATATTTCTACATCAAAAAGAAAATTTTGAAAAAAACTGTCGCTTAAGTTATTTTGGTGGTTAGGCCTCGATAAAGTCTTTAAAAAAAAATCATGAAGTCAGAGAAATGCCCATTTATATGCAGTTAATTACTTATGTGTAATATGAGGTAGACTTCTATAAAAAAATTTAAATTTTGGATAAACAAATGGAATATGGACAAAACTGGTCGAATTAAGGCGCTTATTTTATTTCTGCCACTAGTATTATGAACTTCTTTCAACCAGAAAATAGATTTTTTGATTAAATTTTTTTTGCATCGAGCTTTTTTCGACATACCTTAAATTACTTTATCAGATATGTACACACTAATGTATTATTAAATGCACATAAATTTAATTACTGTCTTTCGTTTTGTTACTTATGAAATATTTTTCACTTTAAATAAAAAAATACGTTCCTAACCCATTTACTTATTATTTATTATATGGTACGAGAGCTTCTCAAACCACATTGATGCAATTTTTTCATGTAAAGTGTTGAAAAATAATAAATATCTAAATCCCGGGACTGAACCAACGACATCCCGAAAATCCCGGGATCGTACAAATCGAAAAAATTAACATCCCTAATGTATATGTATGTAGATAGGCGCCCGGCTTAATTGCGCAGCTACGCTTGCGATGGTAATTCTGCGAACTCTCATACGACTAGGTTCAAACCAGGGATGGAATTCTGAATGGACGAATCTGAAGTCCGTTTTGCTCCATCACGTTACGTCAAAAAACACCTCGGATTTTACGTGACAGAGAAAATGTAAATTGTGTTATCAATTACACGGGTCCACAAAAAAAAATCGATGAAAGGTTCCTTTGACCAAACCTAGTCTATCATATGTTTTTGGGTCGCTGAACACGAATCTGAAGTCCGTTTTGCTCCATCACGTCTAAATTTTTTCCTAACCTCATCTTATGGATGGGCCGTTGCTATGACATTTGAGAAGAATTCTTGTTGTAATTAAAATCTGCATCATTGGGATGCTGTGAGCATATCGTCGTTTAAAGTACAAAACCGCTTATCATCATTCTGCAAAACTGCGTAACTGACATTTGCTGTCAAAACTTTGCTTTGCTTACACAAACTCTTGGCTCTATCCTTATACATTCGTAATGAAATATACTAGCCAGAAATGCGATTGCTTTAGAAAAAAGAGAACCCTTTTGAAACAAGTATGAGTGTTTTTTCTCTCTAGAAAATAATTTACGCAACTTCACATACGCGCTTTTGCATTTTGTTGATACGCGGTTTTGTACTTTAAACGACGATATTCAATTGAAACAAGTAATATTTATCAAAAAAAAA
>NW_023458559.1:64289386-64298811 GCF_013731165.1 Rhagoletis pomonella | reverse complement strand
TATGCCTTTTGTTGTATGTGCTGAAAATGCGTCACATACGACAAATTCCCATATAAACGTACTTTTTTTAAATCATAAAACATTTGTCGTATGTGGCACATACCGTGTTTTGTAACATTCGACATCCGTTTTCTGAGACGACGATATGTTGACGGTAGGTATTTATATTCTTTTTAAGGTCGCGAAAATCTCGGGATTCTTGGCAAATAATCCCGGGATTTTCGGGATTTATAATTTGCACTGAAGGCAATAATAGAAACTCCTTTTCTTGATCCATATTGGGTATATTTCTTTTATTATTTAATAATTAATGTTTTTTTTTATAAATTTCCATGGGCCAAATATAGTAAAATGGCGTTATTAGTTGTTCCCTCTGACGTCAGTAAATGTGCTTAGAGAAGAAGTATGGGTATCAAATTAAAGAGGAAATCCTGCAGAATTAAAACAGATTTAAGTGTTTGGTGCATAAGGAATGGTAAGTATTGAAAACTTCCTTTCAAAATTATATCCTTAAAATTTCACAATATTTGTTTTTGAAAAAATTATATGTTAAGGATTTATATAATCTCGAAAACATCCTCGAATTTCGCCCTTCTAAATTTATCAGCTTAAAAAACTACCTATTCGTCCTAGTGTATCCAACAATTTTTTTTTGTAATTCTAATGAAATTTCCTCTTGAATTTGGTACCCATTTTTTATTCTACATTGCGTTGCATTTTTTAAGTAATTTTTGGAATTAATCATATATTTGAAATTACAAAGTGCTTTAAAATAAATCCTGACGTCAAAGAGAAAAAATAAAAACGCCACTTTAAATAACAAACCCGGGATCCCGAGATTTTCGGGATGTCGTTATCACAAAAGAAATATACCCAATATTGGTCAAGAAAAGGAGTTTCTATTATTGCCATCAGTGCAAATTACAAATCCCGAATATCCTGGAATTATTTGCCAAGAATCCCGAGATTTTCGCGACCTTAAAAAGAACATACCTACCGTCAACATATGTACCCTTGTATCAAGTGTGTATGTATGTACACACTTATGTGTGTACCAGGGTTGTTGCGAATATTCGCATTCGCCTTCGCTACCGCGGAGCTTCCGCATTAAATTCAACAATCGCATTCGCTTTCGCATTCGCAAAAATCAATGCGGATCTTTTGCGAATGCGAATATTGAAGGGACCGAAAATTACAGTAATTTTTTTTAGAGTTCAACTTGGCCAAATATTTTTTATTCCGAAATAAAAGTACTTTCCGGATAATAAACAAACCGCTTATCCAAATTAAACAAGTTTGGTATCCAATGAAAGGGGACTTAAATAGCTTTAAAACTGAAATGTCTAAAAGAGGAAAGCTACACATTGAAAAATATTTCAATAAAAAATTTTAATCAATTACCATAGAACAAACATTGGGTCAGGTATGTATTTACATAAATTTCTTTAGTATTAAGTTATAAAAAAATATAAATAGAGGTGGTAACCGTCATTCGTTATTTCTGTTTAAAAGCTATTTCAGTCCTCTTTCATATGATACCAAATCTGTTTAATTTGGATAAGCGGTTTCTTTATTATCCTGATAGGACGCTTATTTCGGAATAAAAAATTATAGGCCAAATTTAAATCGGAAAAAATAACTGTTATTTTCGGTCCCTGGAATATTGTGCAAGTGCACAGACGTATATCTAACCAGTCACAGAAGAAAGCATTAAAAATGAGTTATAAAAACTAAAATCAAAAAACGCTAGTGACGTGACAGGTTCTCCAAATTCCGAAACAACAAAAAGAATGAGAATGAAGAATTCTTTCGGAAAAAAACGGTGTTTAAACAACGATTTTGCCATGATACTAGATTATGAAGATGAAAGACAGGAGGATACATCCGACATTTGCAGCCCCGATGAAATTCTCAAAAAGTAATTATTGCTCCGCAATAAAAATAAATAAATATAACTGAAAGTCCTCTCAGTCCTATGGTGCAGTGTCAATCGAAAAGAATTTACAATTTTGCCAAGTTTAAAGTTTTTCAAGTTTGTCGCCTCGAGCGTGTTGTTATATAGTGGCGCAGGTTTGATTTACGACCCTTCAAAAAGTTTTTATTAAGTACAATGTTCCAATTTTTAAATTCAAGTACTAAAAAAACATTGAGTCTTATCATAAATTTAATTTTCCCCGAACCGGTGCACATTTCACTTTTGGGTTTCATGTACATATTTACTATGGGCGGAATACAAATTTTGGGGTGAATTTTTTTTCGGGCAAAAGTCAGCATAAGGCAGATTATTAAAAATTATTAACCTTTGCATTTTTTATTTACCCAAATCCCCTAATTTACCCACCTAAATTATTTTTAAAAATACATGACATCAGCATTCGCATCGGCATCCGCGGATGTCTAAAATTCCATATTCGCAACATCCCTAGTATGTACTATGTAGCTGACTCTTCTATTTAAGCGGAAACACAAACGCCTACATACTCTCCACCTCTCTATGAGTGAGAGTCCATTTCCGTTTCCAGTGCACTCTTCATCCGCTCTTGAAATGCTTTTTTGCTGCGCAATCGGTTAGCGCAAAATCAATTTCCAAATTTGCAAATTGAGAGTTTTCCAGTGTGTTATCTTCAAATATAAATACATATTTGGAAATTGGAAATTAGCTGTGATGGATTGCGAGTGTAGGTTAATTTTCAATATTCAGTAGACTTTTGCCGCGGATATATTTTAGTTCGTATGGTGCGCGAGTTCAATCCGATAAACAGGAAAATATTGTGCAAAAGTGTTAAAATAGTTTATTTAATTTGTATTCAAATGTACAATAGCATTAAAAGTGCAAGTAGTAATAAAAAATATATGTAAATAGTGCGATTCTGTGCAAAAGTGATATTTGTGGGTTCGCCATGAAGAAATGGGAAGCCATCTTGTGGTCGTGTCGTGTGGGTTTGGAATCGTGCATATCTATGTGTATACATATGTACACGTGTAAGTATGGAAATGTTTGCGCATACATAAGTGCATACGTTTATATGTATGTACATATTTATGTAGTCATATTCATACATATCCATACTACCCAAGGCAACGGTTTTCATTGGAGAACTTCATATAATTCTAACACCTTGTCATTCAGCTAGTGGAATAATATGAATAAGTTGTTAAATACCAGAAACCTAGCAATTAATAAAAAAAAATGCAGGCACGAGTGAATTTGGTAAGTAAGAACATACTTTTATGTACATAACGCACATATGTTTTTGTAGAGAACCCTAGCTAAGCATCTGGTAAAAGATATTTGTCAACTGTTTATTTTTTTAACCGACTTCCATAAAGGAGGAGGTTATCAGTTGGTCGGAATATTTTTTTTTTTGTTTTTGTTTTTTTTTGTATGTATGTTACCGCATAACTTTGAACCACGTCAACCGATTTCGATAATTCTTTTTGCATGCTAATCTGGTTAAGATGCGATCAGAGGATCATGAGCTATATACATATACTTTTTTTTATATGAGAATTGAAGTCGGTTTTTTTTGATAAATATTACTTTATTCAATTGAATATCGTCGCTTAAAGTACAAAACCGCGTATCAACAAAATGCAAAAGCGCGTATGTGAAGTTGCGTAAATTATTTTCTACAGAGAAAAAACACTCATATTTCAAAATGGTTCTCTTTTTTCTAAAGCAATCGCATTTTTGGCTAGTATATTTCAGGACTAATCGATAAGGATTGAGCCAAGAGTTTGTGTGAGCGGGATCGGAAAAAGCTGAAAAATTAACATACCTAATACCTATCACTGAGCACCCGAAATGTATAGATATGCGGAGATATTTTTTTTTTATTTCCAACGGTTTTAATTTTAAATATTATTCTTTCCGTTTTTGTTTAAGCATAGCTCTTATTTCATAAAGCATTAAATTTGTTGCTAACTTGATAGAACTCTAAAAACTGTCTTCAAATTTCAAACTTTTTAATCAGAGTTTTTTTTATAAATATTTCGAGTATTCAGTTTTGAAGCCCATACAATTTTAGTGCAGTAAAGTGTAACCTTGCATCTGAGACAAAAATAATTAAGTAGGAGGATACCTTCAAGAGCGTGCGTAAAAAGAGTTTTAAAAAATCAACGCGACTAATTACACTAAAATTTAACGGGATATAGAACTGCATACTCTTAAACTCTGATTTGAAATATTGAAGTTTTTATAACGGTTTCTAAAATTTTATTAAACTTCCAACACAGTTAGGAACGTGAATTTAAATGATTATGTTGTAACATGAACCATCCTTAAAAAAAATTTACGAAAAATATTTAACGTGAAAACCATTGTGAATATTAAAAATTATATATATTCTTAATTCGATGCCTGAGAATCTATGTATTACATTTCAATACATTTAATACAATATAACGCTGAGTTATCACAAATAAGTATTCAATACATAAGTATATCACCGCTTTTCTCTATTTGTCACACGACTTAGATATAAGTAACACAGCAATACCCATTATACGTAACAAATATAAATTATTTTTAAGAATAACAGTTTTAGAAAATGAAGGAATAACCGACACTTTATATTCCTAATTTTAAAGCACAGTTTACCTCAAAAAGTAAATTAGTGCAAAACAAATAGCTATTAAAAATAAAATGAAGTATGTATTTTTATTTAAAAATTTTATGCGTGCTTTTTGAATTACAGTATTTCAAGAAAAGGCTCTATACTACACTTCTTAGAACCAGCTCGAAACTAACCACATTTGTTCTAGGCCGGAGGTGACTCTTTTTGATCTATCTAGGAACTGTTGTTATATGAACTGTCTCAGAACCATCTAAGCCAGAGTCAGCTCAGAACAAATTCAAAAGTTCTGCAGAGGGCGACAATTGTCACTTCGTAGGGCATTGCCATGTTAAAAAAGACAGTTGAAAGCATTGATTTGGGATAGATGAAGAAGCAGTACCATCCCTTTTCAGGCTAGCTCAGCGCAAGTTCTGAACCAGTTTGGTTTGCTGCAGGGAGACTTCCCAGTCTTTGCGAGGCTATTTTCGCTCGAGAAAATATTTTGGCTCGCACTTTCTCACTAACTCCGACGAGCTCTCAGGCCATGAAATTAGCCGGATTCGCGTTATGTAATCGGCTCGCGGTGTTTCGCTGACTAGATAAATGGTCTCCCTTCATTTCTTGTTGTATGACAATGAAAAATCTCTTAAGTGTCCAAGTGCGTCCCTTGGGGCAAACACTATAACCCAACCTAACCTAACCGGAACCCAAATGGGGTAAACGCCTATGAATACCCAAAACTGAATGTAGTATCACTCCTATTTTGAGATGATCTTCTGTGCTTTCTGGGCGTCGAGCATCGTCCTGCCGTCAGTATATGCCTATAGTCTCCTATTGATTCACTTTGTGAAAGATGCAGTTCCAAAAGCGCAACTACCACTTCTGTCTGGTTTCGTACATCTCTTACCAGGATGAACTGCGAGAGATTAGAACAATATATCGACTAAAATTGATTAAAATTTTGTTATCTTCTGAAATAACTGTTATATGTATGTACATATTGAGAGCCAAGATTAAAGCCCCCAACATTGGTTTTCAAGCACAATGGATCGATTTGAACTCACTATGTACACCAAAGGTTCTCATTCTTCGTTGCACAACGTACGGTAAGAAAATTTGTGAGAACATCGTTAGATTATGCAGTATTTTGGTCTTGTACTTTCGGGTAAAAGGGATCCCCATAAAACCCGCAACCGCCACAATTTCAGAAAATCTTCCTTAAAACGGTATGTAAAATAAGCACATTTTTATGTTTTATTGAGACATGTTACCGCAAAACTTTGTATCATGTCAACCGATTTCGAAAATTCTTTTTGCGTGCGAAAGGTAGTGTCTCTGATACTAATCTGGTTTAGATCCGATCATTGGATCATGAAAAGATTAACGGTACTCCTTAATTTTTATACGAGAATTGAAGTCGGTTTTTTTGCTTAAAAATTACTTGTTGTTATTTAAAATTAATTTGAAGGAGATGTGATTTTGTTCTTAGTGACAGATTTCAGGACCCACGGGATCCGCAGTACACTTTTGAAAAACGTCGGGATGGGCGGGTTCGGGACTTAAAAATTGACTTTCGTGATCGGCGGGATCGGGATTGAATATTTAGTCCAATGCCAATCTCTAACTTCTCTCATCTGAATCCTTGGTATGCCTCTTTTGGGAGAGAATATTTGTTGCATACCGTCCCAGAAATAGTTCTATTGCGCGCATCCTGGCTAGTAACATAGACGCTTAGACTCTTTTAGGAGAAACGGAAGGCTGGTAGATCAGCCTGGAAACCATAAACATATAAATATTCCCTCCTTATAAATTTGAGTTTCGCGTTTTTCTAATTGTACCTAGTTGCGAAAAAATTGCCGATCGGAGCGTCGACAATTTCTGATACTTGTGAAGCAGCGCATCTGAGGTAGGGTTTAAAAGTTATATCTTAAGACAAATATCTCGAAATAATAGTTACTGTTTTTTTATGGTGAATATGAGAAATCGTAGGTTATTTATTACGATCTCAGCCAAATTCAACTAAGCTGCTTAGGAAGACTATTTTGAAAATGTGGTGCTGTGTGATGCTGATACGGTGTAATCCCTTTCAAATGAAAGTGATAAGCAGGGAACGGATTTTTAGGACCTAAAAACCTATAAAAAAGGCAAAATAAAATAACGAAAAAGTCAGGAAAAGGCACTGGGTATTGCAAAAAAAGCAAAATAAGGCACTAAAAAAGACAGAAAATACGAAGAACAATCAAAAAATACATTTATTTTAGAAATGTTTATATTACAAGTAAAAAGAGAAAAGCTACTCAAGTAGCACACTGGTGTATAACTTGGTGTAAATTTATGAATTTTGGTATAAATCTGACTAATTGTAAAACTTTAATCTGTATAGTTGTAGTAACATTGAACCACAAGGTGCATTTTGAAGTTTTCTGGCAGCATTTTCATTCGATTTTCGCGAAGAAAAGCGTTGAATGTACTAAATGTGCGCTCGACGTAAGTTGATACAAGTAGAGCCCAATTTAAATATGGAACGTTTGAAACGTTAATATTATCAGGAATAAGGCGTTTTCCTCGCCCTTTACAATTTTATCCACACCCCTTATTGTCTCCAAGCCTACGTTAGCTGAGAAAACGGCTTTGAATTTTTCCAACACCAATTTGGCAAGAGGTCCCTGCGCTTGTATAAGCCGCATGGGCATGTGTATATTTTTAAATCTTATAAAAAAAAAACTGTAAATGCTATAACTTTTTTAAAGGTAGAAAAGGCAAAAAAAAGCAAATATCTTAAAAAAGGCAAATATCTTAAAAAGGCAAAAAAGGCAACATCAAATGTGTATATATGGAATCAGGGAAAGCTAAATCGTGGACATTCTTAATCGAATATACTCTATCTCATTAGCAGAAAAAAGGCAATTTCCATAAAATCCGTTCCCTGGTGATAAGTAAAAGATCTGTATCCACTACTTCTCTCTGGAGTCGTACCGATAGAGCCTGGGCTCCTTTTGGGATTAAGATAACTTAAGAGACATACTTATGTATTTGATGGTTTCATAGCTTAGGATTTTATGGAGTTCGAGAGTTTGTTGAGCTTCAATTGATTAGAACTCAACTGGTTCTCTTTGGATAAAACGGGCCCAAAACCTTAAATTTTTAATGGGCTTGATCATCCATCTTATCAGCCAAGATTTTGTATCCCAGCATATCCTGCTGTTTCGCGTACCTAGCTCTAAATTTATTGGCATTTAAGAACAATTTTAGATTATCTTCTCAGTTGGTACCCATATTCATAATTCTATGACGGGCTCTCTTTTAGAGACCCATATGATGTACATCTAGTAGACCATGTCTAGATCTTATGGAACAAAACTTCAGCTCAAATTTCTTTCAGTGTACCATTTTTCCATACATAGGCGATTAATTATTCACACTGCAACTGCCACCGTTGTACGGAAGCGAAAACGGCGTGCACACAAAGCAAGTCTAAGCAATTCTAAATGACATTTGACATATTCTGCTCATTACACACGCATTTAAAAAAAAAAAGTTGGGTTGAAATATCAGACAATGGTAAGAACGATACGGGGCGCAATGCCGACTGGGTTTTCAAATGAGCGCAGAAGTGTAAGTGTGTCTGTGGGCACACAATTGTGTGTTATTTTTTGCAAGAAATCAAGCTAATAATAAACAAAAATAACAAAACGGCCGAGAACGAGAATGGTAAAAAAACAGCACGCAAATGATGAATGCGATTTCGAATAGCGCAGTGGTTAGGTGAAACAACAGAAAGAGGGGTGAGTTGGCGAAACACTGGCTTACGAAGGAACAAAAGCAGTGGCAGCGGGTTGCCGAAAGATGTGAAGAAAAAAAAGGAAATTGTAACAAGAGCAGCAGAGCGCTGAGGTAAAGTAGGCAGGATAACAGGAAGGCAGTTGCGAGAGGGCTGCGATAGGCATATTAAGGTTGACAGTCGTCTGCTCAGACGATCATGCCACCCTGGCGTAGCAGAGAAAAAGATACTAAGAGAGTGGGAGAGTGGGAGAGAGAGGGGTGCGCTGATTTTTGCGCAATTGACGAAAGAACAAAATTAGATGGCAGGCTGGTTGGTTGGTCGCTTGGTTGGCGGAATTGCGGAACTAGATCTGGGATTCTTCATCGCTATGATGTTTGCTTTCTGAGCAAATTAATACAGCTGAGGGTTCATTAAAACTAAGCCAGCGAAAGCAACCCTTATATGCGGCAGCATACTCACCCCACCGCGAGCAGGCAGACGTCTAACATTATGCGTGTGCGTCTTTGATACATCAAAGTTACAATGAGTGACATTAGAAGCACTACAGACCACAGCAGCTCATTCAACAAAGTTGACACTGGCTCAAACACAGGCAACATCGAAAAAATGCGAATGCGAATACGATTGAAGCATTGCGTAATTATTGCGTTTGAATTGTCATTGTGCTGTCAACACTCCCCGTCGTGACACAGCGCGCAGCATGTTGCATGGTGTTGTTAATCACGTTGTACTTACATAACGCACAATAAGGGGAGGAGGGTGAACCCTGACGCAGCACGCGTATATTGGTGATGCTGCGGTGGTCATCTACGTTCAGCGCGCGACTGAGCTGACATTACACAGCCGCAGGCAAAGTCAGAGCAGTGAAAGTGTTGCAAAACGAACGGAAAAAAAGGAAATAAAAAGCAACATAAAATATGAAACCGAAAAACTGCCCTAGGCGCTTATAGCCCTCTTTCACGCTGTTGTCCTGTAATGATGTGCAAACGATGCTTCATTTTTACCCTAGTAATCTCCTCCAACTCCTGCTCTGGCACTCACTCTTCAGAGAGGACGGAAGTTGGTCATTATTTTTATTTGGTATT